>NC_056529.1:29454497-29509710 GCF_019175285.1 Sceloporus undulatus
GATAGATAGATAGATAGATAGATAGATAGATAGATAGATAGATAGATAGATAGATAGATATTTTCAGCTAATAGTTGTCTGACCTGAAACAAAGGGAGGCTGCCATAAGTCACCAGGACATTGTTATGGAAGAAGGGAGCATTTGGGGCTGTCGTCCAAGTGGTCAATTTCAAGCTGGAATTGGAAAGGGGTGCATATCTAGAAACAAAACCGAGTGCACACTGTATCTAGAAGCAGAAAAGGTGTATATATGACACATTGGAGAATAGGAACACACCCCATCAGTGCTAAGCCCTAGACCTTGGGTAAAAGCAGCCCATGTGTCCAGTGTCACCAGTATGCGCCAGTGTCAAACGCCTGCAGCACTGGAACTGGGTGCATTGCACACCCAACCAACCAACCATCCAATCCTTTTTTGTGCAAACCTTTTTTTTTTTAAGTCTTAAATTGCAATAAGTAAATAAATAAATCTTGCATCCATTTTCCCAACAGAGTATCTCAATGTGCTTTCTTGTCAAGGATGACAAAATGTGTATGTATTCTTTACAACTGTAGTAGGAGGATGTTACTGGGTTCATGTTCTCCCACTTATAGACAACTGGTTGGGAGGTATGGGAACAAAATGATATATGCTAGGTAGATCTTTTGTGTGATCCAATACCACTCTTCTTATGCCCAAAAAGATTAGGGTGAGTTATATGACAGTCCCAGCAGTACGAAAATAGGACTCTGCAAAGGGAATCTTAGCTTTCCAAAGTGCTTCCTGGGCACATGGTTTTATGTGTTTATTCGTTCTTTGCCTTTTCCTTTTTTACGGAGCTGGAAGCTTCCTAATAGAAACACTCATTATGCACATTTCACAGACATTACACCCAACGATTGAAATTAAACTTTAAGAAGTTTCATTCTCGTGCATTTCTTTCCCTGCTATTTTCTTTTTAAAAACATACATTCTCTTTGTGAAGGATGTTAAGACACCAATAAATTGGGGAATAAACAGTAAGCGGCAAATGAAAATTAATTCAGCTTGAAAAGCGCATTTGAAAAAGTGTTTAAGCATGTGAAAATCAACAATTCAAAGGTCATTTAAATGAGAGAGAGCGAGAAAGAGAGAAAACCCAGGAGACAATACAATTGGAGAAAAGGTATATCAAGATTTAGCAGCTTCTGGAAAACTATGGATATGTGTTCTGCTCCCTCTCATGGTGAATTTGGACTCTGTACTAGTAATCTCTTATCTTGCTTTTACACTGTGTACATTGGGCCTTTTACATTTGCTGGGGTTAGGGGTGCAAGACCCCATGAAAGTGGGGAAAAACACAAATAAAAATACTATTTTAGGAATCTCTGGGTCCTCCAGAGCAACTCTATGGTCAACATTCACCAGAAATTGACCATAGACTCACACTGGAGGACCTACAACTGCCTAGAGAAGTGTTTTCTCTAGGTACCCCAGCATGACTCTATGGTCAACTTCCAGCAGAGTCATGCTGCAGGACCTAGAGAGAACATAAGATAAAGCTATATTAGTCTGTAGAATCAGTCTGTAGAGTGATCTTGTGGCACCTTTGAGACTGACTGAAAGAAAGAAGTTGGCAGCATGAGCTTTCATAGACTTGAGTCTACTTCCTCCAATGTTTTGGGTGGCATGGAAGCCAGGGACACACACACACACACACACACACACACACACACATATGTAAAATCCTTTGGGTATGGAAATACCCAGTTCCGTTTTAATGATGGTCATTTATAGACAAAGACATAACTATTGGATACGGAACTGAGATGGCAAGACCATTTTGGCCTTGGAAACTAGCCTGCAGACAGGGAGAATAGATGAGTATAGGATGCCCCCATAGGGTCAGAAAGTGTTGAAATGTGTGTTGTGAGCCAAGAAAAGCAAAATTATTAACCCCAGTCATTAACAAACTGTGGCTAGCAACATAAACATCCAGAGAATAAGATTAACATATGTAGTATGATGAACATTTGTTATCCAATAAGTCCTAGAGAAAATCAGGATTGAGCTCTTACTGGGAGCCAAGATGACTAAACTGAGGATGTAATCTGGACGTATCATAACCAATTGGGAAATGCAATACAGTGGGCCATTGGTATCTGCTGGGGTTGGGTTCCAAGACCACTCTTGCATACCAAAATCTATGGATACTCAAGTCTCATTATGTACAATGGCATAGTAAAATGGTGTCCCTTATAGAAAATGGGGGGATCATTTTTTGTTTCTAGATATATGCATTTAAAATATGTTCAATTGAATCGGTGGATGCAAAATCTGGGAATATGGAGGGCCAGCTGCAATGTTCAGTAAAGAGTCACCATTGCATAGTGGTTTGACTAGGATGCTTGAGACCTGGGTTCGATCACCGCTTGGCCATGGAAACCCATTGCATGGTTTTGGATCAATCACATGCTCTCAATCTCAGATGAAGGTGAAGGCAATTCAGCCTCTGAACAAATCTTGCCAAGAAAACCCCACAATAGGTTCAATTTAGGGCCACCATAAGTCAAAAATGGCTTGAAGGCAAACAGCTACAATAACAAAGTGAAAGGGCATGGCAAATAGGAGAAAGCACAATGTAAAAACATCAAATAACAGAGAACTGGTCCAAATAGGCCATTTCTGCCTCCTTCTCCCAATTTTGCAACGCTTAGCCGGTGATGGACTTTGCTCTGATGGGAAAGAACCTATGTGACAACTGAGTAAGTTCTTGCACATAAAATAACCCTGTCGGCATCCAAGCGTTTAATCCCTAGCTTAAAGATACTCATGATCATAAGTGCTTTTTTGCTAGATCTATTATAATAAAGCCATAGCTCAACTTCAGACGGAGGATAGGAAACATGGCGTTTAGATGGAATGGGCTTTTCTGCCTGTCAAGTTAATGAGTTTAATTAATTCACTGAGAAGACAGAAAGTAGAAGTAGCCTTGAAAAATGGTCAACATTTAAGCTTCCCTCCGATGGTTTCCCGAATGAGCTGATGTTGTGGCGGTCCACTTATTTATGCATTCTTGGTGTCATACATGGATAAAGGGCATTAGCAGCTCTGTGCTTTAACTATACATCCTTTTGAAAAATGGAGCTGGTAATTTTTGTGCTACTTCATGGATTTTTAAGGGCTGGAGTGAGCAGTGTTTACACGAATTGAATATAAAATCAATTCAATCTTGATTACATTTGACTTTAGGGAGTGCGTCCATTTGGATTGCATTTAATCGGTGAGCTGGAGTGACACAATCTGCATTATTATTATTATTATTATTATTAATCATTATTACCATCATTTCTAAAACAACGTTCTCGATCAAAGCATCTCAAGCAAACTCATTCCAAGCAGGACCCAAGAGTGCTCTCCTTTGAATCTGGACAAATTCCATATGGAGCAGTTTATATACACATGGGTTCCTTTGCGAGAACCAAGTGAATATACCTTCTTTGGAAGGGAGCCCTGTCCCAGCCCCTAATCTCCATTTGGCTGGCATCCTGAAGGTAACATGTCCATTTGTAATCCTTGTTTATACTCATGTACATCCTTTTCTGGACACTGCGGAAAGAGGCATTTCTTACATCCTTGTATAGCATCCATCTTTCCTCCAAGCCTACTGCCACACTGCAGAAATAAAGCAATCTGACACCGCTTCAACTGCCATGGCTCAGTGCTATGGAATTCTAGGGCTTGTAGTTTTGTGAGCCCTTTGGCCTTCCCTGCCAGAGAACTCTGGTGCCCCACCAAACTACAAATCCCAGCATCCCAGAGCACTGAGCCATAATGCCATGATAGGTTCACCTAGGGCCGCCATAAGTGGGAAATGACTTGAAGGCACACAGCAAACAAAATTAAAGGGTTCCAATCTACTTTATTTCTGCAGTGTGGCAATAACCCAAGACGGGGCTATTATTTCTGCCATGTGGCAATAGCCCAAGAGTGTTTTAAACAACTGGATCTTGATGCCATAGCCATGTACTGGCCAGGGGCGGAAGCCGGCAACATCCAGCATGATCTTGCCCTTCTGGATCTTCTACAAGTCATTGACAATCTGGGACAATCTTACTCAGCTGCAAACTTCAGGTAAGTGCTATATGGCCATCATCACTGTGACCCAACCAAGTACATAGCTGTGGCATTGCAGCCCAGGTGCTTCGAAGATGTCTTCCGGAGGCAGGAGAAATATGGAAGTGCACAGGTGGAACATTACATCTTGTGCATGATGGAGGATTGTGGTTCTTATATCTATGTTCTAATGCCTCGTACAGTTGGCCCTTGCTATCCTCTAGGGTTTGGTTCCAGGACCCCCTATAGATACCAAAATCTGTGGATGCTCAAGTCCCATTAAATATAACAACATATTACTATGGTGTCCCTTATATAAAATGGCAAAATCAAAGTTTCCTTTTTGGAACTTATATATATTTTTAATATATTTTCATGCTATGGATGCTTGAATCGATGGATAGAAAATCCATGGATATGGAAGGCTGACTGCACATGTGTTCATCTCATAGGATTGTTTGCTAAACTACTGCTATGAAGTTCCAGCTATTAGCAAAGCCATTCAAGGCAGTTATCCCGCTACACCATTATTAAGGAATGAAAAGAGATTACGGGCATCATCATGTTAACTTTATATCACGTACAAGTGACACAGTTTCTGTCCCTGCCTTGAAACACATACATACCTTGAAGACCAAGGGCTAAAGCCAAGCCTGGTCTAGTACCACTTGGTTTCGTGTACTTTTATGTAAGGGATGAATTGCTACATCAGCCAAAATGATACAATTTCATTTTCTCCATAAAACAGGCTTGTTCTGAGCCGCTGGAAAAGAACTAGCGGGAGCGAACCAGCTCAGCGACGGCCTCGGAAAGGATCCTTTCCTGAATTAAAATTACAAAATTGTGTTGCAACTCAACACGGGGAAGGATTATGTTATGTTGACCTTGCTCCAAATCTGCTCAGCTCCAAAGCGCTGGAAATGTCTGTCATGATAGCGAGAACCTGGCCTTCCTTGGTATTAGAGAAAGGGCTTAAAAGAAGTTTGATATGTAATGGGGAAGGGGAGATAGGTTGAGCTGGCCTGAGGGACAAATAAAAGCCTAGATGTGATGGATTTATGAGTTTCTTTCTGAAGGCCAATCCTGTCTTGTTGGAGAAGATAGCTTGATCTTATTAAGTTGAATAGTCGGAGCCCATCTTTTAGTGATCAGGTGGGAATTGCATGGCTCTCCCAAATGTTGCTGGACTGCAGCTCTCAGCAGCCCTGGCCATCATAGCCAATGAAAAGGGATATTGGGAGTTTCAGTGCAATGATAACTGGAAAAGCACATGGCTAAGCAGGAGATATGAACTGATGGGGGACAGGGACAACCCAAAACAAAACCTTCATTTCTTCATCTCTTAAATCAGTGATGGCGAACCTATGGCATGCATGCCAGAGGTGGCACTCAGAGCTCTCTCTGTGGGCACATGTGCCATCGCCCCAACACAGAGTTTGCCAGAGTTTGTTACTAGAAAGCCACAGGGACATGGCACTTTGCAATAAATAAGTGAGTTTTGGGTTGCAGTTTGGGCACTCGGCCTCTAAAGGGTTCACCATCACTGTCTTAAATATTAAGATGGGACTTTGGCAGGGTGAAATTGTAGCTCGCTTTCCGCTCATGCCAAGTTCTTGACAGCAATCTTAAATGTGAGCACAGACTCTGCCAATGTTTTCTTGAGCCTTGGTCAAACATTTGGAAGTTGTTGCTATTTTTTTAAAAATCCAACAACACACCTGTATCATTATATATAAAAAGAACAAGCCTCATCTGTCAGCTGCCCATTACCTTTCCTAGCATTCTGTTCTTGCTCTCGTTCTCTGCAAAAGATGATTGAAAAAGGTCAGCGCATCCTGTCGCCCTTTCAGAAAACCCAAGAGAGAATAGTGCAACGGTTGAGTATTCAATGAGGCCATTTTGTAGCACCGGGCCTGCTGTTGATCTCCATGGCCTTGTTGACTTATTATTCCTCTCCTCCGCGTTTTAATGCGCAGCATCGCCATGGCAACGAGGATGTGACGTCCCTCGGCCTTCGTTTGGAATTGTCACAGGCTTCATTTGTTTGTGGCTACCTAGTTTCACCCTCAGGCATATTAACAGGTTGTGTGTGTATGTGTGTATGGCGGCCCTAATCGCTACTGATGGAATGGAAATAGGAATGAAAAAACACCTCCTGACAAGTCCATTTCTATATGCATTTTCTCCGTTTTCATAGAATCATAGAGTCGGAAGGGACCTCAGGGGGCATCCAGTCCAAGCGCATTCTGCCATACAGAACACACAGAATCATAGAGTTGGAAGTGACCACAAGGACCATCAAACCCAACTCCCTGCCATGCAGGAATATACAATCAAAATACCCCCCAACAGATGGCCATTCAAACTTGGTCTAAAATCCTCCAAAGAAGGAGACTTCACCAATCTCCAAGGGACTGTGTTCCACTGTCAAATAGCTCTTACTGTCAGGAAGTTCTTCCTAATATTTGGGTGGAATATCTTTTCCTATCGTTTGAATCCATTGCTCCGGGTCCTATTCTCTGGAGCAGCAGAAAACAAACTTGTTCCATCTTGCATATGACATCCCTTCAAATTAAATATCAGGGCTACCATATCACCTCTAAACCTTCTCTTTGCCAGGCTAAACATCCCCAGCTCCCTAAATCTCTCCTCATAAGGCATGGTTTCCACCAGACCCTTCATCATTTTGGTTGCCCTCCTCTGGACATTCTCCACCTTCTCAACATTATTTTTGAATTGTGGTGCCCAAAACTGGACACCAGGTGACCAAAGCAGAATACAGTGGCACTATTACATCTGTCGATCTAGACACTATACTTCAATTGATGCAGCCTAGAATCACATTGACATTTTCAGCTGTTGCACCACACTGTTGACTCATGTTCAACTTGTGGTCTACTAGGATTCCTACATCTCTTTCACACATACTATTATCAAGCCAGGTGTCCCCCATTCTATATCTATGCATTTCATTTTCTCTGCCTAAGGCCCGGTACAGACGGGCAAAAAGGCATTTGTCTTTTTAGCCGTCCATGGTATCCTTGGAACTCTTCCCCAGCACCATGTTTCCAATGTGTTGATTTTCTTTCTGTTCTCTCTATTAGATTTCCTCGCTGTCCAGTTTTCACAGCCATACAGAGAAATTGGGAATGTAGTGGCAGAAACAATCCTGATTTTAGTATTCACTTATATATCTTTACACTTATGGATCTTGTCTAGTTCTTTAATAGCTGCCCTTCCGAGTCATACTCTTATTCTGATTCCCTGACTGCAATTTCCATTCCATTCTCAGCTAAGGTATGGAAATCTTTAACTGTTTTAATGTCTTCATCATTACTTTAGGGTTATGTAAATCATAACTTTTGATGCTGCCTGAAAGCAAATCCCACTGTTTGGGATGATGGCTTTTGTTGTCCTCAGAGGAAGTAAAAAGATTTTCCCTTCAACAGATCCTTGTGATAAACGTAGATCCTTGTGCAAGTTCATGCATGTTCAACCTTCTCATTTAATCCTTTGTGAATTCAGCTTTCCATTCCCAGAGAACAACAGCTCTGTATCTGTGGAAGTCAAATGCTTCAGGTCACTGTACATTACATATTACATTGTACATAATATGAAATTCCAAGAGATAAATACATGGTAAGATGCTGCTTAGAGCCTGTAGCTAACTTCAGTGATAGGGATAAAATTATGTACTTGCTGTCTAGTTCAATTAAATCAGTCCTGGTTAACGTAGCTAGATTTGCGGTGAAAGCAGCCCTACTCAGAATTGCTGTGAGAATAACTGAGATTAATTGTTCTTATTTTAAAAAGAAGTCTCAAAAATGACCAAATATACTTTGCCTATAAGTCGTATAAATTGAGGGCAGGTTTTGGGGCCAAGATTACGGATTATGATATGACCTGTGGATAAGTCAAGGGTAAAACTTAGGGCCCCATAACAAACAAAGCAAAGGAAAATGATGCCAAAGAATGTGCAAAATTCCAGCAGGCATGACTGTTTGTGCTCACTCTAAAGGCTGGATGGATGAAGAGGGCACTAAATGGCATGGGAAAGGTGGCTTGCAGGGCTAAGAAAATGCACACATGTCCAAAAGGGTGAAAAGGCAAAGCAAAGAAAACATGACTAAGGGGTGAAACAGACCGGCACAATACGCCAGCTTAGGGGTTGTGTGTGTGGGGGGTGGCATTTAGACAGCACATGTCCCAACACCACCCTCAAGCCAGCGTCGTTGCAGATGGCAGGCAGCATTGTGGTGTTTCGGTGGTGCGGCATTTATATGCCACAATAGCAATAGCAATAGCAGCTTCGTTTGCATACCACTTCATACCACACTAAGCACTCTCTAAGCCATTTACAACTGTAAGCTCATTGCCCCCAACAAGCTGGGTATTCATTTTAGTGAGCTTGGGAGGATGCAAGGCTGAGTACACATGCTGCAGGAATGCTGGAAAGCCACTGTTGTGGCAGAAAGTCCACCGATGCTGGCAAAACATCAGGAATAAACTCTTCTAGAACATGGCCACATAGCCCAAACCCCCTCCCCCCAAAAAAAACTGTTAACACTTGACTTCTTCAGACAGAACTACCATTATGCTTAATTGCAAACAAAGAGTAAGCAATGCACTCTCCCTGTAAGTTCACAATCTTTTCTCCCATTCGTTCATAAGCCAAAACATGTGTACCGCTTGTGTTACTCACCTCTCACCATTTCCTCACCTATCTCTTTCAGGCCCTCTCCAGCTTCTCACAGGCTTGGCCTTGGTGAATATTGGTACCACCATCCTCTCCAACACGTCTGTCTATTACCCAGCCAGGCATTATTTTTCTTTGTGTAAACACTACAAATCCCATCGGTTTCGCCAGCCAACCCCTCTTGCATGTTTATGACAAATTAATTTTACTGCCGCCATGCTTGTGCTCAATTCCAGCAGTTCTACAAAGCATAAACCAGTGATGGAGAACCTTTTACAGACTGAGTGCCCAAACTGCAACCCGGACCCCACTTATTTATTGCAAAGTGCCACATCCCTCTGGCTTTCTAGTAAGAAACTCTGGCAAACTCTGTGCTAGGGCGACAGCATGTGTGCCCACAGAAAGGGCTCTGAGTGCCACCTCTGGCACGCAAGCCATAGGTTCCCCATCACTGGCATAAACAATAGCATTACTCAAAAGAGATAGAAGAGCAAACAGCCAAACAGCAGCCACTTTTGTGTCAGATTCCTTACACTGTGACCCCATCAGATGCAAAGGGAGTTATCCAGGGAGGGAAGCTACAGGAAGAGGTGAAAATAATACCATGCCCAGTCCTTCACAGTGAAGTGGAGTAACTTCTAGGGAGGGAAAGCAGGAGCAAAAGATGCTCCTCGCTTACTCTACATCCTGCAGCTGCCCATCCCTGGTAGGTATCATCCCCCGCATTTCACAGTCTGAGCAGGAATGATCAAATGGGAATATTTACTCTCTGACCTTCAGTTCTCCCCCAAACCTGCCCTCCTAAATGTATTGTGCATCCCTTCCTTCTGGCATCCTAGCAATAACACTCCCATTTATCCAATTCCCTGATTATCTGCATATTTTGGCCATCCTCCAAGCTATTAAGATGAATGAGGTTTTTAACTGTAATAGGCTAATGGAGCTATTAGCTCCATATTATCATTGCTTCTGAAGCTATGCATTGGCGTGTGACAGATTGTGACAAACCACGGGGCTGCCGGGAAAGCACGACGCAAGATTGCGAGAATTGTTGGTGGACGTAACAAAAGAGCTGATTTTTCGTTCCTTCCCATCTCTAGCTTCTCCAAGTCTCGGCAGCTCAAGGTTTGCAGAACGTTATGCTGCTCCAGATTTTTAAAGAACAAAGTTACGGGCTCACTATGCGCATTGCTTGCTTTTGTAATCATTCCAAGGAACTAGCCAACTAGTGTTGAACAGGTTGCATTCTATAATACATATTTTGTAATATGAGATACTAACTGATAATGGAGTGCCCTGATAAGAGGATGTATTGTTCTTTCCTCCCCTTTGTGAAGGCAACACATATTTTAGTGCAATATTCTCACTGCATTCAAGAGTTTGGAGACATTCTGGAGGATTGGGCAGAAAAACATCCCCTCGCATGCGCACACATTTCTGATGTGAAATAAACATTTGCTGTTCAGAAAATTGGGGGGGGTGTATAAAAAGCATCCTCTGAGCATTCTTCAGAACATTTCAGGACATTCAAATACTAGAAGAAAATTGTGTGCAATTCTTGCTAGTCTATTATTCTTCCCAACAAGATTTGCCAGCTGTTTCAGCCATGCATAATAGAGACTATTATTTCCATCTCCACTTTGATATCATGATCACTATTTCTTCTGGCTTCAGTTATTCAACCGTGGGATGCTGAAGGGTTTAATTCATTTCGCATTTTGAAATTAACCTGATCCTCAACATCAGTGCTTGGATCGGCACATATAGATTTGTCCATTAGTTTGATACAACTTTCAACCCTACATCTCTTTCGGTCTAGATCAGTGTGGGAGTTGTATAAACCACACTTGAGAGCCCCAGTGCAACCTTTGCCACCCCGACACATACCTCCCAAAAATCCTTCTATGGGAAAACACTGCATTTTGAAATGTCCTTCAAACATGATCAAAAATGACAAGGAGTCACTTGTATATCATGCAGACAGGCATGGTCCTTTGAGCCCTAGAATGGTCCTTTGAGCCCTGGAGCATGCCCACCTGCCATCTATATCATAGGTCAGGAATGTGTGATCTTCCAAAGGTTGATGGGCCTTTGCATTAGTCCAAGCTGGCAAGAGATGATGGGTACATGGGAAGAGCTATAGGTTTACCAGTGGTGAATGATGTTTGTATTGCAAAATATGTTCAAGGTATTAGGTGAGTGTAGTCTGTGCAAGAGACATGAACTTTGGGCCCACCATTTTATTAAAGAGTGTGTGTGTTTGTGTGTGTCAATAGTGTGTGCCTGGCTACAAAGCCCATCACTGGGCTGCAGAAATATGTCACTGTTATGAGATGTTGTATATTATCTCTCAGCTTTCTGCTGAAAACAATCCATCTTCTTCAGGTAGGCTTTGCAAGGGCAACTTCCACGTTTCACCTGTCAAAAATGACACCCCTGTTGAGGATATAATTTCCATAAGCCTCACAGTCCTGTATAAAATATTAACATCTAGTGGAATCATCGAGAGAGACAATCCATCAAAATATTTAAGGCTTTTCCTCTGACCATTAAAAGCATTTGCACTTGTAGCTATTAATGGCCATCACTGAAACACGGCGACATTGTGGCACGAGGGTAGAGATGGAATGCGCTGATGCTTTGCCCAAAGATAATTTCAGCCAAAGAGAAACTCAGCCAGTTCGGCCTTTGCTGCGCACTTTCTGATGAACAATTTTTCAGGCTGCAATTATTTTGGTTGGCGCAACTTCAGCGGTGAGATGTAGCATAGTTTGGGCATTAGACTACAACTCTGGAAACCAGAGTTTGAATCCTCGCTTGGCCATGGAAACCGACTGGGTGACTTTGGGCAAGCCACATTCTCTCAGCCTCAGAGGAAGGCAAAGGCAAATGCCTGTCTAAATACATCTTGTCGAGAAAACCCTGTGATAGCTTCACCTTAAGGTCACCATGAGTCAGGAATGTCTTGAAGGCCTACAACAACAACAACTTCAGCAGCATAATTTGTTGCAGCAGTGGGGCAATGATAGCAGCAAGAGGATGAAAATTGCCATTGGTACAGGGAAGGGGGTATGTGTACGGCATAGAAAACTATCATCTGTCAGGAAAATTAACTACCTGACAGTTGCTGAACAACCAGCTTCTGCAGTATACTTAAAGCATTCCAGCCACTAGATGAATCTTTACCTTGAACCCTAATTGCTTTAAGTGCCATCAACAGAAATGGCTTACAAAATGACCATGCTACAGACATGTAATTCTTCCACCATTTCATTCTCAATGGAAGTGACGAGTGATTTCAGCCATGTTCTTCCGGCAACAAGAATGACTTTGAAAACTGTGCAGTTTTGAGGAGTATTCACAGTCTGGGACTTGTTCTGTGCAAAATTCACACCGTTTTCTGTCTCCTGCACAGAAAATGTGGTTTTATGTACAACTTTTGTTTTTCCGAATTCTGCACAGAATAAATCCCAAACTGCAAAGATTTTTTAAAAAATCAATTCAAGATTCTCCGCATCAGGGTTTGTGATTTTTAGGGAACATGGGATGAGCTCTCCCATCATGGACATAGCTATGATATCACTGGCCCAGTACAAATTAGAAGAAATGGGTGGCCAGAGACCGCTATGACAACGATCCGTCCCAAAAAGGAGCTCCAAAATGGAGCTCCTTCAGGCAATGCTGCCAAACCGCCATTAGTGCCCTGTGGTGCATCTATGATGCAAGTGCGTTGCCAGATGTGTGGACGCTGCACCACACTTGCGCTATCATGCTGCCCCCCCCCCCATGATGCCAGCATCCATACGGATTAGGGTTCTGGAGCATGCGGTTGCAAGGTACAGAGGAATGTGCTTTCTGCACATCTCAACTTATACCACTATCAGAGGAATATGTCAGTTGCACAATGGTGATTTTTTTTTTGCCCCATACATGTAGCATGACTCATGTGTGTGTGTGTGTCCCTAACTGAATGTCAACCATTGTGCCCTGTCCAGTACCATCTCCTAATATTTGAAGCCCCTAGGTAACAAGCATTAGCTTATCCATCTTTTTTGTAATTCGATTATGAAGGATGGGTGGTTTGTTTTTTTAAACTTCATTGAATAGCTTAACTGTGAGATGTGTATTTGACTTTCCAAGAAAAAGTAGTGTATGAACCACATCACACACACATATATATATATCTCATGGGTGCTTGTAATAATTACACCAATTTAATACCTACTAAAGCGATAACCATAGCAATAATTCCAGGAGATGGCTGAAGCTCAAGTTACAAATGTTCTTGGCAGATCTTAATTATGTTAGACTCTCCGATGTTCACCTTCAGTTATTTGCATAGCTGTGTTAATTTCCTTTCTTAAAAATAGCTCTTAACTTCACCCCAGCTTTGTTTCTAGTCTATCTTACAGATGGTCATCATCATCATCACTTCTGCCATAGTAAAGACTGAGAACTGCACGAGGATATATCTATATGTACCTCTAAACCAGTGATTCCCAAAGTGGGTGGTGGAAAGGTCCAGGGGGTGGTGAGGGAAAAGGGGTGCCAGGGAGGCCTTCAGTTTAAATATTGGTGCACAAAGAAGAAAAGAGGATCTTTTCTTTAGGACCATGATAGGAATGAGGGCTGCATGAAACCTCTCTTTTCCGAGTCCCTTAAAACTACCACACAGCCTCGCGGATTGCTTCATGTAATGATGCTCCCTCTTCTTCACCTGCTAATCCAAACTTGTTCCTTTAGCCACAACTTTCTCTAGTTGTGGCGGTGGTGGTTGGGAAACTCTTGAGAGGCTTCAGCTCTGGACGTTGTTTCTGTAGCTTGGAGTGGGGCCATTTTGGGACTGGAGCAAGGAGTTAGAGCATATGGTGGTGGGAGAGAAACAGTGGCAAAAAGAAGCTTGCACATCTGGGATGCGGACTATGCCTTGTGAGCTTTGCTGGGACTTAGATGACAGGTTGTAGTGGCAGTGCTGCTCTTTCTTTAGGTAGCAACAGAAGCAATGTTTGTGTATGTGGGGGGGGGATGATTTGAAGCTGTGAGGAAGTCACATCTCTTTGGAAGGAGGGGAAGGGGTATCCAGGGTAGATTCTTTGAAAGTGTTTCTCACCTTGGTATGGCTTCTGTAGTTAAATTCTCTCCCTTTCCCCATCCATACCACTCTCCAGTCCAGAACATGTGGCCAGACACTCTGGCTGCATCCCTCTCTGCCCTGGCAAAGGATTGAGAGTCCATGCTCTCCTGGGAGAAGCTTCTTCCATTGCACCTGCTGCAAAGGCAGGTGTGAGTGAGAAGCCTCATGGTCGCTGCTTGACCAGCTGCTCAGTTGCTGCTCCTTTTGCCTCGGTCACCCTGGGAGCAGCAACTGAGCAGTTGGCCCAACGGACTTTAGGTTTTAGGCCAGCATGGGTGAGAGGACTAGGATGTTGCCACTGCTGTATTTGCACATGAGAGGCAGAGGTGGAGGTGGGTGTAGCTGAGTTAAGCTGGCAGCTGCACAGAGTAGGGTTGGTGGTGGCAGTGAGGGGGCAGCTCCCCCTGTCCTCCTTGTCCTAGGATAGGCATCAGGGGAGCACTGGGATTGTTGTATAAGATGCCAGGGAGCGGTAACCCAAAAGGCTTTGGGAACCACTGCTCTAAAATAGAGGTCCCACTGTAGGAATACTCTACTCCAACTTTTTATATGTAAGTAACCACTACTGAAATAATATTCAAGAGAATTAGGACTCCTTCAGAACACAAAGGCAACTCTACATTCGTTTATTTTGCTAGAAACATGGAATCCCATTTCTGCTCCTCTGGTAAAATGATGTTCTAAAATGAGTATTGTACTTTAAGCAAAATAATCTTTTATTCTTGAAGCATATGAATATTCTTCAAGGAAGAATATGGATTTCCACAAGTTGATAGGAATGGTATTTATCAGCGAGTATTTTTTAGTTCCTCTATATATGTTCCTGACGTTGAATTTGCAGATATCCTGCAAGGACCAGACTTCTAAAGCCTCTCTCCTGAGCATGTCTTTCAGCTGTTTACCGCTGGGATGGCAAAGTGCGTAGGGGAGACGGCCCTCGCGATTAATTAATTTCAGAGGGTATGATAGGCTTAGCAGTTTCTTCAGTACGTTTACCTTCCTTAAATTGCTTACGTTTTCGAGGAACAGAAAAAGTGGAGACTCCTTTTGCTCAGTTAAAGAGCCCATGTCTGCCCCATAATTGTAAAGAAGCATAATTATATCTTCTCTGCCATTTTGGCAAGCATAGTGAATAGCTTCTTGTCCTTCCGAGTCTTTCATGTGTACGTTTGCTCCATTAAATAACAGTAGCTCAACACATGTGTTAGTTGTTTCTAAGAGGATCCCAGCCTTGCAAGAGGAAGACCAGACTGCTAGATGGAGTGCTGTTTTCTTTTTAAACAATGTTGTGAGATTTATGTTGGCTCCACAGTGGAGTAAAATTTCAATGGCCTCTTGGATGAGCATTTCAGAAGCCACATGGAGAGCAGTTTCACTTAAGTAACCTCTGCCATTTATATCTGCCCCACACTTCAGCAAGTCTGGTATGATGTGAAGACGTCCAGTCATTATAGCGCGGTGAAGAGGAGGGAGGTTATTGTAATACGGTAAAGATTCCATATCCTCCAGGTCATCCATTAGACGGAAGTTCGGATGAATTTTATTATTTTCATCTTTAGTTCTTCGATATCCACTTGAGGAACATCCTTCCATTTCTTGACTGGGTACGTTTAGCCTGGAGAAGAGAAGATTAAGAAGTGATATGATAGCCCTGTTTAAATATTTGAAGGGATGTCATACTGAGGATGAAGCAAATTTGTTCTCTGCAACTCCAGAGAATAGGACCTGGAGCAATGGGTTCAAACTACAGGAAAAGAGATTCCACCTCAACATTAGGAGGAACGTCCTGATGGTCAAGATACGGCATCTCCAAGGGTTATCTCCTTTACTAAGCACAGGTGGTTTTCATTCATTAAATTGTTCAGTATTATCTTTTAGCTATCAAAGAAGAATTACAACTCTTACTGTAACATTGCCCACTAAACAATAAGCTAGTATTATCTCTCTTTTAGTCTGTATGTTGTGTGGGTGCAAGGATATGCCATGCGGTATATGTTTTACATTTGTCCCAGTCACAGCACAAAACCTTAGGGAATGGCTATTGAGGGCTAATTTCCCTTGGTTGTAGGTGGCTGTTCATACTTGTACCAAATGCCCTGATGGACTTTTGAGCCCACAAGGCAAGTCCAAAACCTTGAGTGGTACCACTCAAATGCATATACTAGATGGCCTTTATGTAGCCCCCATTCCATCCTCAGAGCAGAGAACCATAAGAAGATGCTGGGAAGCCCCTTACCTCTAAGCTGCAGGTGGACCCATCATCAGGTATTGATAGTGCTGGGTTCCTGCTCAGGCCCATTCTTGAGCAGAGAGCCCCTTGGCTCTTTTGCTTCTCTCCTTGTTATTGCTACCTCTGCCTCCTTTCTTTCTCTTAACAAACAAGTAGTGATGAAGGAAAGCAGTAGCTGCTGCCATGTGTTTCTATGGTCTGATGCATAGGGTAAGAAGACTGAGGGGCTGAAGCCCCTTGAGGAGAAGGGACTCAATTGTGGAGTCCCTTGAGGAGATAAGACTCCATTGGTTTGACCTAAGGGCTTCCAAAAATTGCCACTGACTGTGGACTTTCCTGCTACTAGCCTGATAGACCCCATAGCCTGCCATTTGTGTAGCCAGGGCCACAGGTTGGCTGCCTTTGATGTAATTCTTCTGGAGATATTTTTGTATCTTTTGCGCTATTGTGTATATTTGCTGAGTTGTACAGAACAGCCAAAGTCTGAATCTGTTCAATTACAGCTGGTCCTCTGTATCCACAGGTTCTTTATCCACAGATTCAAGCATCCTTAGCTTGAAACTTTTTTTAATGTGTGTGTGTGTGTGTGTATGCCAAAAAGCAAGTCTTGATTTTGGCATTATAAGGGACACCATTTTACTACTCACTGTATTTAATGGGACTCAAACATCCACGAATTTTGGTATCCATGAACCAAGCGGATACCAAGGGCCCACTGTACAAAAGAAGTGTGTCTCAGTGGCTTTCCCAAAATACTTTGAGAGGGATTGGGAAAAGTGGTGATAAATGGTAAAGTATTACCTCCATTCAAAATCTTTGTTCAGTGCTGCGCTTTTTCTCCATCTTCTATTTGGTTTCTTTGACAACTTTGTTTTCCCCATTCATTCCAGGGAGGGGAAAAAAGATTGAAAATAGTATTAGATAACAAATGTAGGTCTGAGGATCCTTGCTCAACAAAATACATACGTATTTGTAGTACTGTGCTATTTTTATTAGGTCACTTTCCTAGCTCTAGTCCATAAACTGAATTGTAGCTATGGTACAATTAATTGTGTTCTATATGCAATTGAGATATTTCAAAGCTTTTATGCTTTTGTGGACTCAGGTCTATCCTGACCAGAACTTGGCTTTTAAAAAACTATATCATATATGTACTATAATTGCTTCCAGTATTTTAATATGGTTGTCTATTGAATTGTGTTTAAACGTGTGTACCATATATTGCTTTAATTGGATTTCATCTTGATTTTATATGATGGCCCACCTTAATGGAAAAAGAGAGGGATTAAATTTTGAGGAATTTTTTTAAATTGGACTAAAAACTTCTACTCGGAGCAAAAAGTCAAATTAACAGTAAATGGAGATCAAACAATAGAATTAAATATTAAGGGGGGGTTAAGAAAGTATGCCCCATGTCACCTTTGATGTTCCTTGCAATTATAGAGCTACTAAATAATAACATAATGCAGGACCAAAATATAAATGGAACAAGAAGAAGAGGATCTGAATTTAAGCTTAGGGCGTATGCAGATGATTTAATAATGTTTTTGGACAATCCCATTCGAAAGCTTGGAAAGGCTAATGTTAGTCCTAGATAAATTTGGAATCCTCACCGGATTTAAATCAAATAAACCAAAAAAGAGAGGGATTATAAATAAAACAACATGCATCTCATTTTGTAAGCACAAAACCACTAGTCCTCTGCTAGAAAACTGCTAAAACATTTTAATGCTTGCGTTGCTTTGTTTTTGAGACGCATTGTTATTTAATAAACATTTTGGCCAGGTTTATAAGAAGCAGGTCAAATTTATTCCTAAACCATATTTTATATTAAATATCCTATAGCCCAATGCTATATAAGAGAAGAAATTCCCATTATTACCACGTGTGTTTAATTCCATGGAAGCTGCTATAGGATTACAGTCTCGAGAGTGTAAGTCAAATTTATACAATAGGGTTTACTTGAAAGTAGCTATCTGTAGGATTAAATTGACAAATATCTTTGGTTTTGTATTTGGCCAGATATGGGCAAAATGTTACCTTGTTGTCCCTCTTGAAGAAGCCTCCGATCAGATTACCCATTTTAGGAGAGAAGCTGTGTAACTGAATTCTTGTGTGAGGAAAAAGCAAAGATCTAGAATCCTGTGCTTGAATCACAATTCTTTGTGATGATGAAGACTCTGGTTCTAGAACAAATGCAAATAGCGATAAGGAATGTGGGACTCCAGATGTTGGACTGGGATTCTCATCATCTCATACCATCAGCTATGTTTTCCAGGGCTGATGGGAATTGCAGTCCAGCCTCTGAAGGTTCACCCATTTTCTACCCCAAACTAGATGATTAAATGGCTCTCCAGACTTGGCAGAGATGACATATTATTTTACTCTAGGGTACAACTATGTCAGGATCATAGGTCCTCCTGCCATGTTTGTTGGTTGCATATTATGCATATGGTTTGTAATGATACACAAGTGGTGATGCTGGGTGGAGAGACTGTTTCTCTTTCTTGAAGCTAGGAAATGAGCAAATGTGAAGGGGAGGAATATGTGTATTGAACAGTCGAAGGTCAGTCCTGTGGGAATGCCTTTTTTAATGGACAAATGGAAGGAGGTTCTGGGAGGGGGCTGAAATGACAGTACAAGGGTCCAGAAACAAGAACCCAGGCTCTTCAAAATTCAGTACCGCAAACCATTTCTTCCCAGATGCTAAATTCTCTACCTTGATTCTGTTGCATTTCTCAAAATCCTTCCTGACTTCCTGTCCCACCCTTTACTATATTACATTGCAAGACTCTGACTTGTCATGTGGAACTTCATGCGTACTCTCCATGTACACACACACACACACACACACACACACACACACATCCCGAATATAGTCATTTACTGATGCATATTTTTGCAGGGAACTGTCAAATTAGCAATTGGTAAGAAGCTCTGGGAGACCTTTTGGTTGAAGGGCAGAGTATAAAAAACTCTATACTCCAATACCGAAACCATGCTGGCTCTCACAATGCAATAAATGGCTTTGGGTGTGTGTGTGTGTGTGTGTGTGTGTATGTGTGTGTGTTTTCCATACTCCCATGAGAACTAAGTTTTTTGGTAAAGAAGCAGCTGAAAAATTGTAAAATGTATTGGTTCTGTAGCATGCTCCCTCACTTAGTAACTTGATTAATAACTTACGCCTAGACTTAAGCATAATAATGTTCAGTTAGTGGTAAACTTCCAATGTAAGTCAGTCAATGAAATTGAAAATTAAATTTAATACACTTACCCCTTTCGTGTTAGAAAACATCTTAACCTGATTGCTTTCAAATGGTCAGTTCCTATCACTGCCAGGGATGCAGGAAACCCAAATTTGTCCAAATATAACTAGGTAATTTACTGAGTCAAAGCCATTGTGTTGTAGTGGTTTGACTCCAGGGAGATTACTACATGTGGCTTTTAAACTGTAATTATTGTAGTAAAATAGTGATACTTAGCACATGATGGCATCACTGACCCATTGTGACTGTGTAGTCAAGGTGTCCTTTTTCATTGGCAGGGGAAACCCATCAATAGTTCACAATTGTGCAGCAGTCCCAGGTGTCCTCCTGTGCAAAATGTCACTGCCATGGCCTTTCCAATATTATTATTATTATTATTATTATTATTATTATTATTATTACCTTGCTCTTCAGCCAAAAGGCTATTAGAGCGGCTTACGAATTGTTAATTAGATGTTCACAGCATGAGCTTTCATAGACTTCAGTCTACTTCCTCAGATACATTTGGAAGTAGACTTAAGTCTATGAAAGCCCATGCTGCCAACTTCTTTCTTTCAGTTCGTCTCAAAGGTGCTAAATGACTACCAGGGCTATATCTTTGAATTCTACCAAGAAAACGCTCAGATAGGTTGATTTTAGGGTTGTCATAAGCTGGAAATGATTTGCAGGCGCACAAGAACTACAAGTTTACCCAAATTTCAGATTCTTCCACTGCTTTGTCCCCAACCCATGGTTCATAGACAAAACAGAGGATTCTCCCCAGTAGCATCATTGGCTGAAAGTGTCCTCTTCTCTGTCTTTCCAGAGAGAGAAAAGGAGAGAGATTGAGGTTCTCAGAGACAGACAAAGACAGAGATAGAGAGAGAGACTCGGAGAGGAGTACTTCAAATTCAACAGTACTCTCAGCATAAACAATACAGAACATTCTCATGCTAAGCCATGTATTATACAGAGCTCATTGCCTCAAGCCAAAATAAAGATGCTGGTATTTCAGAGATGATAGCTTTTGCTCAGATGCTAAAAAATCAATGCTGTTTTTCAACCTCTCTCTCTCACACACACACACATATACACATATACACACATATGCATCTCATAATGTTTGGAATATGAGAGTCTTAATGAAAACTTCCCAAGTGCCGCTGCAGTGTTAGCCCTTTTTTGCTGCTGCAGAGCGAAGGCAGGTTTGGCACAGACCAATCTCGTCTCTAAAGAGCCTTGCCTCCAAAGCATGTGTGAAATGTGCTTAAAGTTAAAAGCAGAAGAAAAGACATTTCGGGGAGGTAAACGTCGGTGGGTTTTTTTGTTTTCATATTTAAAGGCAATAGCTCCCCGAACTGATTCCTATGATCATATGAAAAACACGGCAGCAGGTATTGGGGAAGAGAAGATCACAAGCCATACCCAAAAATGTCTGCCCAGAGTCGGCGCACTAATTAAATTCATTTCCCCCAAATGACTAAAATCCTTCCTCCTTTGATCTTGGCATGTTAGCAGTCACAGGCAACAATAGGGACCCTAGAGGTATCTGTCATTGTTGGAAGAAGCTTCCTTTTGAAAATGTACATTGCGAGGGTAGATTTCCCTAGACATATTCAGAGCAGGACGCTTACGAAATCCCGGGGATTCATCCTCCTGTCAAGGATTTCTCCATACAAAAACTCCCTGTAGTATTGGAAGTATGTGATTTTTAAAGTTGACATGAAAGAGTCCATGTGTTGGCTCAGAATTTGAATGTATCCACATTCCATAATTACAGTGGGCCCTTGATATCCGCTAGATTTTGGTTCCTCCGTGGATACTAAAATCTGTGGGTGCTCTAGTCCCATTATATGCAATGACATTGTAAAATGGTGTCCCTCATACGAAATGGCAAAAACAAGGTTTGCTTTGTATGGGAGGAGGGAGATTTGGAATATTTTCATGCCATGGATAGTGAAATCTATGGATATGGAGGACACGCTGCTACTTCTTTGACTGTCATGGTGCCATCTTGTGCGACCTTGTGACTTGTAATGCGGTAGTGTCATTTTTAACTGCTGTCAAGTCAACTTTATATGGTGACCCTACGAATGAGAGTCCTGTTATCAACAGCCTTGTTGAGGTCCTGCAAAGTCAGGGCCATGGTTTCCTGGATTGAGTTTATCCAACAGTAATGTGGCATTACTTTTTTTCCCACTGCCTTCTACTTTACCAAGCATTATTGCTATTTCTCGTGAGTTATAGCTTCTCATGATATGACCAAAGTATGGCAGTCTCACCTTAGTCATCTTGGCTTCTAGAGAGACTTCAGGCTTTTCTTTTTCTTTTTCTGGGACCAATTCATTTGTTTTTTTTTGACAGTCTATGGCAGTGATGGAGAACCTTTTAGAGACCGAGTGCCCAAACTGCAACCCAAAACCCATTTATTTATCACAATGTGCTGCATCTCTCTGGATTTCTAGTGACAAACTCTAGTGAACTCTGTGTTGGGACTATGGTGCATGTGCCCACAGAGAGGGCTCTGAGTGCCACCTCTGGCACGCGTGCCATAGGTTCACCACCACTGGTCTATGGTATCCTCAGGACTTTCCTTTGGTCCCACATTTCAAATACCCTTAAAATTCTCTACTAGGGATCTCCATTGTTACACTTCAGTTCAGTGTCAGAGTTCTCCAGCAGGAATTTTAAAGACTCACCTAATTATAAACCCCACAGTTCCATAGGATGAAGTCATGCCTGTTAAAACAGTATCGAACCACTATAACTGGGCAATGCGGACCACCTGGATGATGCTGAGGCAGGAGCTTGGGAAAGTACAAGTCCCAGAATAATTGACAGGGTCGGTTCCTGGGACAAAAATCTGAATGTTTCCAAGGACAGGAAAATAAAGAAATGATCTCTTGGAAAGAGACAGGAGGTGGAGTTATTAGACTGTGAAGTATGTATGTGAGAGGGTTGAGAAGGATTTTTATTACTGTTTAAACTAGTTAGATGGATAATGGATTTGATTAGATCTGTGGATATAAGACAAGTATGTAGCTACATGTAAAATATCATCGTTTCGTCAATAAGATTTTTAAGAAGTGTTTTGTACAATCATCCACAGATTCAGCCAACAACGGTTCAAAAATATTCTCACACAAAAATATTCCCCAAAGCAACCTCGGTTTTGCCTTTTAATATAAAAGGCACTATGTTACTATGCCATTGCATATAATGGGCCTTCAGCATTCATGGATTTTGGTATTCATGATACCAATGACCCACAGTATAGCGAAATGAACAAGAGAAAACAGCTACTTTTTAATGAGATCCACCATCATTCCTTGGGGACCTTGCTGTATTTTGCAGGAAAGGAAAGCGTAGTTTTGCTCTCCATCTCCATCCCCCCCATTTATTATCTTATAACCCCTTATCAGAGCTCCAATGTTGTCTCCAAGGCTGTCTGTGACTGGCACATTTTTTTTTCCTTGTCAGCTTTTCCGCATCCTTCCCAGGAACCCAGGATGGTATCTCTCTTACAGTTGTGCACATCGGTGGCAGCTCCACCAAAGTTAATAGCCTTGCCTTGGTGTAAAAGAGATAAGGATCAGGACCACCATTCCCTCCTGCCAGTCATGCTTTATGCTTATCTCCAGACATAAAACATCACATCGCTTTGCGATTACAGCTCATTAAAGCTTATGGAGGGAAAAGGTCTGGATTTACAGCAGAGCAGTAATCTGCGCCTCCAATCCTTCTGTCCTTCATCTGTTTGGGCTGAAAAGATAATAGAGGGTGCGTTTAGTTGGCACGTTCTTGGATCCAATGTGAAAATTGGGATTTGATTAAAGGGTTTCCAAAAAAAAATAATTTGAAATAAGCATTGGAAGATTCCTGAGGCTGGGCCCTAAAACTAGCAACTGCAGAGAGAGAGAGGTGGAAGACGTTCAGTCCACATGTCACCCAATGCTCCAACATTTCATAGATCAAAACGAGAACACATTTGGATGAACATCAAAGAGTGGTCAAGATGGCAACAGTTATTAATGAAGGAGAGCATACAAAGTAACGGAGGCTACAGCAATTTGCTTTTGCCTGGAGAAAAGGCAAGCAAATGGGTCCTAGGACAGATAAAGCTATAAATCTCCCCGAAGCCAAGATGACTAAACTGAAGCTATTGAACATTGGTCACATCATGAGAGAGCATGGCTCATTGGGGGGAAAACAATAATGCTAGGAAAGATAGAGGGATGTAGACAGAAAGGAAGGTTGCATGCTAGATGGATGGACTCTATTAAGCAGGTCATGGGTATGACTTTGCCGAAACTAAGGAGAGCAGTGGAGGTTAAGGAGTCTTGGAGATGTCTCATCCACAGTGTTGCCATGAGTTAAAATCGACCCAAGGGCAGTTAACAACAACAACAGCAAACTGGGAAGGGCAAGATTTCACCCTTCTCCCCTTGGCTGAGTTAGTGGAGAGCAAACTACAATTGCATTTGGAATTTAATTTGAAGCAACTGAAGTTAGCCGAGGATGAAGGGGACAAGTGGGACACCAGGTGCCGCAACAAACTACACTTCCCAGAATCCCATAACCTTGAGCCACGGCAGTTAAAGTGGTGCCAAACCAGGTTATTTCTCAGCGCGGATGCAGCCTTGCAGAGGGCGAGATTCGTCATGCTGCAGAGTTTATCGCAAAGAGCAGCCCAAAACTTTGCTTTGAAAGAGAATTAGAGGAACGCCGAACTCTCTCTCATTACCTTTTATTGCTCCGTATTGTATTGTATCTTATTTTTAAAGAAAGCCTGCGGGCATCGCTCTTAGTTATAATGACAAGACAGAGCTCTCAGCAGCTGCTTTGTCAAAACAGAACAAAGGGATCATCTGTTGCCACGCAACCAAATAAAAATGATACATTTTTAATAGTTCAGGCTCTGGAATTCAGCTGCCAGGAAGGTTCCGGACGTTTCCGAGGGAGCAGAGGAAGGTCAATGCCTTTTAGCAGAAACGAGCCACCTCTCGGAGAGATCATCTTTTTCCGATGAGCCGCCTGAAAACAGCTTGCCTGGGATTAATATAGGATAGGATGAATATCCTATAAATATCAGATTTTCTGCAATGCACCCAGTGAAATAAATAAATATTCCCTTGCACTATCCTACAAAGTTAATCTTCCCCAAACTGGCACCCTCCAGATGTTTTGCACTGGAGTTCTAATAAACTGTTGCCGGAATAGCATAGGGATGAGAGGAGTTGCTATCCAAAATGTTTGGAAGGAACCAGTTTGATGGGGAAATGACACAAAGTGATGATAGTTTCTCATCCGTTGACCTGGGCATTGAACAGACGGAGGGCAAAAGTTGACTTATCCCTAGGGTTTACCGATTCATGGGGGGAATGCATTGTCAGCATTCACAATGGGCTGAATACCCAAAGTCAATCTGCACCAACCCTCTTCTTCAGCCAGTAGTAGTAGAACCATTGCTAATAGACCATCACTTCTGGGAAACTGCTGTATTTATCTTGTCTCATACTAAGAAATTTCATGAAATGGTCCCTTTCACTTCCCTGGTTTCTCTTCTCATAGAAAGGGTTTGGGAGAAGCCATGACCAGATAACTGTGTGTGATACGTTGTGCATATATTTATTAAACTTGCATGTCGTTTTATATCCAGAAGATATTTCCAATGCAGTTTACAATCCAATAAAAATTAAAATGACAGTGCAGCCGTTATAAATTGTTCCGATAAAATCCAAAGTCAATAAAAACAAGAAAAGGCTGCGGTGGCTTCAGCAGCACGTGAATCAGGCACCGGAAGGCAAGCGAAGCAGAAATCCCTGTATGCATCTGCACTACAGAGTTAGAGTTACATCTACACCGTAGAAATAATGCAGTTTGATACCACTTTTTAAATAGCTCTATCCTATGGAATCCTGGGGTTTAGAGTTTTACAAGGCCTTTAGCCTTCCCTGATAAAACGTGACGTTGCCAAACTAAACTACATTCCCAGGTTTCTGTCAAATGGAGTCAATGCAGTTAAAGTGGTGTTAAACGTCATTATTTCTAGTGTAGATGCACCCATAGAAGTTTCATGCTTCTTGTACCGGTTCTCCACTACAGAACCCTTGGTGCTTGTCTACACAATCGAATTAAACGTATTTATTTTGTCAAAATATTTAGATTCCACTATGAGGCTTCGCATCCTTTTCCCATCACTTTCCTCACCAGACGTAAACTTTTGCTTAAATCACTACTGCCACCATATATGAAGACTTTCACTCATCTCACAATTGTCACCAATCATGGGGGCTCGCCCTTATCCCTACCTCTGCCATCAATGTGAGGACCTCATCCTGTCCTGTTGTGGTGGCCACCAAATGTGGGGACCTATTAGATGCCCTCAAGATCCTTTGTGGAATATCATACAACTTCTATTCCCAGTGGACACCAGCTCTCTCTATTCTCTGCTGCAACCACAGACACAGTTTTCAATACTACTGTAAAAGAAAGATATTGACAAGCTGAAATGTGTCCAGAAAAGGGCCACCAAGATGATAAAAGATCAGGGAATGACTTAGAGAGTTGGGTATGTTAAGAAGAACAACTTAGAGAGTTGGGTATGTTTAGCATAGAGAAGAAAAGTCTGAAAGGGGGCATGATAGTCATCTTCAAATATCTGAAGGGATGTCATGTAGATGTTGGCGTCAACTTGTTTTCTGCTGCTCAAGAAACTAGAATCCAAAGCCATCGACTCGTATGATAAGAAAAGAGTTTCCACCTGAATATTAGAAGGAACCTCTTTACTCTAAGAACTGTTTGACAGTAAAATAGACTGCTTTGGGGAAGGTGTAGATGCTCCTTTTTTGGAAGGTCTTTAAATGGAGATTGGATTGGCATTTTCAGGGGTGCTTCAATTGTGTATTCTTCCATGGCAGGAGGTTGGACTGGATGACCCCTTGTAGTCCTTTGAACTGGTTAGATCTTTATTCTGATTCAACACGACTCCTCTTACAAGTTGTACCTACTCATAGAGTTCTCTCTGCCCAGTTGCATCTTGTTTAACTCCTTTTTTGCAGGTAAGGTTCTGAATTTTCACGTTAGGGAGCAGCTTTTTCACAAAGCTCTTAGAAAAGTATCATTCAATGACACAGATTTTTCACAGATCAAATACCATCTCCTAATAATAAGCTTGCGCCAGCTGTCAATTCTGGGCTTCTAGCCTAATAAGGACTAGTCAGCCAGTTAGCTCTGTCCCCATGTATGTAAATAGGACCTAAGAATCCTTTATATTGCTAGTGAACGCATCCTCTGGATATGATTTCTTAGGGGTTATTGAGATGGTGAAAATAATCCTGGAAGAATCTGGGCTGAATCTTTGTTGTTCACATGCATTTCGAATACATCCAATTAAGTTTGGCCAAAAAGCTGCCAAAAACCCACTTAATCTAGGATAATTAATCTGTATGTGTGTGTTCTGAGTGGTTGTTGTTTTTTAGCATGACAATGTGAATCATCTCATTCATGCATTCCACGCTTATTATTCACACCATGGAACCACATCAGTGTGCATTTCTGCAAATTCAATTGTCACATGTGCAAGCATTCAAATAAAGATGGAGACAATCATGCGAATGCATGTGGAACGTGTTCAAGGCAAACAGAGTTTTATCCTGGGTCTATTCACATTGGTTATTTACACTACCAATGACGCAGGGAAAAATCTGATAGCGATTATCCTGGATTAAGTGGGGGTTTTGGCATCCCCCTCCCCCCCAATAAACCTTAATCAGAAACATTATTATTATTATTATTATTATTATTATTATTATTATTATTATTCCACTTAATCTCGAAGAATCCAAGTGGATTACAGCAATAAAACAAGATACAATTAAAAGGGGGAATGTATTAAACGTTCCAAGATACCTATCCCCTTCCATCATAAAAATATAATAAACGCTAAAAAGAGATTAAACCAAAAAAGAGGTTAAAAACAAGATGTACGTCCCCAGAAAAAAACTGAAACACAACTACAGCTGGTCCTCCGTTTTTGCAGGGGATCCATTCCTGACCCCTCTGCAAAAATGGGGAAAACAATTTAAAATAGTTCAACCAGAACACATGCGCAGCTTGGTTAAAATGAATTAGGTCTGAAGGCTTTGATAAAAAGCCAGGTTTTGCCTTGGCATCAAAATGATTCCAATGTTGGCATCAATCAAACGTCCAAAGGGAGAGCCTTCCACAACTGGGGTCCAGCACAAATAAGTCCCTCTCTTATGTCTTCCCATAATATATTTCACCTATAAGTGGGACACAGAGTATGGTCCCTAAGAGATCTCAAATCTGAAGTAGGGATATAGAGAGAAAGGTGCTCCCTCAAATATTACGGTCCCAAGATGTTCAGGACTTTAAAGGTTACCATTAGCACCTTAAATTCAGCCCATAAATGTATTGGCAAGCATAATGGAGATCTGCCATAGAAATATGGCCAACCTCTATATTCCTTTACATCTCTCATCTTTAGGTTCCTCTCCGCTTCCTTCTGACAAACACATGCTTTATTTCTTTCCAGAGTTTCCTAATCAATATTCTTTGTCTGGGATGGTTAGGCAGCTAGTTCCATCTGGGAAAAGGAGATCAAATATCCCTCCACCATATTTTCCCCATCAGAATGCTCCAGCTTATCTACTGGGAGCTGTCGAAGTTAAGCAGTTGTTCAGGCACAAACGCTGCAAATATTTAACTGGATTTAATTTGAACACCTGTCCTTCTGGAGGATTTTCAAAGCCTTCCATCAATTTATTAGCGTCGAATACTTGCCTGTGTCTGAGAACACCCCCCCCATCCCCATTTCTGGCAGGCTCTAAGCCGTTTCTGGCCTATGCACTGCTGGGATGCAGCACAAAGACGAGACGGAGTTACGTTTATGCGCTGTGGTTTTCGAAGCTGGGAGATGTAAATGAGCCAACTCCATTTGGGGAGAACTGTTGGATTTATTCTGAAGCTTTGGGGATGCATAGGAGATGACAGGGCAAACAGGAGCAAATGAAGGCTGAAAACCATCCTGTGGTTTAGTAGGGCTATGACCAGGATGAGGCTGTGGGTGCACTGCTGCACATGGCATAGTGGCCACAGTTTGGAAAGGATACTTTGATGGGAGGGTGGAATGCAACTCCCAGAATCCATTAATCATCATGGTCAGTGGCCAAGGCTGGACATTGCAGTTCAAAAGGGTACTTTTTCGAAGAGCTGGATTCACCACCTGATTTCACCAGCTTCCACTGCTTTAAAAGAGTGAGAGAGATATTATCTGTCAGCTGGATAGGACTGTTGTGCATTGTCCCCAACTAAAAAAAATCACTCCCGATTTGCAACACGACTTACATTTTTGCATGTCACAAACAGGAGGCCAGCCAATATGTATACAGTTATACACTCTCAAGCGGTTTTGCTATTCCCACCTCGCCAGGCCAGATGTGCTCCAGGAACTTTTGGGATTGTGGCCACAATATTAGGAGCTTGGTTCTATCCCCACATCTTCCCGCAGAGACACTGTCACAGACAAGCACAAGTCTTTAACACCAGTGTTGCTTCATCTGCTGTCACCAAGGGCCCATTTTGTTAGCAACGCAGCTGCTTTTTTCTAGCAACATATACATTGTGTGTGTGTGTGTGTGCCGAGAGAGATTGTCCGAGCAACTAAGTGCTTGTTAACCAAACAGAATGGAGGATTCATTGGCATTTTGCTTCACAAAGTCTCACGGGAGGCGTAATTAAAGAAGCTTTTTTGTTCTGTCATTCGCCCCCATTATAGCGTTCCGCCTGCTAATTAGTAGTTTGATAGGACTTAGGATGTGCAATCCCAGTTTGGGGCCAGTAAGCAGAGAGGATATTTATACATTACCCATAAGATCAGAACTTAATTGAGCCACCAATTGGGGTGGTAGAACTACACAGAGAATCACACATGCATCCCTTTACGCAGTGTTGCAATGAAGGATAAGGATATGGCCATCGTTGGTTTCAGTCCTTTGATAATTCAATCCCATGATAGACTTGCAGGGATGTTTGGGTCAGCACCGGGTCCAAATCAGATGTTCGCAACTGAAAGCTGTGATTGCGTTAGTGGGGAAAGAGCGTCTCTTGGCAGGAACTAACAGATCTGGGTGCAATCCATTGTTGAATGGTAAGCCCGCACATAAGGAAATCCTGCTGTTTCAGTGTGTCCACTCTGAGTAGGACTAAGCATAAACTTTGAATTTCAAAGGAGCTATTTAAGGTGTTTAACTTCACCTCCAAAATAGGTTCAGCACTCTTTACTTTTCAGACTAATACACAAAGTGACTATGCCACCCAAGTGACAGAGAAGCCACCAGCAACCACAAAAAGGTAGCCATGCGATCAAATTTTGGTGGGTCATGACCCTGGAAAACACAACTGACCTTTGCCGTCATAGTATAATATTTGATATAGGGTCAATATTATTGTTCTTCTTATTGTTTCTATTTTTCTTGTTGACAACCTCAACATCAATAGAATGTGACGTCAAAGGTTTTCATGGCCGGCATCCATAGTTTCTTGTGGGTTTTTTGGGCTCTGTGGCCATGTTCCAGAAGAGTTTATTCCTGATGTTTCGCCAGCATCTGTGGCTGGAGGATGCCAGCCACAGATGCTGGCAAAACGTCAGGAATAAACTCTTCTAAAACATGGCCACAGAGCCCAAAAAACCCACAAGAAACTATCAATAGGATGTTTTTTGCTATTATTATTTATGGCTGACATTCTGTCTTGCCGTTATGGATTTGCAATCTAGAGTTACTGCTCTTTAATGGCTTCATATTCACAAACTCTACACAGTAGTCGTGATAGTGGCTCTATTGTCACAATTGTAAATGCTCTCCAAACCTATTGTAGATCCTCATGTATAAGGCTAGAAATTTTAGTCAAAAAATTGACCCAAGAAACCTGATTCAACTTAACTACGGGTCATGTGTTTTGGTATTATTTTCTTTTGCTTCATCCTTTAGATCCTTTGCTACATGCCTCTAGCTTTGACCCTCATCTTATCCATGGATCGTATCAAAACCCATAATTCTGCCCCCAAAACTTGCCCTTGACTTATGCATGAGGTCGACTCATAGTTGAGTATAGATGGTAGTTTATAAGGCTGCAGCCACACCTAAAGACAGAGGTCATTTCAACTGCTGATCAAGGCATAAGGAGGATACATTTCCATCACTTTGCACCAGCTAGTGAGGTTGTGATGAAAATTGGCAACAGGCAACCTGCTTCGATTTTCACAACCTCATTTGCTGGCAGGAGACGGGTGGAAATGCCATCCTCTTGTGCCAAGACTGGCAGCTGAACAGACCTCCTTTGCTTGATTTGGCTGCTGACTGTTAAGTTGGATTGGAGAAGGTCAGCCCAGGACACATTACTTAGTTACATAAATGTAACTAAGTAGGTAATGTAGCATATGGACCGTTATTATTAAAGGGTTAATATTATGCAATCAGTGAAAATATACAAAATAAATAACAGTTATTTAGATCTGTTTGGTCTTTTGAAGAAATTCTTCCATGGATAATTGGAGCCATTTATGTTCGTTTAAATCACAGCCATCTGAACTGATAATGAAAGAGAAACAGATGGAGGACTAGACATATATATATATATATATATATATATATATATATATATTCTTACCAAGGGGAAATTCTGGGGGATCCATCTGAGTCTCTTTAAATGTCTTTACATGCAGCACTCAGAGGCTTAAAGGGGCCAAGTTTATTTTGGCTGGCTTGTAAATGCCTCCGTCAGTGCCTTTCCTGTTTATCTTTATAGACTAGAGTGGTCATTTGATTTTATTTCTTGTCCATTGTGTTTTGTTTTTACTTTACATCCCAGATCATCAAATCTGAAGAATTGCAGAGCAGCAGAATGGGAGGTCTTCCAATAAAACTTTTAAAAGCAAAGGATGCTTCACCTGCTCCCTTCCTCCCCACTCTTGAAATGTGCATCACATGGAAGCTGCTGGATGCTAAACTCAGCAATTCTTGGCCCAAGAGAAATGCAATGGGGGGGGGGACTCTGCTCATGTGAGTAACCCACAAATGCAAACTACTAAAGAGCTCGCTTTTCTTTTTAAGGTGGTACAGTAGGCCCTCCTTATTCACTGTTTTTCTATCCATGGATTCAAGCATCCGTGGCTTGGAAAGATTCAATAAAAGTATGAATACCAAATAGCAAACCTTGATTTTCCATTTTATATAAGGGACACCATTTTGCTCTGCCGTTATATTTAATGGGACTTAAGCGTCCACGGATTTTGTTATCCATGGGGGATACTCCCCTGGCTATTGCCATTCTACTGTATGGGCTGATGCCCAGGAACCGAATACAGATTGAAAGGGTCTCTTTTGGAAGCAACCCCTAGTGACCACACTGACTAGGAGATGCTTTCTTTCAACCATTCTGAGCAACTGACTATGTTCTTGAGGATAGGCTTCAGGTGTTTTACCAGGATGTATCCAGCAACTGAAGCGTATAGGTTGGCCAGTCCTATATGCAAGAGAGATGTTTGCTAGAGCGAACAGCAGTTGGAATTATTCCTCTGGGTTTTGATATGTGCCAAAACAAGGCGAGCGCTCCATGGGTCTGTTGTGCGCACTTCTCCTGCCAGAGTTTGCCCCCGATGACACCTCCTTCTCCAGAAGCGCTGCTGAGATCCGGCAAAGAAGCAAACAAGATTTGGGGGAGTGAAAAGATTGTACTTAATTGTCCATGAAAATTTTAGCCAACTGCAGGTGTACTCAATTAACATCTCATTAAAAAAAAGACACCCCTTGAACTTCAAGTAAGCCTTCAGCCTTGTATAGTGTAAATGAAGGGTATAATTGATGGCCACAGCCGTGCTAGGTTAAGTGCTTTAATAACATTTCTGGCTCTCCAGAGGACGTCAGCTCTGTTTCATCAATAGAAAGAAGCCATGCCAAAGAAGTTTCCAAGTTTAAATGAGTTTTCGGAGGCTCTAGCCCACAATATAAGAATGAAAGACAGAGAAAGTAGACAGAGGGAAAACTTCCATGTTTGGTAACATCTGCAGTTACGCCAAGCGAAAAAGTAAAACCCAAACCAAAGCACTTTGTGTAAAGTCACACACATTTCGTGCCACGACAAAAGAGATTCTGCTATCAGTAGAGAATATTTGAGCAGAGGCTTGATCTCAGTAACAAACATAGCTTATAGAAGTTCCTTCAGGCTACTACAGTTCCCAGAATCCCCAGAATGTCTGTTTCTGGCCTTAGTTCAGATGGTAGGGAGGGCTATCTGCAGGCTGGCACCTTGGTCATTGGAAGATTTTCAAAGTCAAGGAAAATGTAATGTCCATTTGCAATCCAAAGAAGATGTTTCCTTGGAATCCAGCATGTCTCCTTCCTTTGTGAAGCCACAGGCTCCTATGTAGGTAAAGAACACTGTCGCCTGCACCTGAAGCTTCATATTGCTTGCCCCGTAAATTGCATGACCTCCGAGGCCTTCCAATCATCCCTCTGGAAGCCATTTTGAATGGTTGGGGGAACACTTCATTTCACCATGCTGTAACATAAGCACCGTGCTTTGGAGGCCATTAACTTCAAATTCCATGTGGGCACACCAGTCGCACAGTCTCTTAATAGTTTGTTTTTTCCATTTAGAAGTTTATCCTGAGTGACTCATATCTTTCAGAAGGGGCTTGACAAGGGAGGCAAAAGCCAGTCAAGTGTGCTATCTCAGACATATATACACACACACATACACACACTGAAACCCTGCAGTGGGAGATGTGCCACAAAGTTCCACACAGGAGGAACTACAACTCCTTCAAAACCCACTTTTTTGCAGCTGCAGGGCCCTACAACACAACCATTTGCTGGGTAGTGGAGACACATTCAAGCCCCTTTCATGTGGCATAATAATAATGCTATGGTTCCGCTTTAACTGCAGCGAGTCCATACTGCGCAATTGCAGTGCTATGATTCCACTTTAACTGCAGTGGGTCCGTGCTACATAATTATAATGCTATCATTTTGCTTTAACTGCAATGGTTCCATCCTATGGCATACTGGGATTTGCACTTTAAGGAGAAGCATTGAGAATCCACAGCCAGAAAGCTCAAGTGCTTCCCTGAACTACACATTCCAGGATTCCACAGGATGCAGGCATGGCGGCTAAAGTGATGAGTAATGTGATGAGTAAAGGTGGTGATGAGTCCCTTGTCAGTAGGGTGATGAATCTACTACAGGATTTGGATGGCTTTACCGGAACTATCCAGATGCTGAACCTGCTCAACACCATCAGAGCATAAAGTCCCTCTGGTGTACTTATGAGAAAGAATGATGCTCCAGTGGCTATTTTAGGCCATTCTCATTTCTGTTCCAGGATGTGAAAAGAAGAAGCTATCAAGGAATATGTCCATCCAAGTCAATCCACTACACTGCTGGCAAAGGGGATCTGCTTGTACAAGGAGGTGCTGGGTCCTTCCTTGCAAAAGCATGTAAAGGTACAACTGCCACTGTAAGACTATATATAGGTAACATGGCCAGCAATACAACAGGCCCTCCCCTTATGTGGAAGATCTGTGCTGAATCCTCTCATGTAAGGGGATATCTGCGTATGCTCGCGCCCCATTAAAAACAATGAGGTGCATACTCGGGGCTCAGGGCAGCATGTGCACCATGGGCACGTGCACCATTACTTTGATTGACATTCAGCTTCCATGTAAGCTGGAAGCTGTATGGTGCGAGCACACTGTATTCTGGCCAAGTTATTTTGGCACATAGAACAAATATTTTATGACTGTTTCATTATAGACCCTAACTCTATGACTGTGGCTGCCACTCCACTCTTCCAAATGGAAAAACTGACCCTCACGGTCTCAGACCTGTAGCAGATTTCTTCTTTAGCCTCCTTATCCCAGGCATTATTGAGATCCCATGGAATGATTCTCCCACCTTTGGTATGAGCCATTCTTGATGGACTACAAATCCCAGCACCATTCACCATCACATATGGTGGCTAGGGATGATGGGATTTGCAGTCTAGTAGCAAATGCCCACTCCTGGCCTAGAGGTAGGATGGAAAAAACGATGCAATGACCATGCAGGAAAATAGCATGGGAATAATGGAAAAAAGTCACACATAGCCAAATTAGGTTAAATGTCTTCAATTTAATTATAATCCAGAATCGATGCAGCTGTATTCTCATCCGAAAGTGAGCTAAGCATTGATTTTGTCGAGTTTCTCCACTGAATAGAGGTCATTAGCAAGGTTGTCCTTTCCTTATCTTGCTCTTATTTATAGGCCTGTCAAGGTATCTCTTTTTCAATCTGTAATTAGTATAGAGTGTGTGTAATATAGTACCGGCTTGGGTTCATCCCTGCAAAAGGCACCCAAATTGGGGAGGCATCGCTCTCCTTTTAATCTGCACAGGGAACATGGATAGGTGCTGATTCTCCTGCTGACCCGATTAGCTCGGTACACATTTAAGGGCACAGCCTTGGCACCCGCTAAGCGAGGAAGCTGGCAGATTGGTTGCATCGGGGGATTTTGTTAGCTAAATAAATCTAGAGCTAATTAGCCAAAAATGACTCATTGCAAAATATTATACCCCAACACCAAATGCTAGTGCTGGGGAAGGGGAGGGAGATAGCCAAATAACATCAGGCAGCAGCTTGGAATCCAGATTGTAAGTCAATTCCTGCTCATGCCAGCTTCATTATGACTTTTTGAGATGGGATATTGACCAAGCTCTTCGTTTCTGACTGTGTGTGTCTGTGTGTGAGAGACTAGAGAATGGAGCCTATGACTGCATCTGCACTGCAGAATTAATCTGGTTTGACATCATTTTAACTTCCATGGCTCACTGCTATCGAATTCTGGGAATAGTAGTTTGTACAGTTACCCACCCACCCAATGCAGATTAAAAGGAGAAAAATGCATTCCCAGTTGGGCGCATTTTGCAGGATGAACCCAAACTGGTACTATATTACCTGCAATCTGTACTAATATACAATAAGTCTGTAGCCTTGAGCCATGGTGGTTAAAGTGGTGTCAAACTGGATTATTTCTGCAGCGCAGTTGCAGTCCATAGTCAAGAAAGCCGAAGACTAGGACTTGGAAGGACAGTGATGAAGGAACTAGGCAAGATTTTCAAATGTATAGCTATATCATCAAATAAGTCAGGAATGTTCATGCCATCATATTCCTGGTCTCTATGTAGAGTCATGAAAGCTGGACAGTGATGAAAGCTAATAGGAAAAGACTCTTATGTGTTTCTGGAAAAGATTTACACAGATACCCTGGACTGCCAAAAAGACAAATCAATAGGTCCAAAACCACATCAATCTTGAACTTTCCCTAGAAGCCAAGATGACTAAACTGAGGCTGTCGTACTTTGGACATGTTGCAAGAAAGCATGGCTCATTCGATTACAGATATATTGTGAGTGACAAGGGCTTCCAAGGCAGTGCATAATGGATAAAACCATTTGCGAAGAGTACAACAAGAAAAACCTTGCAAACATGTTAAAATGCATGTTTAGAATGCCTTAAGACTGGTTTAAAATAATCTTTAAATATAATTTTTAAACAAGCCATTGGCGGGTTATAAACCGCCACTTTGCAGCGATCTACCACCGCCGCTGTTTGCTCCGTAAGGGAGCCGCTGCAGCCAAACCACGCAGCTCCGTTACGGAGCAAAAAAGAAGCTCCAAAATGGAGCTTCTTTCCGCGGCACAGCTATGACGCCGCAAGGCGCCGCTGGCGCACTCGCAACATCATAGGCGCCGCAACACATCTGGACGCTATGTGTCCAAGACGTAAACATGGCAGCGGCCGTCTGGAACGGGCGTCGCCAAAAAATATGTAGTGACTACGTATTAGGGTTAGGGGGGTGCGGAAGCACCGCACCTTCCTAACCCTAATACGTAGTCACTACGTATTTTTTGGCGGTCTGTAACCCGCCATTAAAACCGTCAGAGCCCTTTCGCAGATCTCTTCCAACAATGGTGACAAATGAAAACAGGAGAGAATTTCTTTTTTGCTTTGAACTTGACGGTGGTCAAATGATAGCCCCTTGTCTGTACATTGTGCCTTGGCTCTTGAACACGCACCTCCTATAGTGTGTGTTCTGCGTACGCCATTTCGGTGCAGCAATTGGAAACATCATCCGAAACAATATAAGCCGTGTCAATAAGAAGGCAAATAAATGTAACAAGCTCCGCAAATGTATTGAAACGTATTGAATGTATTCCTGTATAAACAGTCATTTGAATGCTCTGAGGAGCACTGAAAGTAATTATAGTCTCTGAAAAGACACTGTGCAAAAGAGGAAGTAATGTGCAGAAGGAGTTGAAACGGAGACAAGGAGCACATAATTCCCTTCTCTCATTGTGGCTCTAGAAATTTCCACCAAGCGTTGCATCAAGCAACAGTAGTTAGGAGCAAATGTAAAGCCGTTGGGGAATTCTGGGTTTCCTCTTTCTCTGGCAGCATCTTCTGCACTGCAGAAATAATCCAAGTTGACACCACTTTAACTGCCACTTGCTCTTCCTGCTCCTTCCTCCTTCTCTCCTGTTCTTTGCCCTTCCTGCTTGCTACTCACTACTGCCATTTGTAGAGTTGCCACAGAGAAATCAGATGGTGCCTATGTCTTTAATGGTTATGTAGGAAAGGGAATTTCATCCGTTGTTGCTTGTCGTGTAAGCAGGTAACAAGCAACATCTGCTAAAGTCGCCTCTTGCTGTTGTTGGATGCTTTCAAGTCATTTCCGATTTATGGCAACCCTAAGGTGACCCTATCATAGGTTTTTCTTGGCAAGTGTCTTCATTGCCATTTTCTGAGGTCTATGGGGCATTAGACTTGTCCATGGTCACCCAGTGGGTTTCCGTGGATGAGCCAGGATTCGAACCCTGGTCTCCCAGAGTCCTAATCCAACACTCAGATTGTGAAAGCTACAGGGGCCCTCTCCAGTTTTCACTCTGACAACTCTTATGATGTGAAGGACATCCATAAGTCAAAATCATAATGCTACGGTGTGGTATGAAAATAACTTCAGTTCCCCAGCCTTGCTCTAACCATTGCATGAGACTCTCCCTATTGTTGGTGCATTCTGTGCTGCCACAGAACGGCAAAGGATCAGGCTTGTAAGCAGGTGATTCTTGCGCATGACATGGAGATAAAAATATCAGCAGATGGGAATACATAAACACAGAATTAGAATACAAAAACAGGTGTGACTAATTCTTTTGAACTGAAAAGGATGAATTAATCTGTGTTGCTGTTGTTTCTCTTTAATGATGCCGTCACGGTTCAAAAACAAAGCCTACTATTGTCTAGCTGTGTATAATATTTTTGTGATAATTCCTCAGTTCCAGTACAGCAGCCTTGCTGCATTACTCATTAATTCTCTGTCCACTGCTATGCACACACTCCTTTGGGAAGACTTCATTGAGGCCTCTGCCTTCGGTGTCAAGAAAGGGAACATATTAGCCGCAAATGTGCCACAGTCACTAGAGTCTACTCTAGTTAGGTGTAAGGATCCAGGCCTAGATCTGAATCCATACCAAAATTGAGAGAGGAGTTCTTGTTGGAGGGAAGGGAAAAAATCCAGTTGACTTAAATCTTTATGGAAGAGTAGTCACTGAAATCTTAAGAGCCAGAGACTTATTGCTGTAATCATCTCTTCTCCAAATCAAACCCATCACATTGAAAACATGGTACAAGTCAACTGCAAGCAGGATTTGATTTTGATGCTCATGGCTGAGACCTTGGATGAACCTCCTTTGTACGCTGTTGACAAGCCAGTGATAATGTTGTATTATTTGCCTTGTTGTCATGTATATTCTTATGGCCTATGAGTCATCAGGGGACCATGCTTCATGCGGAAGAAAGTTACCATCTACGGCCAGTATTCCTTTTCAGCTACTGCATTAATATACTGGTCAGTATTCTGCTATCAGACAAGGATCAGTATTCTGTTATCAGCTACTTAACATTTTCACCCCTCAAAGGTAATGGAAAAGTAAGTTTCCTGAGTTCTGCTTGCTAACAGAATGGACCTTCTTCTCCCCATGCAGCTGATGTTTGGTAAAGTAAGTGGAGAAAAGTGTTACGATTATGGCAATAGTGTGAGTCAATCCAGTTAGCTGTTCTGTATTTATGATAAGCTGCATATCATGACACTATTGCCATGATTGTAACTTTCCACTCCCAACTTACTTTGCCAGGCATTTGCTGCATAGAGAGAAGGAGATCTATTCTGCCGGTGACTGGAGCACAAGTGAATATCATTTTTACCAAGTTGGGAGGAGTTGGGCCTGGAGAGGTTACTTAGGGACCGAACAGACAGGCCAAAATAAAGCTGCTTCGGGTCACTTTGGAGGTATGCTGCTTAAATGACACAGGCATCTTAAGAGGACAGAAGTTGCACCAAAGCTGCGCTTTAGTACTTAGGACTGGATCATGGCTTTGGCACAGCTTCCAGCCTCTTAGGACGCATGCATCCTTTAAATAGCATACCTCCAAAGTGACCCAAAGCAGCTTTATTGTGGCCTGTCTGTTTGGGCCCAGTAGGGTTATGAGTTAGGAGGGTTAGTCAAGTATTCTTAACTAAGTAGCTGATAATAGAATACTGACCAGTGTCTTTAAAATGTGGTCGGAGTGCCCCAAGTATCTTGAGGTGCAAAGTGATGGAAAGCATCCCTTTGCTTTCAAGCAGGCTTCTGGAAGGTGTACAGTACAGAAAGCTGTATCTGTATTTATAGAGTGTAAATCTAAGTCTACTTGCATGCGTTTTTTAGATCCAGAAGCCCAAGGCACATCATCATCTTGACTGGAGTGTATGTGTGAGTGTGTGTGTGGTATCTCAAGGTTAAATGTCTGCAGAGCACATAAAAGAGAGCAGAAGAACTGGAAAACACACATGATGCTATTCTTCTTTGCACATACTCTGGGAAGGGTAAGGCAAACTCCAAAGGACCCTGTCCAAAGAGATGACTAAAGACCCTTTCCGTGGTCAGGAAAGATCATTTCCAGATCACAGGCTGACAGGAATGGCCCGTCGGTTCTTTGGATGTGCGTGCAAGCCTTGGATATAGCCCCAGGTTGCAAATGTGCATTGCTCTTGTGTTATGACAAAGCTGTCAGTGGCCTTATGAAAGTGAAGCTGTTTGTAGTGTCACCAAAGAGTAAAACAATGACCCACTTGTTCAAATGTATCTTTTGTGCTGCAGTGGAGACACGGCAGACTTCTGATGGAGAGGAAAGCACTACTGGCATGATTTTTCATTTTCCCTGTTTGCGGCAGAATGAATGCATCCATTATAAGCCCCATAGACCTTTTAAAAGGACTAAATCAAAACTCAATCCCCTCGTTTTAGCATCTGTGATCCCACCAACCTTGCATCTCCAGCCACCAACAACGACTGAAACTTGATAGTGTGTTGTACAGGTTTGGGCACAGCTTTTAGTGAGTTTGGAGACGGGAGGGCAATGGATGCTTCTCCCAGAACCTTGGCTGAAGTCTTGGTCTTCCAGATGTTGTTGGACTCTAGTAACCATCAGCCGCAGCCACCATGGCCAATGCTGAGGAGATGGGATTTGTAGTCCAAGAATATCTGGAAGGGCACAGAACTAATTTGTCCAGAAAACTACCACAGGCTTTTCTTACTCCCTCCTTTCCAGCAGGTTGTTGAATACATGCAAGACATTTTATTATTTATGTATTGCATACTTTGAATATCCTCAAGGTGGCATGCATGGCTCTTTTTGTCCATGCAGAGGCTTAAATCCAGTTGTTAGTGCTAATCTGAGTAGAGCCACTGAATCGGTTGGTACTTCTGTACATTTCATTGGTTAATGGGTTTATGTACAAGAGTTGTCAAGAACAATTGGATCTAGGCGTCGGATCGAGGCTTTTGACTTTACAACAACCCTTTAAGGAAGGTCAGGCTAAGAGAGTGCAATTGATCTATGAGTTTTTTGGCTCCATGGGCATCAGAAACTAAGGCGGAAGGTTGGGTCCTTCAAGTCCCAAGCCAATATTTAAACCACTTATATCACAATGGTGCATAAAGGCATGGTTATAGCATTTTGCCACTAGAAAACTTCTTGCTACTTGTGCAAGTAGTCTTTGGGATGCTGAGGATTTTTTAAAAGGTGTTATTATGATTTCACCCTCTCAGTCTTAAACATGCACCAGTACTTTTTGGATCCACAGACTGTAGGATTTGAAATAATAATAATAATAAAATAATAGTAATAGTAATAATAGTAATAATAAATAATTGTTTTGGTTTGCCTTGGTTTTCTGCTCAGCTTCCAATTTCTCAACCTCGTGATAAGAACATACCCAGTTTGGGCTAATAGTGCCCAGGATCAACAAATACTCATTGACATTATGAGCTAAAATCAATAGTTATTCCTAGCTCGAATAGGCCTCAGTTTAGGCAAGTCCCTTTGCTTCACTTTGTCACCTCCAGCTAGGATTAACAGTTTGCGAACACTAACTTCTTAATAAGCCCTGTAAATAATCCATAAAATATTCTACAATACCCAAAGCCCAAATTTCCTTGTAGCAATTCCTCGGTATAATAACTACCACCTGTTTTAAAGTAAACCCACCAAAGTCTGTAAACTGAATATGCCTGCGTCTGCTCAGGGGGTTATTTCTACAGCAGACAAATAAAAATTTAGCATCCATCTGTAACAGCTGGGTTCATATGTACCTGCCTGGGCTAAAGCAGGTTTATGCCACTGTGCAAATGTTTGCTCGCTTGCTTGCATATTTTGTTTAAATGGGACACCAGTAAAGAAGCTGGGATCTTTTGCCCTTTGGTTTAAACCAATGCAGTTTGAAATGCCTCTGAGTACAGCAATCTAAGTTGCTGCTTCAGCATTTAAGAATGCTATATAGAAAGTGTTGCGACTCTTTGTGCCAGAAAGCAATCCAATAAAATGCTTCCCGCAAGTGTCATGAAGCCATTATAGAAATCCATGATGTGACCCCCTTTCGGAACAACACCAACACCAGCTACAGCTTTGGTGAGCCTGCCTCTAAAAAGGATTGCCAAGATTCTAGTTCAGCTAATGATTTAAGTATAGTAAGTAAGTAGTATCTTCCTATTGCCAACCTCTAGACACTGTTGGGTGGTAGGTTGCATATCAGTAGGTCCGTGGATCCACTCCAGACTTTAAAGGCATCGTCCAATTTGAAATAGATTCAGCATCCTAGGATGACATTCAGATGAGGATGGTTTTGGAAACACTCTTGGTTCTAGTAAGAAAGTTTTGGGGTTTTTGTTTGTTTGTTTGTTTGTTTGTTGTTTGTATAGACAGCAGGATTAGGACCAATAGGTAGAAATGGCAAAAAAAGCGAATTTCAATTCAATGTTAGGAGAAACCATTGTTCAACCGTGGAAAAGCCTGCTTCAGGATGTGATGGGCTCTTCTTCATTGATGGTATTGGTTCAATTTCCTGCTCAGCCATGGAAACCTATTGGGTGACATAGGGCACATCACATATTCTCAGCCTCGGGGGAAGGCAATGGCGAACCCCCTCTGAACAAACCCCATGATAGGTTTGCCTTAGGGTCAAGTTGGAAACAACTTTAAGGCACACAACAACAACAACAAAACCAAGGCTGTAGAGGTGGTACAGCTGCAAGATTCTACACTGCACCACCTGCACTTTCGAGGAGGATTGGATGAGATAGCCACCATAGTTCCTTCCAGTGCTAAACGTTTATGCCTTTTATGTTCGTTACCATTCCTTGAACCAGTATGTGCACAAGTGGAAGCTATGGCTTCCATATCAAGAATGGAATGAATCTGCTACAAGTTTTATTTCAGATTCCAAAAAGGAACTATCTTATTTCTACAATAGATTCAGCATTTGGATAGTGCCTTTAAAGCTGGTACTGAAACTCAGAGCAGCTACACCTCGCCCTTGCGCTGGTGTCTGCTCTGCAAGCGATATCCACTTTATTTAACTAAGGAGCCACAAAATGACAGAGACAAATTTCTGCTGAATGCATCCCTTTAGCAAAAAAATAAAAACATAAAAATTGAAACCTATTTGGCTAGACGGGTTGTCAAGAAAGTTTGTCCGTTGCAACGGTTAAACCGAAAATGTGCCAGCAGCTGGAGCTAAAAAGTATTTCGGGGTGTGATGGGACCAATTAAAGCTGTTGCTGAGGCCTAGAAGTATCTTCCAGGGTGTCGTTCTTTTATTTATAACATTGGCCAAAAGGAGTTTATGCAGCTAGTAGAATAACAGGGATGCTCATTTTGCAGAACTGTACACTTGTAGACATAGACCTTGGCTGTTGGTACTTACCTTTAGGCAGAGCGAGGCAGCTGCACAAATGGATAGATACAGGGAGGCAGTGGTGCCACTTGGGTTGGTGTCACCCAGTGTGGCAACTCATGGCGTCACACACACCCATTGACCTCCTTCCAAACCACACCATACAGAATCCTTAGTAAAGGTTTTTGATGCTAATGTTACTCATAAATAGTAATTCCTGTATATCATCCACTTATTAACCAGAACTGATCCTGCTTAACTTCCAAGAGCAGGTAGGTCTGGTGCCTTTTGGGAATTTAGGCCTTTTACATCGCAAGTATTTCAAGTGTTCCTATCAACCTTCTGAACTTCTCTAGGTTTTACAGATAGAAAGAAGTGATCTTTTATTCCGTTTAGAAATAGGATACAGCGAGGAAGGGTCATAACCTCAAAAACTCTTAGTGCATTTTCTCCCGTTGGAACCACTCTTGAATCAGTAATCTGAAACTTGTGACCTATATTTTGTATTTCCTCAACCCTGAAGGACTAACTTAAAAACAAGACGTAGTTTTTCTCCCCAAATTAGACTTTGGGTAAAGAGTCAGGTGGGAAATGTAATATGTTACGAGTATCTCATTTAATTTATAATTTATTTCTTTTAATAAATAAGCTGTTGTTGTTGTTGTTGTTGTTGTTGTTGTTGTGTGCCTTGAACTACCCCTCCCAAATGGATTTTATGGATTTATTTTGAGCAATAATAAATTTAATGGTGTAATCATTTGTGGTTACGGTTATTCATAAAGCTAGAAAGCTTCATTTAGTTTGCTCTTTACCCTCAACCTATCTATGGGTCATATCAAAATCCATAATGTTGGCCTCCAAACCTGCTCTTGATTTATACATGAGGTTGACTTACAGTCGAGTATATAGAGTACTTCCATTGCTGTGAACTGAGTTCAAAGTGCAAAAATGGTTTGCACTCCATTAATTCAACAGTGGAGAGATGGGAGAGAATCCTTTCCTTCCCAGTGGGCTCAAGCAAAAGCAAACTGCTGCAAGTTTTGGTGATCTTGTTCTTTAGTAACATTTGCCTTCTTGATCGCACTCGGATGCTGTTTGGCCTCAGACATGCCATTTGTCATCTGTGAGACATGAAGTGTATGTACCACATTAGCTCTTCCCTGTCTCACACTAGGAAGGCTAATGCTAGACCTGGCAAACCCACACCATCCCTCAACCTTTGGTTCCTGTTTTTCTGTTAAATGCGCATAACTGAACTGAACTGAACCGGCCAAATCGCACCTGTCATAACACTGGAACACTCCATGCCTGCTTCTTCTTGCGCAGACATCAGGCCTTGGCTGCACATTTTCCATCTTATCGCCAGTCCTCCGCCGACAGCCACACCGAACGTAACACCCGATCATTGTCAAACAGCCACAGCCTTGCAGGAAGCAGCCTCACATAGCCCCATTACAACGCATCTACGCATTCAGCAAGGGTATGACATTTCGGCGGAGACGCACCGTACGGTGACACTGCGCTGCTAATTTAGATCAAGCTATAATGTCCTGAAGAGCTCCATTCCATCTCCAGTGTCTCTTGTCAGCTGCCAGCTGCAAATTCGCCACCCCTCCCCTGCAAAAACAAAAAGTTTGTTTTACATCCACATACAGCATGTCGACACTTCATCACGATTTCAAGGAACGGCGCACTTAAGAGACGAGAGGATACATCCGACTTTTATAAAACAGGACCAATTATGCTAATTCCTTCCCCTACCTTTGTTGGGGTTTTTTGTATTGTTTTGTTTTAACGGAAAGGAAGATTGATGGCAGATGCATCAAACGCACAGAGATGGTTATGTAGAAGGATATTTCCATTGCTAATGTAACCCCACCAAGCTTATGTGGGCACTGGAAGGAGGAGGGACGCTTGTACATTTCGGTGTCGAAAATGGAATGTTGTGCAACATAAGAAAATCGACACACGCTGCCTATAATCTAATTTTAATTGAGGCATTCTGCTATATTGGAGCGGAGCAGTGATTTTTGTCTGAGTTGAAAAATTGTTGAGATTCGACAGGTATTTTAAAAGTCTGTCTCTTGCCATACGAAGGCATTCAGCTTAACGCAGAGACTTTGTTCCATGTCCGTCTTATGTACATTCGAGAGGGATGAATTGATCAATTTTGCTTTTCCCCACGTTCATGTGTTTTAAAGCACAAGTCCCATCTGTCTCTTTAGCAAAAACTTCACTAGCCTTGTTAAGTTGCAAAACATTGCCTCTCCCAGAATTTCCTCAAGCAACATGGGGCTCCTCTCAAAGACAGTCAACCCTCCATGTCCACAGATTCCTTATCCGTATATTTTCAAGCTGTGGATGCATTGTTACGCAGCATATTCTGATATTTATTAAAGGTGAATGTTTACCATTAATATTTGCCACCACTAGAAAGAATCCTGGGCTGCATCTGCACTGCAGAAATACTGTAATTTGCCATGGCACCATGCTATGGAATTCTGGGATTTGTAGTTTGGTAAGGCACCAGGGTGCTCTGACAGAGGAGGCGAAATAGCTCACAAAACTACAAATCCCGGAATTCCGTGCCATTGAGCCATGGCAGCTAAAATGGTATCAAACCACTTTATTTCTGCAGCGCAGACAAGGACCTGGAGACATTTATTCCCAACTACTACTATTGCATTAGATTGTGAGACTTGTATTCTTCCTACACTGAAAATTGTGTGGATTTTGTGTGGATTTCCATAATTTGAGACATGAATTCTCCATTCACGGGAGAATTTCATTTCCAAAGACAAACATTTAGTTACATAGCATTTCTTAAAATATATTTAAGGTTTAATATAAGAAAAAAAAAATAATGCTGAAAGTGACTGAACCATAAAATTTGAGTTTTAAAAAACCTTTAAAATGAAGTCATGAAATATTGCTATGTACATGTATATGATTTGTATTTGCATGTTCATTAAAAATGATTCTGGGGATGCAGGGGGACAAAGACATACATGTTTTACTTGTGAATGTTTTTCAGACATATTCACTGTCTTGTGCACATTTGAGTCAACCCAGAAATCATTGGAAGATTTTGGAAATAGGCAGGTTTCCAGGACAGAATGCAAATCCTGTCAATTTCTTCTCTGTCCTTGCGCACAACTGCTCACCACAGATCAGAAAAGATAGAGCAAGAAGAGAAATGGGAGGCAGGAACCTTCCACTGCCATTGCACCCTGAAGCTATTTATTGGGTCAATTTTTATTTCACTGATGAGTATTCAACGTGGCATTTCCAAAAGGGTCAAAGCAGGTTATGTCGTCCATTCCTTTTGCCAGTCAATGGCCACTAGATACCCACGTTTGAATAAAGAAGGGCTGCAATCCTCTCTCGAGTGACTCTCTTAAATGGCATCTTTGATTATTATATAAACAGAAGCGAGGAGGTAGGGAAAAAATAACCAAAGGAAGGGATGAAAGAGGCCCCCGTCAAATGATCGATACAGAAGAAGTGTCAGGCATATATATATGAAAGCAAGAGAGAGAAGGAGAGAGAGAAAGAGAATAGAAATATGAATAATTGAATGGAACTCCTGGCTTTCTATATAGTTGGCGACGCATTGCTTTGTCTGACGGTCCCTCGGGCCTTTGCTAGTGAAAACGCTGTCACATAATGTTTTTCTGTTTCTCTGAGCTGCCTACAGAAACAGGAACATATTCAGCCTTGTTGTCATAAACACAGTCTTGAAAGTACCCAAAACTGAGGACTTGTCTCCTTGATGCAACTCAGTTTCGGGGAGCTGAAGGACCGTGCGGTAATCCCTGCGAACAGTAACAAAAGGAGCAGAACGGAAGATCGGAAGGGGCAAAGGGTGAAGGAAGACAAATAACAAGATACAGTTGTTTTCTTATGTCTTTTCCTCCGTCTTTATCTTACAGATAGAACCAGCCGAATTAAGATCAGCTGCATGCGCAGCTGCCCAAGGAGAGTAGGTTGATGCAATTTTAATTGCCATAGCTCCATCCTGTGGAATTCTGGGATTTATACCTTGCTGAAATATATGAAAGTGCTTCAGCGGATACTTCTAAGGGGTATGCTGCAGCATTAATGCGCCGCCAAAAAGATGCTGCCTAGAGTGGCTTCTTTTTTGTGGCATCACAAACAGGAAAGGGCACCGCCATGATGCCACTTCCTGCCTGCGACGTCTGGACGCTGCAGGGCTCGTGCTTGCGGCGTGCGGACGACACGAGCATGCACGCCATTGTTTCGTCCGGCGCATGGCACTGGAAGAAGCCCCACTACTTTCAGCATATGTAAGGGGTACAAAAGTAACTGCGGATATTTTAGATCAGATGCTTAAATATGTCTGTGTAACTCATGTGTTCTGGCCCAACCCTGATAGAAATCTTTTGACTCAACTCTGTGTTGGGTCAGAAGACTACATACTCTTACTGAATACAGAACGGTTATAGATCCATAACTCTGGATTCTGAATCTATAACTACAATGCTGAATGCAAGCCAACAATAAAAGAAAATACATAACAACTGAAAATCAACCAGAAACCATTCTGCACCCCATTCACACCATTTAAAACTCCTTGAAGGAAAGGTAGTGAAAGGCATGTGTGATAATGGATGTTCCCATTATCTGGGCAGCCCAGCTAAAGGAATAGTCTCCCCTCCAAGTAACATAGGGTTCATGATGTGTTGAGGTTAAGTTTAGATTTTAGTAGGAATCAGCATCAGAAGAGCATCGGAGATCATGAGAAGTCAATGGACCATTGAAATGACAACCTTGGGAGAAGTTTGAAGATCTTCCAAGGAAAATTATAAATGCCTCTAGTGACCACGAGGATCTAACAAAGCAAAACGAAAGGGATGCTTCAGGGACTGGGGAACTCAAGGCTCTTGACTAGCTTCATGAACGTCCAGGACGCATGATTCCAGCTCTCCTTGGCTGTTGTCACACTGCAAAAATAAAGCCATTTGTCACCACATTTATTGCCAAGACTCAACGCTATCGAATGCTGGAATCTGTAATTCTGTGAGACATTTAGTCTTCCCTGTCAGGCAGCTCTGGTGCTCCATCAAACTACAAATCCCAGAATCCTATATCATTGAGTTATGAGAGTTAGAAAGTTAGAAAGTGGAATCAAGGATGGGAGCACAGCTTTGGTGCAGCTTCTGGACTCTTAGGACGCATACATCATTTAAACAGCATACCTCCAAAGTGACCCGAAGCAGCTTTATTTTGGCAGTCTGTATGGGGCCATAGACAACACCAACAGTAACAACAACACAAGTCACCAAATCAGTAAAATGACTTCCTAATCTCTTACGCTCGGTTATATCATTAACCCTATTGTATAAAAGGACACTTTTAACTAAAGGTGTGTTGAATCTTCATTCTTCTATTCTGTTCACTTATAAATTTTATCTTCCCTTTAATGAAAGTTTGAGCAAGTATCATTCAGGGCTTTCTTTTATTTTAACCTTGGCTGATATGATTGAGACTATTCTCTAACTAGGTACTTTACTAAGTGTGCCTGAAAGGAGGTGCCTTTATGTCCAAGATCTCTTTTTGTTAATGCAGATTTCTTGCTTAGAATAAAGCCTTCCTTTAAAAGTACTTCTCGTCTTCCGCACTTCTTTCATGTGCCTTTTGCTCAGTTACATCTCCCCAAAAAAGAGGGGAGAAAAAGTCTCTGCAAAGTCAGAGACAGAAAATGCAAGTGGAATTTCAGCAATATCCCATTATCTTACAATGCAATGCAAGGGGAATTCAAATCAATGGGTGGTGGCAGCTAAAATAGATGGCCTCTGGAGATCCCATCCAGATCAGTCAGAAGGAGAAGAAAATTCGAAGACCTTCACAGCATGCAGAAATCTGGAATTGTTTTTAGTTGCTGCATTCTAAAGGAGATCTTTGTTTTATGCTCTCCATCTCCTTTGGCAATCATTACTTGAGAAATGTATTTGCTTCAGCAGCAACAACAAAACTCCACTTGGTACCAATGCGTTAGAATGTGGTCTCCTTTCACAAAGCCCACAAAGAATATCGATATTTGTATGGTTTTAAAAAAAAAGGAGCGAGAGACAAAATAATGCCCCTGTGAAAGATTTGCAAGAATGGAGGATATGAAAAAGAACGTCGCTGGACTTGGATGCCATACATCTCACCGCTTGGTCTGAAAAAAACAAAACAAAACACACAAAGTTTCTGTCAATGAATGTATTCTGGAAAGCGTTCCTATATTTCACAGGCACAGCTCCGCTGGAAGCTGCATGAATCAAAGATATGGGACAATTATCTCTGGTGGTACTTTTCCCTAACTATAATCCGTCTGCCTTTGCAATAATCGTTTTCATTTGACACAGATGGTATTAGTTTGCTTTCTCCCTTTTCTTCAGGGTTTTTTCTTTTCCAGAGGTGGAGGGATGAGCTAGAACTCTTTGCAATGCCAGGCCTTCCCAGAGATTCATTTCATTCCCAAAACCTGACATGTATCACTGCTATAAGATTAGTTTTATTAGTGGTAAACAATGCAGCAGGAGGTTTCCAGCAAAGGAAAGCATCACAGCACCTTTTACCTAAGGGCTCCAGCATCATTTGGAGTTCTTTAAACAGAGGTTGGATGGCCATCTCTCAAGAGTGCGTTAGTTGTGTATTTCTGCACGGCAGGGGGTTGGTCTGGCTGACCTTTATGGTCCCTTTCAGGTGTATGAGTCTATGATTCCATCCCTTCATGGTGAGTTGTAGAACTAAGCCCAGAAAAAGCTAAATAGACCTAGATCAGTGATGGCGAATCTTTTAGAGCATGATGGCAACCTATGGCACGCGTGCCAGAGGTGGCACTCAGAGCCCTCTCCATAGAGTTTGCTAGAGTTTGTTACTAGAAAGCCAGAGGGACATGGCACTTTGCAATAAATAAGTGGGTTTTGGGTTCAGTTTGGGCACTCAGTCTCTAAAAGGTTCACCATCACTGTTTTAGAGTGGTGCCCAAACTGCAATACCAACCCACTTATTTATTGCAAAGTGCCATGTCCCTCTGGCTTTCTGTAACAAACTCTGGCAAACTCTGTGACATGTGCCCACAGAGAGGACATGTGCCCACAGAGAGGGCTCTGAGTTCCACTCTGGCGTGCCATAGGTTCGCCATCACTGACCTAGATTATCCCAGGGGTGACACTTCAGTTCCCTGTAGCTCCTGGGTTGCCCTCACCCAGATTGAGTCCAATGGACGATGGGTTCCCAAGGTTGAACATTGCTGAGGCTCACAAGAGATACCAAAGTGTGCAAGTATGAGCCGTCTCTCCTCCTAATAGCTATAATAAATTACAAGCAAGAAACTTTACTTCTTGTGGGTTTTACTTCTTGTGGCCATGTTTATTCCTGATGTTTCAGGAATCTTAAACCGGTTTGTGTTTATTGTGCTAACTGTTATAGTTTTGTATAGGGGAAGAGGTACATTTGGGGTTTAGAGGGTAATGTAGATTAGTTTGGTTTAGAGCATGTTTGTAGTCTAGTGTAGGATTATGTCATGTGCGTAACCGAGTGGATTTTTTTTGGTTATGTATGTTGTATGTTTTAAAATTTAATTTAAAAATATTATCCAGAAAAGCATATCGAACACCAACAGGTCAGAATATAAGAGATCTAAGCTTTCAACATCCTCGTCCAAGACATCGTACAAAGATTCATCGATCGCCTATGAAACCTCCACTCTCCAGGAAGAGCTTTGGAGAAGGAAGTCGAATAATGATATGCATCAGAGCAGTAAACAGGATTTCTCATCAATCAATACGATTGATACTCAAAACACAGAGGAAAAGGGTCCCCAAACAGCTGTATCTAGAAGCAGAGGTGCACCAATAACCAGCCGCCTGATCATTATTCACCGAAATTAAGAGGTCAAGTAATTGTTAGTAACGAATGGATCCCCGAAAGTCACCATCTGTTGGCAAACAATCCACGGACAGATAAAAGGGAGCAAAACTCATTGAATGAATTATAATTCAGACCAGATTATTTCCCTGCTCGCTTAATTAGCTCCTGGTTAATAAGAGATACATTTCCCCCATCTTCCACTTGCAAATACCTTGGCATTTTCTGCCATGCTCAATTAACAGTCACCACCATGCGCCGAGGCAGGAGGGGGAAATGGTTGAATAACCTTTTTCTATATGGGCCGGACCCCTTTGCTTATCAACGGTCCCCACACAATGCGAGCCAAATATACTTCTTTATCTGGACACAACAGTCCCCAATTCCAGGTTCACGGTCCATTACAACCGCTGACAGACTGAACCAAGGTTGCCCGCTATGAATTAGACCTCGGCCATAAATCTTACCGATTTGAATACTTACAGGGACATAAAACTGGGGGGTGGTCGGTGGGGTGGAGAGATTTATTTCGAACTGGACTCCATGCAAAAAGGATGCTTTCTATTTGCCTGGCAATAAATCCTGTTGAAAGGTATTGAAAGGCAGGCAAGGAAATGATTCCAATTCAATTTTTTCCTTGGTGTATGCTGCCCCATTTATTGCCTTCCCTTTATCAGCATAGGTGCAGGACTTAGGGAAAGGTGGCAGAGATGATGCAGACAGATAGATGGGTGGATGGACAAAATAGTCTTCCAGGTGATGGAAGCGATTTTGTCATTTAGCCCAGGATTTGGCAACGGTGATGGATTAGGAGGCTAGTTTTCTGCCCCAGGGACCCTTTCAGTCCCTACAAAAATTCCTAAATAAACTAATGTTGGAAGTGGCTTGAAGCTCAATACTGGAACCCTTTCATACTGTATGACTATAGTGCTACGATTCCACTTTTGTAGGGATACCAGGAATCTAGGATGCAGACTGGCTAGTGCAGGGATATAATTCTTCACAACAGTGGATCTACACTGTAGAAATAATGCAGTTGGATACCACTTCAAGTGCTGCAAGCTCCATCCTAAGGAATCCCGAGATTTGTCATTTTGCAAGGCCTTTAGCCTCCTCTGCCAAAGAGTGCTACTGTTTCACAGAACAACAAATCCCAGGATGCTGTTGGATGGAGCCATGGCTGTTAAAGTGGTGTCAAACCGCATTATTTATGGTGTACCCTAAATTTCTTTTCAAAGGAAGCAATGAGCAATCTTTAGCAATTTTCTTATCACCGAGTCTTCAAAAATCACATAGTTTTCATAGGCTATTCACAATTCACGACTTCTGCTGCTCAATGAACAAACAAACAACATCAGTTTAAAAGACATCCGTTAAAACTTGTATATATTATCTTATATATCTTACCTATATATTATATATCTTACCAATATATTATCTTACCGATATATTACCTTACCGATATATTCTCATGTACAGACACCCCTCCAGAGCTAAACTATATTCCCCTTGTTTCTTGTCTGTTACTAAGCCAGGATTTCCTGTTCTCCTCCCATAGCCACCCCTCTGACGGATCATTTAGGATGCTCTCATTTGTAGCAAAGAACAGTGATCAAGTTAATTTAGGCTCCTCTGGGGTGTAAAATATTAGAAATGCGCAATCCCCAGCATGCTTCTTGCATCTGCTCCATTTCACGCTGCTTAGCTGAGCGGCCTGCCCATATGTGCGGTCTCAGGGGATGGGTCTTAAACATTATCCCGGACACCTAGGGATGCCTTAATCAATTGTTTATCCATTTTTAAAATGTATTTTGAGCTCTGGCATATCAGAAACATAGTAGCAACAGAAAAGCACAGAATGGCCATGGGTCAGGGGAGAGAAGAAAAACTGAACTGCAAGCTTTACAATGGGCTGAGTAAGACCAGAGCATGGAAGTGAGTAGTTATAAATAAGTTGTTGTTCATAGAATCATAGAGTTGGAAGGGACCACAAGGGCCATTCAGTCCAACCCCATTCTGCCATGCAGGAACTCTCAGTCAAAGCATCCCCATTGACAGGTGGCCATCCAGCCTCTGTTTAAAGACCTCCAACGAGGGGGACTCCACCACTCTCCGAGGAAGTGTGGTTGTTGTTGTTGTTGTTGTGTGCCTTCAGGTCATTCTTGACTGATGGTGACCCCAAGGTGAACCTATCATGGGGTTTTCTTGGCAAGTTTCTTCAGAGGGGTCTCCCATTGACATCCTCTGAGGGTGAGAGAGTGTGACTTGCTCGAGGATTTCCATAGCTGAGCAGAGATTTGAACCCTGGACATCCAATGGCCTAGTCCAGTACTCAAACCCCAGCACACTGGCCCTCTTAAGTAGTTACCTGTCATAAATTCTCTCCCCCTCCCAATATTACCAAGGTATGAAAATACATATTTCTAATTTAACACATGATAGCTCACTGGCTTCTTCTGACTTCCGCAACAGTAATAGAGGCGGGGTACAAACCGCCAGGAAGAGGCGGCCAGCAGCCGCCTCTCTTTTTTGCGTAACCATGCCGCAGCAACCAAATTGCGCAGTGCGGTTGCGGGGAAAAAAGGACCGCTCCTTTTTACATTGCCGCAAAGAGCTGGCTGTGGCACGAGCATGTCACTGCTGTGTGGCTCCATCAGGAGGCTGCGCAGCAGTGATGTCATTGCTATGCGCACTGTCTATTCAGCACTGCACAGTGAGGATACCATTGTCACATGTGAGGGGCAAGGGACGTCTAGAAGCGCTGCCCCTTGCACGTGATGATGGCGTCCTTTTCGGCCCATCCGTACCGAGCCAGAGTTAATCTACTCTGGGTTTTGTAACCTAAACTTTAAAGGAGATATCTGTGGTGCTGAACCAATGGGAAGAATGTTTTAGCACTTAGATCCATTCCACGATCCACATCTCACTGGTTAGAATGTCTCACACTTAGATCATGCGCCCCGGTTTTTTCTCTTTGAGTCTGGGAAGACAAGGCCAGTTGGCCTATGATCTTGGGCAAGGAAGGCACCGTCAAATACTATAGCCTCCATCTTCAATGCATGGTGTGAACCTGAATTCTTACCTCCCAGAATCCAAGGCCTCTGAGTACAACAGGCTGCTGGGCATATCTCGATCCAGTTCAAACTTTACTTTTCTGTTATCAATTCGCAGCCATCGGTGAACTTTCCAATCCTCTCTCCCGGGTGTCTGCATTTGGAAGCACTGTTTAAACAACAAAAATCCATCCTCGCTAACAGTTTTAAGCTAGCTGTGGAAAAGTTGTAAACCATCAACAATATTAACATCAGTTCCTCTCATCAGAAATGATAGCCCCGGGACTCAGCAGGGAAAGGAAAAAAACACATTGTTCGACAACTGGCTTTATAAATTAGGAATGGAACAAAATGGAAGGGAAATGTTGGGGCGAGGAGCAGGGAGTGAGGTGGAGGTTGAGCCTCGGCTTCGTCCCTGAAGACCAAACAGATTCAATTTTTCATGCTGATTCTGTTAGTTTGTGTTTTGAGAAAGCCTCTTTTTAAAAAAGGCAAAGATGGATTCCAAATGTAAAAAAATTCTACTCATCTTTCCGAATTAACACAATGTTCTCCACAACTCACATCCAGAGACTATACTGGCTCCAATTTTGCTCCAATGATTATCTTTTACATCCTAGAAATTCTCAAATACTGCCGAGCTTTTAATTTGGCCCACATCAACATTTTGCCCTCAGTATTAATGCAAGGGAGATGTTTACAAATGCTTTATGCACAGCATATCTGTCCCTGTCAGTCAGACAAGGATGAAACCGTGGATCATGTTCTGCTATATGGCTTGCATTATAAGGATATTTTTTTCCCCCAGTGTATAGATCTGAGTTTGGAAAAGTTCCCAGGCAGATCAGATAGCTTTAATACCTCCCTCCTTTCAGATTGCTCGAAAGAACCTGTGTTGGCGGTTGCCAAGTTTTGCATGCTAGCATGTTCCACTACGAACAAGTTGGTCGAATTCCATCACAGTTCACCCTAATCCTAGTCAATTCTACTTGGCATTGATTTAGGAACTGCTTCTTGAGCTGCCACTTATGTATACAGAGAGATTTTTTGAACCCGGGAGCTATTTTTACCTCGATTTCCTATTGTTCGCTGCTTCTGTCTTTTCCATGACTGAGCTGTTATTGCAATAATGTTGACTGGGTTGTCTCAGTCAAAAGCTCCATCCTCTCTCTTCCAGGAGCAAGCTTTCTTATGCATGATGTGCAGATTCTCTTCTCCTTTTCAACAGACAATCTAAGGCTGCTTGTGGGACTGTGTTGCTCAGAAAACCAGTGTTGATACATTTTCTGAGACTGTTGTGTGTGGCCAAGTGAGCAGGTTGCCTTAAACTATTGGAACATTACACTTACACACATGCACAATTCCATAGTGGAACAAACTCCCTCGGAGTGTAGTGGAGTCTCCTTCCTTGGAGGTCTTTAAGCAGAGGCTGGATGACCATTTGTCGGGGGATGCTTTGATTGGGATTTCCTGCATGGCAGAATGGGGTTGGACTGGATGGCCTTTGTGGTCTCTTCCAACTCTGAGACTACAAAGGCCATCCAGTCCAACCCCATTCTGCCATGCAGGAA
>NC_056529.1:29509735-29527071 GCF_019175285.1 Sceloporus undulatus
AATGGTGACACGAATCATCACGACATGGAATCTCAGTTGTGGAAGAGATATCCACATTCTTTGGGACTTTCACAGCATTGACGCTGCAGAAATAATGCAGTTTGACACCACTTTAACACCGTGGCTGGAATGCCATCGACTTAATATGCCGTTTTCGAGAGATATTTACCCTCCTGTCGGAGAGCTTTGGTACAACAACAAAGCACAAATCCCAGGATCCCATAGAGTGAGGTCATGACATTAAAGTTTGATCAAACCGCATAATTCTGCATGTGGGCATCAGCTTCAGACACCTCAATGCTTTGGGACCACACTGAACAGAAGCAACACCAGCAGTCAAACCTACCCAACTCACATGGAGACTGAGAGCCATTTTAAAAAGGTCTCCTGGGTATAAATGGCCAGGGGTGATAACATGTTTAAAATGACCTATGGTCCCTAGGGGATAAATGGGAACATTTTTAACTTCTTTGCCAGTGGGAATGCAAGGTGGCACCTCTTGTAAGGCTAATGTGGACCCCCAGCTTTCCACAATTGCCACTAATGTATGTGATTATTTTCCAGGATGGTGTGGGCAAAAGTCAGCATATATTCATTTTATATCTTTATCTACTGTTTACTACTTAATAATTTTGACACACCTAGGTAAAGACTGAAGTCTTGTTTTAATAAAATGTGTGTGTGTTTATGTAAAGACATTTATGTTGTCCTTAAGTAACATGTTGATTTATGGTGGCCTCATTTTCTCAAGTAAGGAATAATCAGAGGTGGTTTTGCCAGTTCCTTCCTCTGGAATATATATCCATGGCATCTAATATTTGTTGGTGGTCTCCCATCCAAGTACTAGCTGTGGCTGCCTACTTATCTCCAAGATCAGATGGTCTGGTGGTGTCTTAGGCTATTTAGGCCTCAAAAACATTGTTGCTTGCAGGCAAGAAGAGATCACATAGAGGGACAACAGCCTCCTCTAGGATCATGTTCTGCAATGTGGGGCAACCACCAAGAAGGCTCTCTCACATGTCCTCACCAACCAATCTATGATGGTAGAAGGTCAGAAAGAAACCCCTCCATGATGAAGAAAAAGTTTTGGGCAGGCAGGTAGAAATGTGGAGATTTCATATTAGAACATAGAATCGTAGAGTTGGAAGAGACCACAAGGCCATCCAGTCCAACCCTCTTGCCATGCATATTAATAGGGAATCAACTTTGTTGGAAAGTGGTAATGTTATGCCCTCTTTTATTTTCAGTCTAAGGAATCCCTTGCATTTCCTGAAATATGCTTGTTCAAAGATGGATATGCACATCACGATGCAGATATTAATAAGATATGGGACTGTCATCATCTCCATGAAAATTGCCACTCCATCAACATTTTCTGCAAGGAAACCATAATCATTGCTTGCCAGGCAGGTCCCTTTCCTTAGATATGGTGTGTGTCTGTGTAGTATAGCATTTATGTAATTATAGTGGGAAAGGAATTTTTTGTACACATTCATAGTTATATCAGTTTTTAGTGCTTCTTTTCAGATAAGAAGACTGCCAGCTGGGAGGGACCGGTGCCATTGCACCAGTTTTTTTTGCTTGTATGAGGTTTTCTCTCGGGCCAAAATAATCCAAAATGATTTGGGAATCGGTCAGGACCTCGTGGCACAAGTCAAGAACATGATTAGGAGAAAAAAAAGAAGAAGGCGAAGAAGAGGAGAAAATGAATGGATAGCAAGCTGTTTCTGAAAATCAATAGCAGACATGACAGGTGAATCTTTGAAGTGATTCTTCCAAAATACCAATGGTTTGCTTTCGGGGCCTTTTTTTCTTCTCCTTTAAATTACACAGGAGGGGAGAGAAGAATCAAAGCTTTGAGCATCTGAGTCTTTTTCCCCCCTCTTTGCTCTTTATTTTTCCCAAATGAAACCTGAAAAGCTTCACTGTTCTGTTTCGTGAGAGCTGAAAGACGCCTTTTTAACGGTGGAACATAGAATCGTAGAGTTGGAAGAAGCCCAATAGCACTGAGTCCAATTCCCTCTCTGCAAGAACTCCAGCTACAGCATCCCCTGCAGGTACTGATCAGCTTCTTTTTGAAGAAGTCCAATGAAAGAAACCACGCCACCCCTTTGGGTAATTGGGTCTATCGCCAAACAACTCTTACTATTAGACACCCTTCTGATTTCAGTTGAAATCCTCCTCTAACTTAAAACCTTTAGACCTGATCCCTCACTGGGGCAGCAGAGACAAAAACCTGCACTTCCCCTCTGACTCTGTCAGCCACAAGGTCGAATCAAACCTCCTCCTCCTGTTCCATGGTTGAAGTATCCAAAAGATGCAGGGTCCAGACTCCATTCCTTGCAAACTGTTCAAATTACATGCAGGTGTTATTTTTGGTGGGGTTTTCAGGTATGGTGGCTATGTCCTAGAAGAGTTTTCTTTCCCTGACGTTTTTGCCCAGCTTCCTGTGGCTGGCATCTCTCATGAGGTCCGCATGGCATCTGAAGAAGAACCCCATATTTCCAAGTTCCTTTTGGAGGCGGAGGGACACCATGCTGTTTGGCTGCTGTGGCGTCCCTCCGAGGAAAACCGGCACACCTCCAGTCCGCCCTTTTGGGGCGTTTTGTTTCGCGCCCAAGATTCTCCACCTTGCCGCAGGTGACAAAATGTGTGTGTGTGTGTGGGGGGGGGGTCACATATTATCATAGAATCAATAGAATGCCATAGAGTTGGAGTTGGAAGAGACCACAAAGGCCATCCAGTCCAACCCCATTCTGCCATGCAGGAAATCCCAATCAAAGCATCCCCGACAAATGGCCATCCAGCCTCTGCTTAAAGACCTCCAAGGAAGGAGACTCCACTACACTCCGAGGGAGTTTGTTCCACTATGGAATTGTGCATGTGTGCATGATTCTATGATTCTATGATAATATGTGACCCCCACACACACACACACACACACACATTTTGTCACCTGCGGCAAAGGTGGAGAATCTTGGGCGCGAAACAAACCACCCCAAAAGGGCGGACTGGAGGTTGCCGGTTTTCCTCCGGAGGGACGCCACAGCAGCCAAACAGCATGGTGTCCCTACGCCTCCAAAAGAACTTGGAAATATGGGGTTCTTCTTCAGATGCCACGCGGACGTCATGAGAGATGCCAGCCACAGAAGCTGGCAAAACGTCAGGAAGAAACTCTTCTAGGACATAGCCACATAGCCTGAAAACCCCACCAAAAATAACACCTGCATGTAATTTGAACAGTTTGCAATGGAACTGGAGTCTGGACCCTGCATCTTTTGGATACATCAACCATGGAAACAGGAGGAGGAGGTTTGATTCGACTTGTGCTGACAGAGTCAGAGGGGAAGGTGCAGGTTTTTGTCTCTGCTGCCCCAGTGAATAGGATCAGGTCTAATGGTTTTAAGTTAGAGGAGGATTTCAACTGAACATCAAAAGGGATGTCTTAACAGTAAGAGTTGTTTGGCGATGGAACCAATTACCCAAAGGGGTGGCGGGGTTTCTTTCATTGGACTTCTTCAAAAAGAAGCTGGTCAGCTACCTGCTGGGGATGCTGTAGCTGGAGTTCTTGCACTGAGCAGGGAATTGGACTCAGTGGCTATTGGGCTTCTTCCAACTCTACGATTCTATGATTCCACGTTAAAAGGCGTCTTTCAGCTCTCATTGAAACAGAACAGTGAAGCTTTTCAGGTTTCATTTGGAGAAAAATAAAGAGCAAAGGGGGGGGAAAGACTCTGATGCTCAAAAGCTTTGATTCTCCTTCTCCCCTCCCTGTGTAATTTAAAGGAAGAAAAAAGACCCCGAAAGCAAACAATTGGGTATTTTGGAAGAATCACTTCAAAGATTCACCTGTCATGTCTGCTATTGATTTTCAGAAACAGCTTGCTATCCATTCATTTTCTCCTCTTCTTCGCCTTCTTCATTTTTTTCTCTTGACTTGTGCACAGAAGGATCATGACAGATTCCCAAATCATTATTAGGATTATTTTGGCCCAAGAGAAAAACCTCATACAAGCAAAACTGGTGCAATGGCACCGGTCCCTCTCAGCTGGCAGTCTTCTTATCTGAAAAGAAGCACTAAAAACTGATATAACTATGAATGTGTACAAAAAATTCCTTTCCCACTATAATTACATAATGCTATCACTACACAGACACACACATATCTAAGGAAAGGGACCTGCCTGGCAAGCAATGATTATGGTTTCCTTGCAGAAAATGTTGATGGAGTGGCAATTTTCATGGAGATGATGACAGTCCCATATCTTTATTAATATCTGCATCGTGATGTGCATAAATCCATCTTTGAACAAGCATAATTTCAGGAAATGCAAGGGATTCCTTTAGACTGAAAATAAAAGAGGGCATAACATTACCACTTTCCAACAAAGTTGATTCCCTATTAATATGCATGGCAAGAGGGTTGGACTGGATGGCCCTTGTGGTCTCTTCCAACTCTACGATTCTATGATTCTAATATGTCAAATCTCCACATTTCTACCTGCCTGCCCAAACTTTTTCTTCATCATGGAGGGGTTTCTTTCTGACCTTCTACCATCATAGATATGGTTGGTGAGGACATGTGAGAGAGCCTTCTTGGTGGTTGCTCCCACACTGCAGAATATCATCCTAGAGGAGGTTCTGTTGTCCCTCTATGTGATCTCTTTTTGCCTGCAAGCAACAATGTTTTTGAGGCCCAAATAGCCTAAAGGCACCAGACCCCCATCTGATCTTGGAAGCTAAGTAGGATCAGCCACAGCTAGTACTTGGATGGGAGACCACCAACAAATATCAGGTGCCATAGATATATTCCAGAGGAAGGACCTGGCAAAACCACCTCTGATTATTCCTTACTTGAAAAAATGAGGCCACCATAAATCAACATGTTACTTAAGGACACATAAATGTCTTTACATAAACACACACACATTTTATTAAAACAAGACTTCAGTCTTTACCTAGGTGTGTCAAAATTAATTAATTAAGTTAAACAGATAGATAAAGATATAAAAATGAAATATATAGCTGAACTTTTGCCCACACCATCCTGGAAAATAATCACATACATTAAGGGTGGGCAACTGTGGAAAGCTGGGGGTCCACATTAGCCTTACAAGAGATGCCACCTTGCATTCCCACTGGCAAAGAAGTTAAAAATGTTCCCATTTATCCCCTAGGGACCATAGGATCATTTTTAACATGTTATCACCCCTGGCCATTTTATACCCAGGAGATGCCTTTTTAAAATGGCTCTCAGTCTCCATGTGAGTTGGGTAGGTTTGACTGCTGGTATTGCTTCTGTTCAGTTGAGTCCCAAAGCATTGAGGTGTCTGAAGCTGATGCCACACTGCAGAATTAATGCGGTTTGATACAACTTTAATTGTCATGACTCCACTCTATGGGATCCTGGGATTTGTGCTTTGTTGTGGTACCAAAGCTCTCCGACAGGAGGCTAAATATCTCTCGAAACGGCATATCCAAGAATTCGATGGCATTCAGCCATGGTAGTTAAAGTGGTGTCAAACTGCATTATTTCTGCAGCGTCAATGCTGTGAAAGTCCCAAAGAAAATGTGGATATCTCTTCCACAACTGAGATTCCATGTCTGTGATGATCTGTCACCATTATCACAGTCCCATACCCAAATTCCCAAAATGTGGACTATCCGGTGCATCAAATATACTGGCGAGACTGGAGGCAAGTTGCACTTGCCGCAACCTCTCACCGATAAGTCGGTGGCAATTTATTTTCAGAGAGGCGAACACAAGTTTAATCGTAATTAGGCCAAGCTGGTCGGCTTCAGAGCTGAACATGAAGTGAAAAATGGAATAAAGTGATCTGACAACCTCCGTGTTATTTCTCTCTCCCCGACACACTTCAGTCTATGCGTTCTCTCCAAGCCTTGGAGCATTCCAGATCTTAATGTTTCATCTTGTATTGCTTATTTTTAAAGGGTGGGAAAAAAGCCTTCCGGTAACAGATTCTGGCCATGACTAGCATTGTAGGAAAGTGGAGAGAAACACGCCGGAAGGGATTTTACCTGCTCAGGAAAAAAAGAACGACACTGTTATTGTCTAATAAACAATGAATGCATAATGCCAGTCATTTCTCTGCCGGGAACGAAGGACTCCCCCAGGAAGCTGATTCAGCATCATTTCCGGAAGCTCGTTAGTTGCCTTTTCCATCAAAGTTGTATCAAACAGTTGGAGGCTAAGGTTGGGTCTTGCCCATTGCTGAAGTCTCTCTTAAAAATAAACAAACAAACAAACTGTGATTGACGAATATAATTCTCGTGGGACATATAAGGAGGGCCAACTGAAAATTCTGGCTAAATCTATGGGAAATGCTATTTCGAAAGTCAGAGAGTTTATCACAGAATCATAGACTCACAGAGTTGGAAGAGACCACAAGGGCCATCCAGTCATAACCCCTGCCATGCAATTCAATCCTAAGTACAGTGGCATCACTAGAGTTGGTGTCACCTAGCGCAGGTGTCCAGAAAGGACTGTGGGTGGTGGGTAGGCAAGTGGGGAAGTGGGAGAGGATAGAAAGAACTTCTCAGAGGTGGTTTTGCCAGTTCCTTCATCTGAAATATAGTGTCATGGATTGCCCTGGGCCTGAGTTAGAGGCACAGTCAGACTCTGAAGACATGGAGGAGGCTGAGACCAGGGCAGATCTGGGGCTGCCTGGATCAGCAGTCTTACATGAGGCTCAGGAAGCTGCAGAGGGAGAAACAGACTCTGTGGACTCTAGGCTGCAGGTGCCAGGACCTGGAGAGCAAAGACAGGGCAAGGAGTCTTTGAGGCGTTCTTCCAGGCTAGACGTCAAGAACCCTATCAGCTCTCAGCTGAGAGAAGCAGAGGTCTTTTAAAAGACCTCCAGCTGCAGAGATTCTTTGCAGCTGTCTTGCAGTCTGAATTCCTTGCTCTTGGATTCATGACTCTGGTTATCCGACCTCTGGATTTGCCTTGTGACTACGCTCTTGCCCCTGCCCTTTGCTGTGACTGACTGACTGGTATTGTGTGACCCTTGGATTGGACTCTGGACTATTCATTTGTACACTCCCCTGATTATTATTATTATTATTATTATTATTATTATTATTATTATTACTAGATGTGCTGCCCTCAGTAGAGGTAAGCAGGACCTGATATTTATTGATGGACCCTCTTTCAAGTACTATTCAGGGCTGACTCTGCTTAGCTTTCAAGATCTGGTGCCTTTAGGATACAAAGTGTTTATATAGTAGAAGGCAGGGTGAGTGTGGAATGGGTGGGGAATCTTTGCCCTTCTAGATGTTGCTGTGATGCTGCTCCCATCCATAACTCATCATTGACTCTACTATTGCTGTTCAGTTGACAACTGAAGTTCAGTAACATCTGGAGGTCCATAGAGAGTATAACATTCATTTTCAGAGAGCTATTCTCTCAGGCCATCATCAAAATTTGCATCATGACTGTTGGCACATGAGGACTAGTATGTTTTATTGAGCATTTCCAGTGCTTTGCCTTAAGGGACATTCTCAGTCCAGAGGCATTTGGTCCAAGTGGTTTCTAGAGGACACTAAATGACACTTTGTCAGATTTCCCTCTGAAGTTTCAAATCTCACACTGCATAATGCATGTCCCAGTGAACTGTTTCCATCGACTTCAAAGGGATCTCATTTAGAGGGAAACCTACAGGCTGTCATTACGGGAACCGATGTCCCCAAGCTAAAGGGAGTGACTGGCATCTTGATTTGCCTCTCCAAGTACCTAACCCAGAACTAGGTAATGTTAGTCTTTTGGGTTACAAATAACCCATACTGGTGGCCAGTATGGTCACCAATCATATTGGTTGAGCTGTCAACCAAACAATATTACCAAGCACTGACTAGGACTTCACAGACATTCAAACTCGTATACAACCACAATCAAAACATCCTTCCTGGATGATTTGGAGCCAAAAACAACCTGTTCTATAATAGGAACATCGCTATATAAATGATCTATAGATATAGGCTGGACCTGCAGAGCTTCTGTTGACAGTTTTTTTGCTGTCAATGAGCCAGCAATAAAGACAACCAGTGGCTCCCATGCCACTGGGGCAGTAAAGGTTTTAATCTAAACTTGAAAGGAACTATTCAGGATGCTAACCCTAACCCTAAAATAGGTTCGGCACTTTGGATGAATGGACCTAAAATCCTGACGTAGATTGATGTCCTGACATGGAAGCCATTGGCCAACACTGGCCAACACCTACATTGCTTTCCAGGATATTACACTCTTCCATCCTTTCCTTACCCCAGTTACTTCTCTTTCCCCTGAATATTCAACAGTCAGCCTTCTTCCCTATGGTTACTGAGCATGGCTAGGCTTCCTGGACTTTCTTGCAGTCCCCTCCACCACTGTTTTGCCTCAAAGGATGTTGTGTAATTCTAGAAGATTGTGTTTTCTAGAACCTGCTGGAAACACCTTGTTTTTGGAAAGAGCCATTTTGGCTGCATAAGAATCCACATTAAGAGGTTCCTTGAGGTACAGAAACAAATATTAGCAATCTTAGCTTAAATTCATCTCCTATGCAAATCACAACAAAAACAAGTCTACTGCTCCTTGAAGTTTCCGAGTCTTCTGCAAGGGCAACTCCATGCAGAGTGCATTACAGTAGCCTAACTGGGAGGTTGCAAGTGCATGGATTTCTGTAGCTAGGTTATCTCTGTCCAGGAAAGGCAGTAGTTGGTACAACAGTCAAAGATAGGACTACACATGCCATAGAGTCTACTTGAGCCTCCAGTGACAAGGATGGATCTAAGAGTACTTGCAACCTAAATACCTCTTCCTTCAAGGGGATTGCAACCCCATTCAGGACAGGCCATTTACCCAGTTCCTAGACCTGAGAGTTGAGGAGGACAGGGATACCCAAATAGCTTTGTTTTTCTGGCAATTGGAGTGCCCTAAAAATACTTTTCACTATCCTATAATTGAGATGGTCGAGATGCTCTTGGGAGAGTTGGGGGATTCTGGGTTCTCTCTTTGTAAACCCATAAATTGGGGTCCTGAGAGCCTTATTTGGCCTTGGTTTAGGCATTCCATGATAAACGGCTTCACAACAACACATTTTCTCCTAGCCATATAACCGGATGATTTGCCATCTATCAGCAGAAATCAGGATATTTATGATGGCTTTTGGGATTCGGTTTGGATCTGCCCGCACTAGCAGCCTCCAAAGGTACAATGCAATAACTTCTGAAACTACTCATCCATTCCCTGCTTAAGGCTATTTTTGTACAAGGCTCCTTTTATGGTGCCACAAAAGGTTCTGCGTATTGGCCGTTTGCATCAGTGTTGCATTTATTGACAAGGTAAAGGGAAGGGGGCGAGGGGAGAAACTGCTGATACTTGCAAACAGGAGCTTTAGCGCCTATTAAATCAGCAAGGCCGTTTCTGCAAAGTCTTGGGCGCTCTTTACCACAGAAGGCAGGAAGGAATTAAAGGGTTCCTCACATCAGATGCTAAGCCCTAGACTTATTATGTGCAAGATCAAAGAGGTTAGGTTTTACAGGAACCCTGTAACAACTGTCCCTGTGAATAATTCAAAGGACAGGAGTTGCAAATATATCTGGTAGGGTTCATACTTTTGCTACACAGCAAGGGAGAGACTAAAGCCATTCTGCGAAGTTAATGCAGTTTGACACCGCTTTAACTGTCATGAAATATAAATTCCTCCCAAAACTACAAATCCTAACATTCCATAGCATTACACCAAGGCAGTTAAAGCAGTGTCAAACTGCATTAAATCTGCAGTGTAGATGCAACCTATGGCTGCACCTCAGCTCCCATGTCAGTGGGGTGGAAAATCTGCTCTAGGTTGTAGTTCAAATATTATTATTTAGCATACTACAAAAGTTCCCAGAGCACCTTGACATGAGTTATCTGGAGCATTCCCGGCCCTCGGGGTTTACAAGATTTGGCACATGAGGAAAAGGGGATGGTGGAAATCAAATCCAGAAGTTCCAGGTTGCTCTCCTTCCACTTCAGAATCCGGTTGAAACATGGAGCAACCTCTGGGTCCCAGGTACAATGGATCTGGCTGCTTATCTGTCTCTCAGACGACCCACCAGCAGCAACTGAATGGTGAAAAAGGCCAGGGTGATGAGATGTCTTCCTTTTTCAGGACATATCCTACATTTCAACCTACTGTCCAGGAAAAATTCCAAAAAGTCCTTCAATTCGAGCATGACTAAGAAGCCCCATTGAGTAGCACCATGTTTGCTTGGAGATCTTGTAGCACCTTTGAGACTAAAGTCTACAAGAGCTCCTGCTGCCCACTTCTGTCTTTCATTTAGTCTCAAAGGTGCTACAAGATCTCTCTATATACTGATTCTACAGACCAACACAGCTATGTCTTTGAATTCTACCACCATGTTTGCTGTTCCTCTTCAAGAAATCATACCATGTATGCAAAGTAGCTGTAAATAAACCATATGAAATGAAATTACAATGGGACCTTGTTATCCGCTGGGGTTTGGTTCCAGGATCCCCCGTGCATAACAAAAATCCGTGGATGCTCAAATCCCGTTAAATATAATGGCATAGCAAAATGGTGTCCCTTATATCAAACAGCAAAATCAAGGCTTGCTATTTGGAATTAATGCTTTTTTAAAAAATACTTTCATGTTTGAATCCGTGGATAAAAAATCCATGCGTAAGGAGGCCTAGCTGTATATTTTTATGAGTATTTTTAGCATTCATTTTCTAATCGCCTCTATTTTTCTTGACTGTCCGACATTTTGCAGTGCTTTGTCCTCCTTTGCGATAATGGCATCTGGTCATTTTGGAAGGGCTGTCACAGGGGCCCATGGACCGAATCTTTGAAATTTGGACCTGGAATGCATTCACTGCCTTACTGACTTGCAAGTCATTAACTGCCTTTAATGCATCTACCTACTCTACAGTGTTATATTAACGTCATACTAATTCAATTACCATGGTTTTATTCTGGGGATGTAAATCTTTCCCTTCCATAACCTTGAAAGCAGGGAAGAACAATCCCCTGACTATTTCTCCCTGCTGCACAAAAGAAGGGCTATAACTGCATAGTGCAGATACACTTTAAAACAAGAGATCAAAAGTGCTTTTAAAGGAAATAGGTGTTCCTGTAAATGCAGTTTTTGCATGGCAAAAAAAGGAGAGGAAAAAAATGATTAAAGTAACCCAACAAGAGCGATGGTTTGATTCACATTTTCATGTGCTCTGACTTAATTTCTCCTTCCCAAATAAATATGCAAACAGGGACACAACTTTCCTACAGTTTTCACACTTGTCCAGATTTTTCAGTGCAATTCTTAAGTCAAAAACGTGTTTTTAAAAAAGGCCTGCATTAAGGAACATTGCACAGAAGGGGGGGGAACATATAATTAGAAGAAGCAGACAGGGAGGAAATAATTAAGAGAAATGTGTCCAGAAATTAGTGCTGCATATTTAAATTTTGTGGACATTTTGCCAATTCACAAAGTAACATCGAAAAGAACGAATACGTGCTTGAAAATATCCAAAGGCTTGCAGAGAGACAGACAAATTCCTGTCTCTCTGGTGATCCAGTAAGTCCAGGAACTTGGACACTTTTGTATGATCCTTCAGGGAATCAGTTATTACTTCTTGTGAAGTTTGGTGCCACCTCAACTGACAGCAGTAACAAGCAAAAATTATTCAGAGTGGCATCTATTTTATTGTTGTCAATTGCCTTGGAGTCAACTTTAACTCATAGAATCATAGAATCGTAGAGTTGGAAGAGACCCTAAGGGCCATCCAGTCCAACCCCTTTATTCTGCCATGCAGGAAATCACAATCAAAGCATTCCTAACAGATGGCCATCCAGCCTCTGTTTGAAGACCTCTAAGGAAGGAGACTCCACTACACTCTGAGGAAGGAGTTTGTTCCACTGTTGAACAGCCCTTACTGTCAGGAAGTTCCTCCTAATGTTGAGGTGGAATCTCTTTTCCTGGAGCTTGCATCCATTGCTCCGGGTCCTAGTCTCTGGAGCAGCAGAAAACAAGCTTGCTCCCTCCTCAATATGACATCCCTTCAAATATTTAAACAGGGCTATAATATCACCTCTTAACCTTCTCTTCTCCAGGCTAAACATCCCCAGCTCCATAGGGCATGGTTTCCAGACCTTTCACCATTTTAGTCGCCCTCCTTTGGACACGCTCCAGTTTCTCAATGTCCTTTTTGAATTGCCATGAGTGAGACACCTCCATGACCCCTGTCCTCAACTGCTTTGCTCAGGTCTTGCATGCTCAGGGCTATGACCTTCTTGGCTAAATCTATCCATCTGCTATGTGGCCTTTCTGCCACCTTCCACCTTTCCTAGCATTATTATCTTTTTCCTGTGACTCATGTCTTCTCATGATGTGGCCAAAGTACAACAGCCTCAGTTTGGCCATCTTTGCTTCCAGGCAATGCTCAAACCTGATCTGTTCTAGCACCCATTTGTTTGACTTTCTGGCTGTCCATGGTATTCTCAGCATTCTTCTCCAGGACCACATCACAAATGACTTAATGTTCTTTCTATCTACTTTATTTGCTGTCCAACTCTCACATTCCTACATGGTGATGGGGAATACAATGGTGAGGACTATCCCAGTGTTAGTGTTCAGTGTTATATGGGCCCAAACAGATAGGCCAAAATAAAGCTGCTTTGGGTCACTTCGGAAGTATGCTGTTTAAATGATGCATGCGTCCTAAGAGGCTAGAAGCTGCACCAAAGCCATGCTCCAGTCCTAAGGACTAGAGTGCAACTTTGGTGCAGCTTATGGCTTCTTAAGATGTGTGCATCATTTAAACTGCATACCTCCAAAGTGACCTGAAGCAGCTTTATTTTGGCCTGTTTGTTTGGACTTGTATCTTTGCACTTTAGGATCTCGTCTGAAGGAAAATTTCATGGGGGGCTGAATTTTTATTGGGTGCAATTTCAGTAACATTAGAGTGGACCCTCTGAAATGAGAGAGATAAAAGTTAGCCACAATTGCACTAAGTGCCACTGATTTTGGTGGGCCTGTTTGGAATATGACTAAAGCTGAAGGCAGCTCATTCTAGGCATGTTTGTGGCAAAGAGGGAGGGAGGACTGCGGGGAATAAGGAAGATGTATTGTACAAATAAAGGTTAGTTTACAATTTCATTTCAATCTCTGCTTACTTCCAGTATCTTTACCCCCCACCTTCCTATTCAAACAACTGAGGTGCCTAACAAACCAAATATTTAATAAATGCAGCAGCAAAGCAACAGTGAAAACAGCATCAATCAAAATAATCTAAAGATGTCAAATCAGGAGCCCAAAATGCGAGAGAGAGAGAGAGAGAGAGAGAGAGAGAGAGATCAGTGTTTGGCTCTTACTTCAAATCAGCATCTAGAAATCATAACAGTAGAAGAAGATGCTATTTTGCTTTTGTTGCTGCTGATGCTACTCACCAAAGGATGAGTTTTAAGGGATGGGGCTGGAGTAGCAAGCATACTGGAGGTTGTACCTCCTCTTACCCATCTTCATCAGATGATGCTTTCTCCAGGTAAGACGTGACACAGGGCACTGAATACGGTTGAAGTGGTTGCTTGCAAGAGTGGAAAGGGGACAGAGGATGTCTGGTGACAGTGGCAATGATGGATCGCTTGTAAGCTGCATTCAGAATCTTCAGAAGGAGTAAACCTTAAAAATGTACTAATCCCTGCCCTGGCTGGGAGTTGGAAATCATTAGACAAGACACAGTAAGGAAGTAAATGAGGACTTTATCAACCACTACACCCTTCAGAGGAGTCTTCTCTAGTGCAGAATATCAGGCAAAGGCAGCCATTTCAAATGGACCTCCTCCTTTGCCCCTTACATATGATGTACCTTATACAACTGACATCCACCTGTAGGCATAAAGCTAGACACTAGCCAGCCAATCTTCATTGGGGAGACATGCCAAGTTTGCATGCAGCAAGCCCCTGGCTTCAGGTAAGGTGAGATCCATTCCTGCCCCAGAGCAGTGGCTACCATGTTGGTGCGGTGAATCCTTTCCAAGTTCTGGATAGCTCTACTGGTGCCATCCGAGGTGCTGAACCTATTTTAAGTATAGTGCCTTTAAAGCATGGGTTAAAACCTAGACTGGATTTACTGCTCTACTGAAATAGGAACCACAAGCTGTCACTGCCCTGCCCCTGAGTCCTGTGATACAAAGTGCCAGATACACACACACACAAACACATGAGTTCTTATCAGTTGTGATATGTTCATATCTCCACTCTCTGTTCACTTATGTGAGCTGGCATTTTACATGAACAGGTGCCGCAGGCTACATTTCAGAGAAAGGAACCAGCAAAACCACCCCTGAGTATTCATTGCCTAGGAAAACCTTATGAAAGTTATAGGGCTGGTGTATTGCAACAGGAGACTTGAAGGCACATGCACACACACACACACTTTTTGTTTAACACTTCATACCAACTAAGCATGGGTCCAAAATTCCAACCTAGTTCTTAAACATTTGTTTTAAGCTTGCCTTAAATGTCCAGGGAAAGTGGATGGGCTGAATAGCAATAAAAGAGGCCAATATCAAGGGAGAGGAGAGCAGGTACTTTCCTCTTCTGTCTTCCACCGTTGCTACAGCATCACTGCAAACGGTCTCATACCTTTTGCAAGTGTAAGGGGGTGTTCTAATGGAGTATTATCATGGCATAAGCCACCAATTCAGGTCCTTATATTCTGAGGACCATAAAAAGACAGTCATATTTTTCATTTTGATCAGCTTTAGGTGGGTAGGCTGCTTTCGACAGGATGTTGTTTCTGTCCTTCCACCAAAACTCAATGCAAAATGTGTTGCTGTTATTTACTATCAAGTTGACTTTGGGCCCAAACAGGCCAATATAAAGCTGCTTTGGGTCACTTTGGAGGAATGCTGTTTAAATGACGCATGCATCTTAAGAGGCCAGAAGCTGCGCTCCAGTCTTTAGGACTGGAACGTGGCTTTGGGCAGCTTTGGGCCTCTTAGGACGCATGTATCATTTAAACAGCATATCTCCGAAGTGACCCAAAGCAGCTTTATTTTGGCCTGTCTGTTTGGCCCCATAGACTTACTGGGACCCTAAGAGCCTTGATCCGCAACTGCCCTGCTCAACTCTTGCAAACACTGGGCCATAGCATGATGGAATCAATCCACCTGTAGTGCAGTCTTCCTCTTTTCCTACTAATTTCCATCAGGCCAGGTCCCACTGAGATGGAGGTCCATAGCCTGGGAGCTACCACCAAGATGTCCTTCTTATGTGTCTTTACCAGGCAGACCTGTGAGACTGGTGGGACTGGATGGTTAACTTTCAATAAAACAAATGTACATCCAAGTAAAGGAAGTAAGTTGCTCCTACTCAAATGCGCCATCGCCATTTTTCACGAAAGGTTCTGCCTGGGTTTCCTCCTCGCTGTTATAATTTACAATCACTTATCGCATTAGTTGCCCTGGTGGCGCAGTGGTTAAATGCCTGTACTGCAGCCATTCACTCAAAACCAGAAGGTTGCGAGTTCAAGACCAGCAATAGGGCCCAAGCTCGACTCAGGCTTGCATCCTTCCGAGGTCGCTAAAATGAGTACCCAGACTGTTGGGGGCAAATTAGCTTACTTGCTAATTAGCTTACTTGCTGTTCACCGCTATGATCTTTGGAATAGCGGTATATAAATAAAAACAAATAATAATAATAATAATAGTTACTTAATGGTCTTTCAGAGTGTACTCCATTACAAAATTAGAGGCCTTATCTGACTGTGGCAGCCAGCTTCTCCACGGAACCCTATAAAATGGGGGGAACTGGCTCCAAAGAATGTTTTCCTGCTCTCTTTAACATTTGTTAAAACAGTTACTCTTAAATCAAAGCTGGAGAGGGGGGAAAACTACAGGCCGAGAGTCAGAAAGAGCTGGTTTGCCAGCTAGAAAGATAGATGGGTCATGGAGTTTCTCATGGTCTCACCATTGTCAGAAGCCTCCTTGGTGAGGACTTGTAAGAGGGACTTCTTGGTGGCTGCTCCCAGGCTTTGGAACTCTCTGCCACTGAAGACTAAGCTGGCCCCCTTCTCTGCTCTCATTCCTCTGGAAAATAAAGTCTTTTCCATTTAAAAAGGCATTTGACAACTGACTGGTTGTCCAGGAGGGTCTTTTAGTGAACTGCATTTATTCTCTTTCTTGTTGTTAGGCTTTTAAATGTCTTCATATTGTTTTGAAATAGTGGTATTTTACTAGAATAGATTATTTAGCTGGGGTTTTTTGGGAGGGTAATTTTTTATCATAAGGATTTAGCTGTTTGCAATCAACGCCGTAATCCACCTTGGATCCCATTTTGCAAGAAAGGGAAAATTGAAACAGATTAAAATGAAATGAAATGCATACATAAGTACATCAACTGGGCGAACTCTAGTTCCTACAGGGCCTCTAAATCTGATCATTGAATATCTCAATCCAGGGGTGAGAATTACACGGCTCGCCAGATACGGTGGGACTGCAACTCCTAGCATTCCTCATCACTGGCTTGGCTAGCTAGAGCTGCAGGGAACTGCACTCCAGCAACATCTAGAGTAAAGGGATCTTGCAGCACCTGTAAGACTGATTGAACAAAAGAAGCTGTAGCATAAGCTTCTATAGACTTGTGCTGCGTCTACACTGCAGAAATAATCTAGTCTGACACCACTTGAACTGCCATGGCTCAATGCTATGGAATCTGGGGGTTGTAGTTGGTTGTGACACCAGAGCTCTAATCTGGTGCCACGAAAACTACACTTCCCAGATTCCATAGCATTTGAGCCATAGCAGTCAAAGTGGTGTTAAACTAGATTATTTCTCCAGTGCGGAAGCGGCCTTGGTCTACTTCTTCAAATGCATGGACAAAGTCTTTGAAAGAAGATGATACCACTTATTGCACTCAGTCTCAAAGGTGCTACAAGGTCCCTTGGCGTACTGATATTCCACACTAACACGGATATTTCTCCGACCATCAAGAGCAGTGGTTCTCAAACTCAGGTCCTCCATATGTTTGAGACTTTAGTTCTCGTGATTCTTGAGCATTGACTATAGTGGCTAGGAGTTTTGTGAGTTGAAATCTAAAATATATAGTGGACCAGAGTTTGAGAACTACTCGTCTTGAGATTCTGCATTATTCCTACCTCAGTGATCAAGAGTAACAGAAGAGCATTCTTTTAATTTCTTTCTCTTTTCCTTTCCCTCTGTCCTTGTTCTCCCTCTTGGTCCTCATACAAAGCGGTGAGCTGTAGATTTTGTTCTGTGTTACCGCCAGCTCTGTCTTTCCGCACTGAAAAAGTAAGCCATTGGGGAAATCAATTTC
>NC_056529.1:29527081-29563489 GCF_019175285.1 Sceloporus undulatus
CTCATTGCCAGAGCAATTGGATATAGCTCTACTTTTAGTGCACATTGACTTTCTCCTCTGAAATGCTCAAAATGGTTGGCAGGCAAGACTCCCCCTCTTCCTCCCGCATCCCTAGAACAGAAGCAGATAATTGTGGCATGGGACAAAATAGATTCCACCTAAACTTTTGGAAGAATGTCCTGACATCCGCAGTTGAAGAAACATAGTTTTTTGTGGATTTTTTGGGCTACTTGGCCATGTTCTGGAAGAGTTTGTTCCTGATGTTTCACCAGCATTTGTGGCTGGCATCTTCAGAGAATGCTGGCATGAAAGTGAGTGGGGTCCATATATACTCTGTGACCCTGGGTTGGGAGGAGTGATTTCTATATTAATCTGTGAATTGAACAATACACAGATTAACATGGAAATAAATCCTCTTCTAGAACATGGCCACATAGCCTGAAAAGCCCACAAAAAGCTATGGATGCCGGCCATGAAAGCCTTCAACTTCACACTGAATAAACAGTTGGACATCTTGGAGTGCATGGAGCTTGTCTCCTCTCTGTTTGCAGTCAGAGACAATACAATGGCAAAATATCTTTAGTGCAATGGGCCTATGATAGTTAGGATTAACAATAGGATTCAGGCCTATGTCAACATGGGAAAGTATGGTGGCCATCTATGAAAGAGGAGGAAGAGGAGGAGGAAGAAGAGGAGGAGGGGATACATTGTAGAAAATCAAGAAACAGCACTCCTCCCAACCCTGGGTCACACTATATATATATAGTGGCATGGAAGCAAGTGGGATATATATATATATATATATATATATATATATATATATATATATATATATATATATCCCTCCCACTCACTTCCATGCTGGCATTCTCTGAAGATGCCAGCCACAGATGCTGGTGAAACATCAGAAACAAACTCTTCCAGAACATGGCAACATAGCTTGAAAACCCATAAAAAACTATGTTTATTCAGTGTTTAAAAAGGCCATCGTGTTTTGGCTTCTGCATATGGCTTGGAGGAAGGAGTGAGGCATCTTCTTGTCCTTGACATTCAGGCAGCAAAGTGTCCAAGTCCAGACCCCCATCCCATTAGAAACCATGTTTGTGGGAATGCCCTGAGTCTTCAGCGATCCATCTCCCTCTGAACCAGTTTATCAGCTGTTTTCTGGCTTTGACTGCATTGCACGCAAGGCAGCCAGATCTAAGGACGTGTCAAGGCTGTCAGAATCCAACCTAGCCTTGCTCCCGACTTGGAAAGAGCTGGCATCTTGTGAATTTGAGAGGTAATAGACTGTGAAAAAGGAAAATTAAATATTAATGCTTGTACAAATGACAAAGCTCATACATTTTCAACAGGCTTTATTTGCCTCTTCCTCCTTCTCTCTCTCTTTCTCAGTCTCTCTCTCTCTCTCTCTCTCTCTCTCCCTCCCTTACCCCAATCTTCCTTCTTTTGCTATTTGCATTCTCTCCTTGGGAAACGCTCAAATAAGCTTTGCCGTCCCGTTCTGTAATGCAACGATAACAGAATCATAATTTTTATTTCGGTGTGGCGGGGTGTCGCTTGTTTATTTATTCTTCCTCTTAGGAAGAAAAAAAGGTGGAAGGAGGAGAACAACAGCTGCTACTTGACAACATGGATTTGAATAGAGAACCGCAACTGAACACTGGGAGGTTAAACACTTTAGCAGGTTAATACACAAAGGAGCGTTGCGTTTCAGAGCATTTGTCAAGCCATGCTTTCTTTTTCTTGGGAGGGGGAAAGTGAGAGAGGACATGAAGACCAAGATGTCACTTCTTCTTGTACCTCTTGATCCTATACCAGTGAGCTTCTACATTCATGCCTCTAACAAAAGGGATGCATGTCATTATCATTATTATTTACAAGTGTATTTTGTTCTGGATTATTTTCAAGTTATATGGTAAATACCTTCGCAAAGATCTGAGAAAGTCAAATCAGAGCAGTGGTTCATGCATTTGTGCGTACGAGTGTCTTCAAAGGATCTGTTGAATTATGACAACCCCATGAACTTCATGGGGTTTTCTTAGGCAAGGAATGCTCAGAAGTGTTTGCCATTGCCTTCCTGGAGTTCCTTGCAGGGCCATGTACCACCCATGAGATATGAAATTTAGTGCCTTTCAGTATTTACTGTATATCAGTGATGGCAAACCTATGGCACATGTGCCAGAGGTGGCACTCAGAGCCCTCTCTGTGGGCACATGTGCCGTCACTCCAGCACAGAATTTGCCAGAGTTTGTTACTAGAAAGCCAGAGGGACATGGCACTTTGCAATAAATAAGTGGGTTTGGGGTTGCAGTTTGGGCACTCAGCCTCTAAAAGGTTCACCATCACTGCTGTATATACTCGACTATAAGTCAACCTTGTTTATAAGTCGAGGGCAGGTTTGGGGCACAAAATGATGGATGTTGATATGTGCCTTGGATAGGTCGAGGGCAAAGCTTAGGGACATGCGACAAGGGATCTAAATGACAAAGCAATGGAAAACGATGCCAAAGAACCTACGAAATTGCGGCAGGCATAACTGTTTTGGTTTACATTAAAGGCTGGATGGAAGAGAGAGTAGAGGGAGATCAGTACTTCCAGGACAGATTGCACTCTTGCCTTTCACCAAAGGGTTCCCTTTTTAATAAGAGTTAAAGTCACAGTGTGACTCTGCCCATGTTCTCCACAGGGTTGGTACCTTTCCTGACTTGGGAATCTATTGCGTTAAACCACTTTGAAGCATGCAATAACCATCAAAATCTTTTTTATTTTCAGACAGGAGCAAGAGGCCAAGGAGAACTGACTCCTAGCAGCAGGAGTTAGTTGTACAACAATAACAACGGTACAGAAAGTCTCCTGCGCATAGCATTGGGAGTCCTTTTTAGGTACTCATGCCTCTCCCTTTATCGTACCAGTCTTTCTCATAGAATCATAGAGCTGGAAAAGACCACAAGGGCTATCGAGTTGAACCCCCTGCCATGCAGGAACTCAACATCACATTTTTCTATACAAAGAGCATTATTCTGTACAAAAAGAGGCTCCCTGCAGAAATAATCACGTTTGACACCCCTTTAACTGCCACAAAACATTGCTATGGAATCCTGCATTTTGTAGTTTGCCCCACACTAGAGCTCTCTGACAGAGAAGGCTGAACGGCTCACAAAACTACAGTTCCCAGAATTCCATAACATTCAGCCATGGCAGTTAAAGTGACGTCAGACTGGATTGTTTCGGCAGTGCAGATGCAGCCAAATACTTTTGTGCATAAATAAGCCAAACTGCCAGAATTTTGCACAGAATGAGTCTCAGATTGCAACTAGGCTTTGAAAACCATGTGCATTTCTAAGAATGTCTAAGAAAATTGCTAAACTTACTTGTTGGGGGAAATTAGGGACAAATTTCCCCTTCATATCCCTAGAAGGAAAATATGGAAAGCTATCCATATCTTCACCAGGTTTTGGAAATACTACTTTTCTGAACTGCAGCTAGCAGATCAGAACTTTCCAGCTTCCAGTGAATCACTCTGGTCTCATAGTATTCCGGCTGTGATTCAAGGCTTCAGCTCAAGACTGTAGAAAACATATACATCTTTTCAATAGAAGTCACTCATAATCCTGTTACAGACTGCCAAAATAAAGCTGCTTCGGGTCTTTTTGGAGGTATGCTGTTTAAATGATGCATGCATCCTAAGAATCCGGAAGCTGCACCAAAGCTGCACTCCGGTGCTTAGGAATGGAGTGTGGCTTTGGCACGACCTCCGGACTCTTAGGACCCATGCATCATTTAAACAGCATACCTCCAAAGAGACCCGAAGCAGCTTTATTTTGGCAGTCTGTAACAGGCCGTAGTCTCCCAGGGGTTGGGCAATCTGTGGCAACGAAAGGAGAAAGATTATGAAATACTTGTACTTAGAAATTGAAATTCAGCACCTTGGGGAAAGAAAACAGTGGTGGTTCCAGTAGTGATTAGAGGCTCTGGGAATAATAATAATAATAATAATAATAATAATAATAATAATAATAATAATAATATACTTCCTCCATCTTCTCCAGGCTCTATCAAGTATTGTTTTAGATGTATTATTTGGTAGAATGTATGCCATAAGCAGGTTTATTTTTTATCTATTTTACTGATTGTATATACAGCACTGTGCAAATCTAGAGCGCTATATAAGTAAAGCATAATAATAATAATAATAATAATAATAATAATAATAATAATAATAATGGTGAGGTACAGCATATTAAAATACAAAAAGAAAACACATAAAACCAACAGTTAGAACGCAGTATTATAAAACCATTATGGTAAACTCATATGAATACATTCTTTAAAATATACAATTTTAAAAGGCATGTTTAAAAATCGACTGGGGAGGCCAATGCCAAGTGGACTTGCAGAACATCCGAATGAAATCACCATAGGATCACAATGCCACAAGTACAAAAAGTGACACTACTTGACACATGCCACGTTATCCAACAATATCTCTCTGGTTCCTAGAACCTTATTTGAATCACCAATAGTCCAAAACTGAAGTCAGTAACACCTGGCAGACTGTGAAGGTGAGGTAACACTATATTACAAAATAATTAATTTATCTCTTTTTTAAAAAGCAAAAGAAGGGATTGACATGTTCTGCCCTACAGCTCTTTCTAAGATGAACACAGTCTGACTTGGGGGAATAAGGAGCTCATCCATCACTGCTTATCGCATTGAATTCTGGATTGAGGCTGGCTTCAAAAACTATGAGGCCGAACAGACAAGCCAAAATAAAGCTGCTTCGGGTCACTTTGGAGGCACTTAGGACGCATGCTGTTTAAATGATGCATGCGTCCTAAGAGGCCAGAAGCTGTGCCAAAGCCACATTCCAGTCCTAAAGACTGGAGCACAGCTTTGGCACAGCTCCTGGCCTCTTAAGATGCATGTGTCATTTAAACGGAATTACTCCAAAGTGATCCGAAGCAGCTTTATTTTGGCATTTCTGTCTGGGTCCTATGTCAGGACAAAAAGAATCTGCCATGAAAGTGTGCACAAATGCCTTGATTTAAGCCCAGACATGTGTTGCTCTTGCGCAGGTGTGGAGTCACTGACATGTGGAGACGCAGACTTGCGAGAGCATTTGAATCGTTACTCGTTCAAATGTTCCATGAAATGCAAAGGCAATGACAGAAATCTGAAGGCACTGTGTATCATTCTCTCAGCTATCTAATCTTTTTAAAAAAAAAACTCGAGTGACAAAATGTACAGAAAAGAATTCGCAAGATTGTCTTCTCTTCTTCTTTATGATTCTCTAGGAAGATTGACGCAAAGTTCCACAACTTCAGAGCGTCGGCAAACACTCTGGCAGCTATTCATGGATTCTCTGGGGCTCTTCCAATAATGCTCGCTGTTAATATAACTTAACATGGTGATAGTATGGATTCCTTTTTGGAGTGGTAAAGATGTGAATTCTGTAGACATTCATTTGTAATTCAGCACAACTTTGTGCCGTTTGCCTTAATGCTTAGTTCTGCAATTTGCATGAATAAAAATTACATGTACACTCAGGAGACTATTTTTTCTCAGGACTGTACAGGACACAAATATGGAGACTATGCACTTAGAAAGGCATAAAAGGATAATTGACATAATAAAGAAACCTTAACCTGCCATAAATAAAGGGCCCAAGGCAATTATATTCTCACTGGTGCTGTTTAAGGAAAATATCCCTTAAGGATCTGGCTATTTGCCTTACACTAGGCATACAAACCATGTACTCCTCTGGGCATTGCAGGACTGCAGCTCCCAGCTTGGGATGTAATTCTTCACTAACTTTCTTCTTAAAGGATGCATAGAATAATGGCGGCAATTTTCTTCCCTCTGTGAAAGTCTTCAAAAACCACACTATTTTCAAAGCTTAGTTGCAACTCGGGATTTATTCTGTACAGAACTTGCACATGCATTTTCACAGAAAAACAGCATTTTTGTGCATAGAAACAATATTTTTCTGTGCAGAAACAATTATTTCCTGTACCAAAGTGCACAAAACAACCACATGTAATACTCTGGTTTCTCTTCAGATCGTATAAAACAACCACATGCAAACATTACTCCAAAGGAGTCCTGCACTGTGAAGAATCTGTCAGTCCAGGATTCTTCTTGTCAGGGTTTCTCAGTGTTAGGGGGGGAAATTATTTTGGTCCTTTTTGAATATTGATGAATATTCTTTCCATCCCTACTCTTAACAGATTTAACCAGTACTGTATAGCCCACAGTCCACCAACACTTGGCGAACCACATAATTCCCCACTCCTGCCTTACAAGTTATATTTTTTTGAGAATGCAACAGGTTCCTTTTTGGGATATTGTGAGAAACATGGTGCACTAGAAACTACTATTATACGTATGAGTTTGGGGATATCCTGAGTAAGAATGGAATGGGGGAGAATGCATAAATACAGTACATAACCAAATGTTCCTTTGCAAACAGACACATGAGTTATCCTTTGACATTGGCATTTCTCACTGCCCCAAGTGGCTTCTTCTTGCGCCCTGGAAAGGGTGTCATAGGCATGCTGGCACACTTCTGCACTACACCATTTTGGTGCTGCACCAGACATGTGTCATCATGGCACATGCCATCTAGAAGGGCGTGCACCAAGGGCTTAGGGCATATGGATGCTCACCCTGTGCACGGGCCGTCACAAAGTGCCAGTCTGTATAGTACCTAAGTCAACAAGTTGGTCACTAAAATATACAAGTCATGAGTCCAGTTGAGTCAGTGTGCCATTTATTGCCTAGTTGAGTCCAAGTCAAGTCACTGAAGTGACTTGATTCTAACTTGAGTCCGAGTCAATCAAGTCAAGTCCACACCACTGGAAGGTACTTGGGAAAGAAGAACCAACTGGCAATTACTATATACTTATGTATAAGTCTAGAAATTTTAGTCAAAAAATTGACCCCAAAAACCTATAGACTTATCCACAGGTCAATGCAAGTACTGTAATTTAACTCTTATTTAAAAAGGAACCATGCCCTGACAAAAAGCAAGAGCATAATCTGTCCTGGAAGCATGGACCCCCATCTATTCTCTCATCTATCTAGACTTTAGGATGAGCCCAAAGAGTCGTGCCTGCTGGAATTTTGTAAGTTGCTTGGCATTGTTTTCCTCGCTTCATCCTTTAGATCCTTTGTCATATGCCCCTACGTTTTACCCTCAACTTATCCATGGGTCATATCAAAATCCATAATTTTGGCCCCAAAACCTACCCTTGACTTATACATGAAGTCGACTTATAATCACGTGTATACAGTAGTTCTTGCCAGGCCAATAAAGAGACTTCTTTTAGGTATCACTTCCTCTGTGGCAAAGAGGAGGAACAGGCACTAATGGTGGAGAGAGGAACCAAATGGCAGTTATTTCCCATTAAGTCAATGAGAGAGATATCACTGACTCCTCTCTCCCTCGGGAGAAGAAAGAAAGAGCCACCCCTCTGATGGAGGAGGTTCAGATCTAGCCCAGAAGAACAGAAATCTCAGCCTCCCTCATGCCATTCTGGTCATGCCAGCTTTAATTCACCACCCCAGTTCAAAAACGGATACAGGCCGAGGCACAACATCTGCTTTATTCTTTTCTTCCGCCTCCGCCTCTTCCCCCTGCAATCACCTGTTTTGTTCTGCTCTTTTCTCACTTAATGACTACTGGGACCTCAGGTGTTCTTCAACCTTTACAGTCAACAAAGAACTGCAGTCCACAATTGGCTCAACTCGCTCCCCCCACTCACTGCCTCAAGCGATGGCTGTCTCCATGTGCAATTTTGGTCCAGGTTTTCGTTTCAAAGGCTTTGGGTGGGTGCAGGTTTGTGGTGGTTGCCTTGTCCTCACCTTAAATTTAGCTGGCTTAGGTACCCCTGCAGTATGTAAAATTTTAATCATGCTCCCCACCCCACTTTGACAGCAGCACAAGCACACCCAAAAATCAATTGGGCAGCTTAATATTTCTTTCGCTTCAGTCGCAGGCTGCCAGCTTTCCTGCAGTGCTATGCAGACAGCATCTGGTTGAATTGTTGAGCCTCCTAAGTAAAGAACCAACAGAAAAGAAAAGGAAGCAGGAGGGAGAGGGACTGCTATGCAGTGCATTATTTCCTCCTATTTGATATCTAGGAGTGTTTCTGCAGGAGAGATATAAGTTTAAGCTCCTTCCCGCATTACTCCAAGCAGGTTCGATTAGGGTTTTTTGGCAAGACTAGTTCAGAGGCTGTTTTCAAAAAGGACATTGAGAAACTGGAGCGTGTCCAAAGGAGGGTGACTAAAATGGTGAAAGGTCTGGAAACCATGCCCTACGAGGAACGACTTAGGGAGCTGGGGATGTTTAGCCTGGAGAAGAGAAGGTTAAGAGGTGATATGATAGCCCTGTTTAAATATTTGAAAGGATGTCATATTGAGGAGGGAGCAAGCTTGTTTTCTGCTGCTCCAGAGACTAGGACCCGGAGCAATGGATGCAAACTGCAGGAAAAGAGATTCGACTTCAACGTTAGGAGGAACTTCCTGACAGTAAGGGCTGTCCGACAGTGGAACAAACTCCCCCGGAGTGTAGTGGAGTCTCCTTCCTTGGAGGTCTTCAAGCAGAGGCTGGATGGCCATCTGTCGGGGATGCTTTGATTGTGATTTCCTGCATGGCAGAGGGTTGGACTGGATGGCCCTAGTGGTCTCTTCCAACTCTACAATTCTATGATTCTATGATTCCTTTGCCTTTCTCTGAGGTTGAGAGAGCGTGACTTGCTCAAGGTCACCCAGTTGGCTTCCATGATTAGTATTTTTACTATAAGTATAAATATTACTTTCTGTACAGAAAAGGACTCAAGAAGCACATTTTCCCCAAACCATTTTTGTAATGTGAAGTCGAAGGCTTTCATGGCCGGCATCCATAGTTTTTGTGGGTTTTTCGGGCTATGTAGCCATGTTCTAAAAGAGTTTCTTCCTGACATTTCGCCAGCATCTGTGGCTGGCATCTTCAGAGCATCTTCTCTGATGCCAGCCACAGATGCTGGTGAAACGCCAGGAATAAACTCTTCTAGAACATGGCCACATAGCCCCAAAACCCCATTTTTGGAATATCTTTTAATATTCTTTCCAACCCCAGTTTTGATGCTAGAAGCTCTTGTATTGCCAGGTTGCCTAGATCTCTCATTTCTCCCACCTTATATCTCCATGACTATTCTCTTTCTGGACTTATATGAGACAGAGAGGACTTCTTGGACAGATGTACTCCAAGGCGCTGAGTTACAAAAACTGTAACTGGAAATGGGGTGGAAGAAAGGGAACGACGGAAAATGCCCTTTTCCTACAAAGTGTAACCTTTTAAAAAATTAAATTGTCTTCCTATGAACTTCCTTCCACAGTTTGGGTCATATGCACATTTCTTGAAAGTGAATCAGCTAATTAAATGTCACAAATTGTGGACCGGTCTCCCTTTAATTGGTTGACAGCCCTCATTTTTTAGGGCCTAGAGAAGGAGGGAGCGATAGAAACAGGTTCGCTGATGGCTTCATTTGTTAAATCCAAAAGGCCACCGCAGCAAGATTGGGCAAGAAAAGGGGAAATTCTTGCAGCGTTGGCAAAAGCCGTAAATCGCAGACAAAGTGATAGAACTTTCTTCCTCCGTACTTCGCCTAAGGGATAGCATTGCTATGAAAATAGCAGCAATGTCATATTCTGTTGAACAGCCAGATTGGGATATTCCTTCTCTCTTTTTTCTTACAGGCAAACAAACAAATTCAGAATAGTTGAGAATAGTCACAGGAAAAGGGTTTTCTCAGAGGTGGTTTTGCCAATTCCTTCCTCTAAAATATAGGCCACAACCCCTGGTATTCATTGATGGTCTCCCACACAAGTACTAACCAGGGCTGTCCCTGCTTGGTTCCAAAATCAGACAGGATCTGGAGCTTTTAGGGCATTTATGTCCTTTATATGGAGAGTTTGGCTCAGACTGAAGGATAACCTACCCTTGCAAACGTCATGCAACAATCTTTTTAGTTTATTCACTCAGGAGCGGATAAGCTCCAGATGTTTGGAGGCCGTTTCTCTCGGCTGAGGGACTTTCAGAAGTTGCACCAGTGCCTCAAAATGCAAATGGATGTTACCAGAAGTTTACTTCCTTTTCCTTCTTTTTAAAGCAGCAATTGTAGTTCATTTTAATGGGGTTCTATGTGAAATTAGATGCATGGTCCCCCTTGCTTTAGCAGAGAATTGTGCATTCTAAAGACACAGTTTTGCCACGTCTTGATCCTCCTCCAAAGTGTGATTTCTTCCTTCCTTGGGGCACTAAAGCATCCTTGGGGGCACATTTGTTTGTTTGTTAAATCCTAGCTTTCCTCCATTGAACTCAGAATGACATATAAAATGTCTCCCTTCCCTTACAACAACCCTGTGAGATCAGTCAAGCTGAGAAAAACCGATTCTCCTTAGGTTTCATGACCAACTGAGGAACTGAGCTTGGCATTCCCAAATCCCACACTGGCACTGTAACCACAGCATCCTGGTGGCTATCAAATCTACACCTCCAAGTTTCCTCCACTTTGGTTGTTGCTGCTGTTTTTGAGACAAAATCCATCCCTTTGTGGGACATTTCTTAATGTGCATTTTTTCCCTGCACGTTTGTGAAATAGCCTGTGCTATTTGCATGTATTCCCCATATTGGCTAAAGCATGTTTGTGCTACCATTTTGCACACACTTGAAATGTGCATATTTTTTAGGCACACTTTTCAAGCTTTCATGTTCTAGTGCAAGAAAGATGGTGAATAGATTACAGAATGCCAAGTATGTGCTATCCAGGCCATGTAGTCTGCATGGAGATCCCATAAGGATAGAGTCTACACACATCCCTAATCTTGTCCAGCATCTGGTTTTCTACGGAGGCCACCCAGATGTCACCAGAATGTCCACAAGCAAAGCATGAAAACAATATTCCCCTCATATCTTTTGCCCTTTCAATAACTGGTACAGTGGGCCCTTAGTATCTACTGGGCTTTGGTTCCAGGCCATGGATACCAAAACCTGTGGGTGCTCAAGTCCCATTATATACAATGGTGTCCTTTATATAAAATGGCAAAATCAAGGTTTACATTTTGGAATATTTTTTTCAATGTTTTCAAACTGTGTATGGTTGAATCCATGGGTATGGAATCCATGAATACATAGGGCCAACTGTATTCAAAAAGTGTGGTGTAGCGATCTGCACATTGAACTAGACTGAGACTCCAGGCAACCAGGATCTGAATATCCACTCACCAATGGAAACCAAGTGAAAGACCTTGAGCAATTTGCCTGTTCTTTTCTCTCAACTGAGTATACAGCACCTTGTTTTCATTGATGGTCTCCCATCCAAGTAATAATCAGGGATGACCCCGATTAGCTTCCAAAATCAGGTGGGATTTGGTGCATCTAGGGTATTTATACCCTTTCAGTTGGATTAGGGCTGTGGAATATAGCAAGAGAGAGGAGAATCATCCACTAAGAAAGGCTCCCTTGAATGTTCAATTGTTTCATTTTTTAAAACAATTCCAAAATACCAACCATATACATATGCATCTATTCCTATTAGTACTTCTTTGATTCCATCATCATGCTTTTTAATAACTGGCATTTTATATCATATCCAATGTTCCCGTCAAACCTGGACGTTGTTCCAAATAAACGTGCGTTCACACACGATTGCGTTATTCTGTTAATTTATTTGGGGACGGGTGAGAAACACAAAGAACAGGATCGCTAGACATGTTAGCAAGAATAACAATCTTGTTTTAAAAAGGCAATTCCATTAAACAAGCAACTAAAATAATTGTTTACATCCAGCAGTAACTGATGGATTAGGAATCATCGAAAGAACGGCCCATTCTGTTTCTCCTCTTTCTCAAGTAAATTTTATGGAGATATTTATAACGGTTGGTATAAATATGGCATGTTCCTGAGGCTTTTCACTTGGTTTCATGGGCAGCCTTATATTTAGTCCTGGCTGATCATAAAGCACATTAAAAGGCCCCGAACAAATATTGAGAAAGCAATGAGCTTTTCGTCCCCGAGTGCAATTCTCGCTATTTATCTTTGTTTCTTTTTAAAGGGCAATCTTAAAGGCTTGGATCCTGTTGGCTGCTGCTAACAAAAGCAGAGCCATTGAATAAAATGTGGAACAGTAAGTCAGCACAGAAGTAATCACCAGTGATTCAATGGTTTCACACTGAATGGTGCTAACAATAGGACTGAAGGCAGAGAGTTCCTACAGTGTCAGGACGGGGAATGTGTAACTCTTCGTAGGTTACTGAACTGCATCTCCTCTTCTTGTGTTGTTGCTAACTGCCTTTGAGTCAACTTCAGCTCATGACAAACCTATGAGAGAGATGCCTCCAAACCTCCCTGTCCTCAACTGCTCTGCTCAGGCCCTGCAAGCTCAGGAATTGGATCTATCCATCTAATATGTGTCCTTCTTGTCTTTCTATTACACTCCACCTATCATAGAATTATTGTGCTTTCAAGCGAGTCATGCTTTCTCATGATGTGGCCAAAGTACATCTGCTTCCAGTGCTACAAGATCTCTCTACTTACTGATTCTACAGACTAACACGGCTATATCTTTGAATTCTACAGCTTCGGTTTGGTCATCTTGGCTTCCAGGGTGAACTCAAGCCTGATCTGCTCAAGTGCCCATTTCTTTGACTTTCTATCTATCCGTGGTATTCTCAGCACTCTTCTCCAGCACCAAACTCAAATGCATTGACTTTCTTTCAATTGGCTTTCTTCACTTTTGAACCAGATCATGCTCAGGTGCGAGAATGAAATAAATGGCAGCCTATATCCACCCTGAGGATGCTGTTGGATCCATCACTGTCACTTGGGTCTGTGGATTAGCTTTGTGAGACATTTAGCCATCTCTGTCAGAGAGCTCTGGTGCCACAACAGGCTACAGTTCCTGGGATTCCCTAGCACTGAACCAGGATAGTTAAAATGGTCTCAAACTGGATTAATTCTGCAGTGTGCTTTGGACCTTAGACCAGGGGTCAGAATCATATGGCCCTCCAGCTATTTTTGGAGGACTGGAACTCACATTAGCCCTAGCTAGATAGCCCATAACCCCAAAGCCACACAGAAAACCTACCAAATATGTGAAAACATGTGAAAATGTCACATCCCCCAGAACTATCTCAATAACGCATGCTATCCCCAAATACCTCCTTTCCGTCCCTCTCAAATTGGTGAGACAAAGTGACTTCCCATCACTTCCTCTCACCATTTTGAGAAGGACCGCAAAAGAAAAGGAGGTAGTTGGGGTCAATGTGATGCAGTGAAGCTGACAGGGGGCTCTGGGACGGAATTGGCCTCTGACACCATATAGTCGCCGACTCCTGTTTCAAACCAATCTCTTTCTCTCCAAAGATCACACTTGCTTTTACCATTACGAAACTCCTAGATCTTTCAAAACGAAATTATATCCTTTACGTCAATCATGATACCTGTCTTAAGACAGGTATCATGATTGACGTAAAGGATATAATTTTGTAATGTTTTCCCAATCTCTAAATTGTTTAATTATCCCATTCTGAAATATGCTGCATTCAGTTGCATGCTTTCCACATTCAATGCACAGCGGCTGCAGAAATCGCATGCAGGGTTCTTTTGAGTGAATCAATGTAAAGGTTAATGCCTTCCTGAGGGAGTTTTGGTCATGTTATCCATGGGATAAATGAATCTGAACTGGAGTATGACTTTCCCACATTAGTTTCCTAGCTGTTTTTAATTAGAGGAATGAAATGAATAGTTAAAAGTCGCTACAGGGAACACTTCAGGTGGAATTATACAATATTTTCTTCCTAATCCAATGCAGCGCTGTTTTGATGAACTGAGCTTTGCTTTTCACGACTCTCTCTCTATTCTTCTAAAATAAACCCCAGAGCAAAGGTTTCGACTTGTCAATCTCCCTCACTTTGATTATTCTTCTTAAAAATAAATATTCACAGCATTATTGCTCCCGAATACTGACGTTGGATTGGCATTTTGCAATAACTCTCGGGGGGACCAGGACGAGGCTGAAATGTTTAGCCTGCTTGTCCGTTTCATTGCTCCATTTGCAGGTGGCAAAATGAAGGAGAACTATTTTGGTGTCTCTTCTGGGGGCAAAATAAGAGACTGGACGTGAAAGTGATCAATGCCTGATATGGAAAATACGTCATATACTGATTTTCTTCTCTCAGTAACCACACAAAAAAATAGAAGGCCATGCTGGTGAATCAAGAATGCAACTTTATCGAAGAAAATGCTTTCCTGCTCCACTTTCTGACAGACCCAAATCTTAATAGAATGGGGGCTCTGAGCTTAGTGAATGTACCCTGAAGATGCAAGGATAACTTTCCATCCAACCAACCAACATTTCCTGCAGACATTTAGGTTAATTTTACAGGCCAAGTGTTCAAACTGGTGGCATGATCTAGAAGAGTTTATTCCTGACGTTTCGCCAGCATCGGTGGCTGGCATCTTCCTCATCCTTGCAGAGGTTCTGAGTCCCAGCAAGTCTAAACCCTGCCAGGTGGTAATGTGTTCATGACAATGCTTCCGCTCCCAGATCACATTCACTCCACTACAGAAAACAAGGTCCAGAGCATAAGCAGCATCATGGATAGGGCCAGATGCCACTTGAGACAGATCCATGGTTGCTCTGGGAAAATCCAGAAAGGGCAGTCTTGGCATGAATGTTTAATTCCCCCAGCGCTGCAAGCTAATTCCAGCACTAATCTCAAGATCACCCAAGAAATCCATCTGGATCCATAAGCCTCTTAGCTCAGGAAGGGACACTGTTGAGCAGCAAGGTGGATGGTACACCAACAGAATTCCTAGCATGAAGCCGTGTCAGTCTACGTGTGCCATGGTGAAAGGTCTGGAAACCATGTCCTATGAGGAACGACTTAAGGAGCTGGGGATGTTTAGCCTAGAGAAGAGAAGGTTAAGAAGTGATATGATAGCCCTGTTTAAATACTTGAAGGGATGTCATACTGAGGAGGGAACTGACTTGTTTTTGGATGCTCCAGAGACTAGGATCCGGAGCAATGGATGCAAGCTACAGGAAAAGAACTTCCAGACAGTAAGGGCTGTTTGACAGTGGAACACACTGGAAGAACTTCCAGACAGTAAGGGCTGTTTGACAGCGGAACACACTCCCTTGGAGTGTACTAGAGTCTCCTTCCTTGGAGGTCTTTCAGCAGAGGCTGGATGGCTCTCTGTTGGGGATGCTTTGACTGAGAGTTCCTGCATGGCAGGGGTTGGACTGTATGGCCCTTGCGGTCTCTTCCAACTCTATGATTCTATGATTTGGGATGTCACCTTTGGTGTTCCAGAAGTGTAGTGTGACACGACATTCCCCAAGGTAATTCCTAAGTAGGCAACCTGCAAGGCAGGTAGGATTGGGGCAGAACAGAATCAAACAACACAAGCGTGCCCAGCTAGTAACACACTCTGCAACCTGGCAAAGCCTACACCGCCATAGATGAAACAGCTGCCTTAATAGGGGTGAGCGTTTAAAAGAAAAAGAAAAGCAAATTATACTGGTAAATGATTTAGATTCCAGGTTTTTTTTAATGTTAGCTGCTTTCTTTGTGAGCATTCCCTAAAACACCTGCTTTAATATGCTGCCCCCAACGAGCTCCACTCATCCATATTTATGCCATGCTATATCAAAAATTAAAGCTCTTAATTAAAACATCATTGATATTTTATGGCAATAAATGCATTCATTTAAATAAAAGAGGAGCATTTAGCATAATGCACGCAAGGCAACTGTTATCACTGCCATTTGTGAGACTAGCAACACCACACACACACACACACACAAACTTCATCAGCCATTTTCTCTAAAAGGTATCAGAACTACAGCTCAGAGACCCTACATCCAGAACAACAATGTGATTCTACGCTGCATCAATAGGACTATAATGTCAAGATTGAGGGAGTATTAACCAGACCCAACCTGCTTAGCTTTCAGAATAATAAATATTGGAAGGTATGTCATATTGAGGATGAAGCAAGCTTGTTTTCTGCTTCTCTAGAGACTAGGATATGGAACAATGGGTACAAACTATAAGAAAAAAGGCTCCACCTAAACATTGAAATAATTTCCTAATGGTAAGAAAAACTCAGCTGTGGAATATTCTGCTTCCAAGTATGATATAGTCTCCTTCTTTAGAGGATTTTAAACCGAGGCTGGATGGCCATCTGTCGGGAGTGCTTTGATTGTTTATCTTTGCATGGCAGGGGGCTTGGATGGATGGTCCTTGTGGTATTCTCCAATTCTATTATTCAAATCATAAAGCTCACTTATGGTATTATTTTGTGTTGAACAAAACACTGACTGAGATTGTGCATCAGAAGACATATATGCATCACATAGTTGCATCCCTATAGCTACATCTCCCATTGCTAGCCCCCCAATACACACTTTGGAAGTAGTACAGCCCCCTCCCCAACATGAAAATGTCTGACTTGAGTAGAAGAATGAATGGCGAGCCATCCAGCTACTTTCCTGGGGCTGGATATGCTGCATCTGTAGTGACCTAGGAGGGTCCTTGGGAGGTCTCTTGAGATGCCAATCTACAGGAAAACAGCTGGGCACATCCCCATTCATTCCTCCATCTGCAACAACATGGAAATGGACAGTTGGAAGGAGCCATTCTGCTTGCACGGTGAGTTTGGACCAAGGGGGTTTGGTGGCTGCAACAGAATTCTGGCCTCTGCAATGAACATAGAATTGAGTTGTGATGGTGTAATTCACTAACAGGATGCCAGCTATTATGTTTTTTAAAAGGAAGCCAAAATCACCAAAACTAGAAGCCAATATCACCAAAATGAGATAATCAAACTTATGGGCATATTATGAGATGCGTCATTAGAAAAGGCAATGATGCTCAAGAAAGTAGAAGGCAGTAGGAAAAGAGGAGGACTATAATACAGGGAGATGGAGGGAGGGAGGGAGGGGTGGACGGACGGACGGACGGACGGAACAGCCCTAAGTTTTCAAGACCTCAGCAATGATCAGGACTATTGGAAACCTCTCTTTTCTATGTCGAAGCCAACTTGAGGACAATTAACAAAAACAACATACTTGAGGCTTCAAGAAGATTTCTGATACAGCAGCAAAGATTTCTAAGAGGTCTGCTTTCAAAAGGCCTTATTATTCAGTAGCTAAAAGAATTATGATCCAGTGGTATGGAGTTTTTAACGCAGGCAATTCTCAAGAGCTGAATGGCATTTGTCTCCGTTCCTATTCCTCCCAGTATGCTACAGGGATGTTAAACTGATGGCCTGGAATGCCAGCTTGCCTTTCAGAAAGCGGGGACATTGTCAGACAAAGGTCTATGTTGGAACCAAGGTAGAGAGGAGCTTCCTCTGCAGAAATTCAAAACCAGCTCTTTCGAAACAGGAGTGCTCTCTCTCTCTCTCCCCTCCATATAGATTGGGGACAAGATTTTGCTTTCATTTAAATGCGTTCTATTTTTGAAAGTTACATGAGAGAGAGAAAGAGAGCTTTTGAGAGTGAAATTGGTTCTGAATAATTTAGCTTGGTGGATGATAACCTTACAGCTGTCTTGGCTTTTGCTATATAGAGAGATGTAATTGGGAAGAGACAGAAAGGGAAAAGACCCCTGGCCTTCTTTCATCTGAATTAATTCAGTCACAATGGCCAATGGACAGAGTTTGAGAAATGCACTGGCGGAAAGTGAAGTCCAACGCAGGAACAGCTAGGACATCTGCATTACTGCAGAGCTGATTGTTGCTTGTAGGAACTAGTCCATAAGGCAGGGGTGCGGAAATGGTGGCTCTCCAGATCTTGATCCGGAGCCACTATAGTGTTGTTGGAATAGGATTGTGGAACATCAGGGTTCAAATCCCCACTTGGCCATGGAAACCCATTGAATGACTGTCAGCAAGTCACACTCCATCAATCTCAGAGAAAAAGGACCTTGTAACACCTTTAAGACTAAATGAGCAAAAGACATTGCAGATTAAGCCTTTGTAGACTTGGTTGACTTCTCCAGATGCATGGAATAACCTGGTGTTCAGGAAGAACCTTTATGATCAGACTGTATGAATAGCCATAGAAATACAAAACGTATGGGTATGGTGATGAGGTGACAAGTTCAGTTTTGACAATAGTCATTGAGGGATAAAGCCAGGAGGAAAGATGTTGCCTTAGGCCAGGGGTGGGTGGATGACCAGTTGGAACTAGCAATGTAAAACTTGTTAATTCAGAATGTATATGCATTCTAGCAATCCAGTTTCTCTACACCACTGGGATTCACTATTGAATTTAGGCCATTGATTGCCTTCCATACCGATCACATGCGCCTCCATGTTTTCCGCTCGGTCATCCTCAGCAGTTAAGAGAATATTCTCTATAGACTCCCTATGTGTATAGAATGCATTACTGCTTGCAATTCATCGCCTACAAGAGCTCAGCTTATTTCGACGGCCCATTAAAAACCTTCTTTTGAAGCACACTTTCAACCTCCAAGAGTAACCGAGTTTAGTTTGCTTTGTGAAATTCCCCTTGCTGTTAAGATAATGCTGCTGATCAAACCTGCGTTTTCCCTCAGAGGCTTTTGGGTCTGAATTTTGGTTCTATATATATATATATATATATATATATATATATATATATATATATATATATACTCTCAACCTTAAGAATGTATGTTGAGCTTGAAACCAAATCCAATGAGGAATGGTTGAAAGAGCTGGATACGTTTAGCCCAGTGAAGAGAAAATGATGGAGAGAAATAACTATCTCCAAATATCTGCAAGCCTCTAATGCAAAAAATAAAATAAAATGCTACAAATTTGCTCTCTGTTGCTCCAAGTTGTGCCTTCAAATCATTTCCAGCTTATGGAAACCCAGAGGTGAACCTATCACTGGGTTTTCTTGCTCAGATTTGTTCAGAGGGGCTTTGGCTTTGCCTTCCTCTAAGGCTGAAAGGGCATGACTTTCCCCAGATCATAGGGTTTCCATGGGGCTGCATGGGGATTCATGTTCTGGTCTCCAGTCATGGTCCACCGCTCAAACCATTACACCACACCAGCTCTTAGGATTAGAACTGGAAAATGAAAATGGAAAGGTAGTCAATTTAAACTAACATCAGGATGACTTTCCAAATTGTAAAAACTAATTATTATTATTATTATTATTATTATTATTATTATTATTATTATTATTATTATTATCACAGATGTGAGGAAGTGTCATATTGTTAGACAAGATCGGGATGATGCTTAGACTGTGTCATTTTCCTTGGCCTCCATTTCACATACCCTCAAAGTTCACAAGACAAGTCTTATGGAAAAGAGCTAGCACTCAAGAATTCATCATCCCCTCCATTGGAACCTTCCAGGTTAAAGGATTTTATGCTTTGCTAGACTCCTTGGATTGTTAGACTATTTTAAGGGGTCATGATCTTTTGCTCTTCCTTTTAATTGAGAAATTGATCAGTCCGTACTAAGTGATCAGTTTATATTACTCTTACAGACTAAAGCAAGTGTCAGGCCTAGACCACACTTCCATCGAATGATTTGCTGACGCTTGTAGAAACTTTCCGGGGCTCTAGTTTTGAGCTTTTGATAGGAGAGGAAATTATGTCAAGGTTCAAGGCAGACAGGATTGGGGGAAATAAAAGAGAAAATGTTTTTGAGGCCAGATTTGCTGTGCAAGCGCAACGACAGGCATCTGAAGGAAACAAAAATGATGACATAGTGAGTCGCTGGCAGAATAGTTGACAGCTGGGCCAACGTTTGTATCAGACCCTACAAAACAACCGAAGCCAACGGAGGAGGTGGCCTTTTTCCTGGAATGCATTGGTCCGTTGGGAATAGTCAAGCAATTTCAATTTATATTCTAACATATTTAGTTTTTGGAAACAGGATGTGGAATTAAGAATTTTACAAAAATCATTATTCTGGAGACATGGGCTGAGATCTTACATCAAGCTGGTGGAGCGTAATGCTTCAGCTTCACAGTTCCATGTCCATCCATTCCCATAAGTACATCTTTTTTGGGATGGGCCGCAAGGGATTATCTTCTAACTAGCCCTTAGCACCAAGTTCAAAGCCTACCATCCCCACAGCTGTCCAGTGCTTCTGTTAATGCTTCCATGGGGAGACTGGTGCATGAAGGTCTCCAAGTAAGATGATTAAAAGTTGGCTGATCTCAACTCAGAGGAGAAGGCAATGGGAGTGTGCTTCCAGTATCCCTTCTTTCCCTTGGAGCTACGTTGTCCGCCTTCCACCTTCCTCCCTTTCCACCAGTAAACACCAGCAGTGGCGGCCTTCCCAAAGTTTGAGAGATGCAAGGCGGAGGCTTTAAACATTTCATAAAGGGCCACAGACTAGACTTTGCACGCCTTCCAAAAAGAGACCTATGTGTGCATGAGCCACACTCACATGTGCATATGTCACCAACAGGATTCCAGTCACTGGGAGTCAGTTCCTAAGAACTATGAATCATTGGCTGAGAGGACTGTGTGGGGCATAATGCTCAACCTGCATCCATGTTTGTGGAGTATAATGTTCCACCTGCACATTGCATGGGGCTGCTAACAATCTTTTTAGCGGAAGATGCAGGGCATTTTGGGCAGTATTCAGCTGCATGACTGCAGCCAGGAAGAAAGAGCAGTTGTAGTCCTAGTGGATTTCACATGCTAGGTTGGTTAGGGCTGTTGGCAGATGTCACCAAAGAACCTCTCAGAGGGCCTTCTCTTCCTCTTCTCAAATCAGCTTCTGCACTATGTTGTCCAAGGTCCTGACTATCTTCAATTAGTCTTTCTTTACCTGATATGACATGGGACAATTGTTAAATGCCTCTGTGACTGTCAGCTTCCCTTGAGCCTCAACACAAGACTGGTCAGTTCAGATGACTTTCAATATGATTAGCCAAATAGATGGAGGAAGGATTTTTCATGCTGCTCATTTCAAGACGCATATACAAAACCTATCAATTTCATGTGTAAGGATCAATCATGCTTTCCTTGAGTATTCCTTAGTTGACCATTGTGAGATCCAGAATGCAGGGTTGGTGGCACTTTGGCCTGATCAAAGCGTCGTTTGACATTTCTTTCGAAATACTTGACAAATATCACACCAACAGCAGGCAACATCACGCCGAATTGGAAGCAATTCAGGTTCAAGCTGCCCACGTTGTCCGTAACGACCATGGTCATTAAACCACCACCGTGAAAACCAGAAGGGAAGGCTGCTGAATAGGCAGAGTTAGCTGGCAGTAGATGAGAATCAAGACAGTCGCAGTTGTGTAGCAAAATGCATTTAAGAGGGAGGCCTCCTTTGAAATTGACCTTCAGTGTTCCCCTGCCGTTTCCCTACGATACACCAAAGTCCTCTTCCTTTTCCCTTTGTACAATAAGAAACCCGTTTTCTGTTTTATGTGCAAATCTCCCTCCCTTGCTAGCTCCTGCTGCCTTTTTCTTTCCCGGCCTTCCCAAATGCACTAACGTTCCACTTCGCCTTTGAAACAAAGGCTATTTTTATTTATACTCCTCTTTTTGGATTTAAGAAAAGCTCAGTTGGGGCAGGGAGGGGGTTGAAGTAATCTTGCTAAGCCTTATTTTTTCCCACTTCTTAAAGATTAGGCTTTCATTCCCCCCCTCCCCCCCCATTTCCATTCCATTCTGGAGATAACTACAGCAGAGGGCGACAAGAAAATGAGCCCATGCTTGGCTGCGTTTGTCATTAGCGAGGACATGCTGGTATCTGTGGGATCATGCACCTTTGTGTGCTGTTGCCAAAGGGGAAGGACACACAACGACAGGCATGAAAGGGCCCTTTTGGTAGCTGCTTTCAAATAAATATTTGGGAAGCCACTGTTGTCACCATTTGTGTCTCTATTAGGGACGCCTGTTTCCTGTTCGTGTTAAAGCAACTGTTTGGGAATGGTTGTGATTTGGGCCCAGCTTCTCTCTGTTTGTGTCACAGAATCATAGGATCATACAGTCATAGAGCTGGAAGAGACACAAGGGTCATCCAGTCCAAGCCCCTGCCATGCAGGAAGACACAATCGATCTAAGCATGGATGGTCTAAGCATGAAACATTCAAAGAAATGTGGTGGGGATCATAGTTCTGCCACAAATATTACACAGCTCATTTCTACAATGCAAATTCTGCCAGAGTCTAAAAGGGATCAAAGGCCTAGAATCAGTATCATAGAATCATAGAGATCAAAGATATCTTTAGGCCCATCCAGACCAACCCTCTTCCATGCAGTCACACATTACAGGTTTGCAGTCATACATTACAAATTTGTTTGCCAAACAAGCTTGTTTTCCAAGCTAAATACCACAGGCAATGGGATGGCTTCCATGTCCATAGTGAATCTACTCTGGATCTTAGGCCTGTTACAGACTACCAAAATAAAGCTGCTTCGGGTCTCTTTGGAGGTATGCTGTTTAAATGATGCATGCATCCTAAGAATCCGGAAGCTGCACCAAAGCTGCACTCCAGTGCTTAGGAATGGAGTGTGGCTTTGGCGCGACCTCCCGACTCTTAAGACCCATGCATCATTTAAATAGCATACCTCCAAAGAGACCCGAAGCAGCTTTATTTTGGCAGTCTGTAACAGGCCTTAGTCTGATCATTCGAGGGGCTATCTAAAGCTCTGAAACTATTTGGTGCAGATGGTGCAGCACTTTGGACTCATTCAGTTTAAACATGGAGTGGATTCATTGTCCCACTGGCATGGAGGCCATCAGCCTCCATTCTCAAATATTAATACACTTAAAGTGGCATCCTTCGGGGTCATTTGCGTGTAGTTTTCTGCTTGCTTGCTTTGATCGGGTGCTGTCATTTCCCGGGTGCTTCCCATCTCTCTGCACACTGTGGATATGGAGCACTGAAAACATCATGAGCAAACCTGTCTGGAGCTGGGAGTCCTCCAGGTCCAATGGCTTTCCGCTATAAACCAGTGAAAAACCTGTTCTGCCACCTGTTCCTTTCCCCTTGCCATACCTCACACATGTCTTGTGACTCCTTAGAGTGGTGTTTACATGAGCACAAAAGGCAATCATTATCTTCCTATGCTCAGAACGTGTGGGACTCTGCCCCTAGCTACAATCTGTCTGCCTATAAAGCTGCAAGCAAGCAGAATTTATACCCTGCCAGAGGGGGGATGAATCAGGTTCATAGAGCATGTGATTTCCAGCTGGGATCTTATACATACTATTTTCAAGGAGCAGCAGGAGCTGTTTACTTTCCCTTTACTGATGCCTTGCTCTGCACCAAAAGGGCTTGAGCACCTGAAGGAACACAAGGAGGAAGGATATTTTGCCAAGAGAGAAAGGGGAGTGTTGCTCAGTGGTAGGAAGAGACAGATTAAAAAGAAATGTGGGGTTACCTTTTCATGCAAATCTACCAAATGCGTTCCTTCTTCTGCAAAACCCAGAATACAGTTATACAAGCATGATTTCCACTTGTCTGCATGTTATAAGGGACGTTGCAAGGCAAATCTTGCCATAAATGTATATACCTGGCAAACATATGCACATTGCACTTTGCAAGGCCAAACATGCCATAAAGGTGTACACTAGGCAAACGTATGTACAAAAAATGCACATATGTGCACATGATTGTGCATTATATTGGGGAAAATCTATATATTCATTAATTATCTGGAATTTATTTCAGACCAAGAAAGCTCCCAAAGCCACGTACGGGATGGAAAAATGTGGGTTTGCATCCCATTAGGCTGCTATGTCATTGTAAACTGACTTGTGAGCACGTAATGTTGAACTGCACCATTGTGCAACATTTGGATTCTCAGGAGGAGAGCAGAGACCATGGCACAAGCCACAGGGATCCCATTGAACAGTCCGTTCCATTGTGCAACAGACATCATGGTACTATGAGACCCACCGCACAACAGGGAGCGCATTGCCTAACAGGGCATCTTGTGCAGTGTCCCATTGCTCAACAGGGCCTTCCATTGTACAATGGGACACCACACAGGATGCACTGATGTGCACCGGATTGAGAAATTGTTTCAAATTTTCCTCTCTCTGCTCCCAGGATCTGTAAAAATATTGTTCAGACCCATAAGTAAGATCTGGTCTTTTCAATCCTCTTTTAGTTATACTATCATTATTATTATTATTATTATTATTATTAATTATGCTGTGTTTACATGATGGATCTTTCATGTTCCAACGGTCAGCAATGCAGTGCACTCAAAAGGCTATGCATCATGTCAGAGATGTAACCTGCATCTGCACTTCAGAAATAATCCAGTTTAACCTCACTTTAACTGATATGGCTCAATGCTATAGAATTCTGGGAACTGTAGTTTTGTGAGACATTTAGCCTCCTCTGTCAGAGAACTCTGGTACCACAACAAACTACAATTCCCAGAATTCTCTTGCATTGAGACATGGCAATTAAAGTGGTGTCAACCTGGATTATTTCTTCAGTGTGGATGCAGCTGTAGCTACATAATCAAAAAGTTACAAATCATGGTCTCTGATGTAGGATCTCAGCCATTCTTTACAAACAGATCTAAAATAATTTTTAAAAGCCAGACTGTAATTCTATATTGTGGTCCACATGTTATCACTTCATATATACTTCATTATGTAGCAGAGGTACTGTGGAACCCTGCTAGTGACTTGTATCAGGGCATAGACAAGAGTGTCCGAATGCACAATGTACTCTGCTGATGCACATTGGAATTCTCTATCTGGTGTCGATCTGGACTGGCTTGTTAAAGGTCAGAGTAAAACCCAGAGTCGATTCACCACTCCACTGACATTGAGGCCTCCAATTGCCATTGATGTTATGTGTATAATAGGAAAAATGGGAATGGGAGTGTCCAAGGTGCATCATATTTAATGTGCATTGATTCTCATGCACATTGGTCACTTCACTCGCTTCCCTATATAGTAATGTTACAGAAGCCCCTTGCTTGAATATGGACACTGTGAATCTTCTCAATTCTGTTTCACACAGACGTAGGTTCACTTATGTAGATGTAAATCCTATACTAAATTCCATCTCCAATATTTTAAAATGCTTTAAAAACTAAAGGCAGGATGGAATACTCCTGTTTTGGGCTGAGCAATGATGGAGTCAGCCTGAGTTCCCTTGGGAGGCAATTCTGCAAGAATGGTTCTGCTGCAGAGAAAGCCCTGTCTTGTATTCTTGCCAATCTGGCCACTCAGGTTGCCAAGCCACACAACAAGACCTCTGTTGAAGATCTCAGATTTTGGATAGCCTCCAATAAAAAATATGTGTACACTATGAGATGTTTGTATAGCAATATCAGAGGCAATGGCTATTCTCCATGCCATTGGGAATCTGCGCTGCCTCTTCCTTCTAATTTTAAAGGGACTATCCAAGGTACTGAACCTTATCCACAAAACAGATCAATCTCTGGACTACTTCGGTAAAGCTAAACCCCAAAGCAGATTCATCACCCCGCTGGCATAGGTGCCACCAACTTCCACTGATATGGGCACTGGGCATTTTTGTCTGAAATGGAAGATCTGCATTCAATTCAAGGTTTATGAAGCTGTTTATGGAGTAGCCTTGCATATGCACATCCACATTTGAGTGTGCATTCTGCACATCCAGGTGTGCATTCAGTTCCGCATTCAATACAAAGGCTGTGTAGTACAATCACTGTGTAGCCCCACATAAGCTACACAATCCCAGTGTAGCAGCTTTGTCATAATTCAGCCACCCACTGAATAGACTATTATGTAGCCTATTGATTTTCTCACACCCCATCCTCCGGTTTATTTGTTTTTATTTGTTTTAATTAATCTTTTTAGTATGACTTTTAATATAACTGTGATTTAATTGTTATTTTAAGGGAGGAGGCTAGAACTTGGGACTATTGTATATTGTTATTTTACTATATTTTGACTGTTTTACTGTAATCGGAGTAGTCAGGATATAAATAAAAGATGGTAAAGATGATGATGGTGATGATGATGATGATGAGGAGGATGAGGAGGAGGAGGAGGAGGAGGATTCACAATAAAATGACACCACTCACCCGCCCAAGTAATCCCACTAAAGCAAAGAAACGTTTAAGTAACCCAGAATGGATTTTTGCATGGATGGACAATGTGTGCTATTCAGTTCTGGAATGCAAAGCAAATTCACAGGCTAAGCATATAGGCTTTAGCATTAAACTTTGTTTGTTGTACCTCAGGATATTAATGAATAACTAAAGATTAAAAGGAGACTCCGAGAAGCCCAAGGTCTGCCCAGAAGCCATGCCTGAAGTCGCTGCTATCCACACTGGGACCGATGCAAATCCATGCCCATTCTCTGATCATCTGCTACTGAAACATGGAACAGAAGCTGAACCCAGCTGAGAATTTTGGCTGGAGTATGTGCATCTGTCCACCAAGAATGGAGAATGAAATTATACCCTTTGTTGATCTTTTCAAACAGCAGGGCCAACGACAGTCTCCTTTCTGCATCTTCGCTCCCAGCTGTTCCATCAAGCAGCCAAATAAAGTTCCTTTCTGTACAACTTTATTAGCTCTTTGGATGATTTTTTTTCTTTTTAAAAGATTCTTTTCCAGGCTTCACGCTGAAACTTTATAAAATATCCATTTGCTTTCCCGCACCTACAGTACTCCCATGGCTAAATGTTTAAGCAAATAACCATCCGCTTGGCTCCAAATGTCAGCTAAGCTGCCGGATGTGCTGTGCATCCAAAGTCAGGCAGAGAGAGATGGAATAAAAGAAGACAAAGGCCAGAATGAATATTTGGTATTGATAATAAGATGTGAGTCTAGAGGCAGACAGAGAGAGATGGAATAAAAGAAGGCCAAAAGAATATTTGGTATTGATATTAACTCGAAGTGGTCTTGGAAGCAAAGCAGGGACATGCCTGGCTACTAGTTGGAAGAGTGACCTCCAGGGAATCTCTGGTGCTGTTAGCTATATTCAGTGTTGTATATACATATACATATACATATGCATATACATATGTATATGTGATGATTCTGCCCACCATTATTGTATTATTGTTTTTAGATTTTATTGCTTGTAGTTTTAATCTTTAGAACTGTTTAATCCTTTTTTAAGGGGGGGAGATTGTATATATTGTTGTATCATTTTAATGTTGTACGCCACTATGATTATTTTTACAAAAATCAGGATATAAATAAAAGTATTATTATTATTATTATTATTATTATTATATAAATCTGTTACTGTTCCCCACCTCAATCCATGGGGAAAGGTGGCTAAAAATATTATTATTATTATTATTATTATTATTATTATTATTATTATTATTATTGTCAACATTATTCAACACTCTTTACCCCAAAACCCCATTTTTAAAATGCACTCTGCCTTTTCCTCTGAGCCATAAACTGCATTGCAAAACTTGCAGAGCTGTGAAATCTCGAGGATAATGATGTTCTGACCCATGCATTCGTCCAGAAAGTGTGGAACAGGTCAGTTCACGCAGGAATTCTCAAAGATCAAATTCCTCAAGCATCCTTGCACTTCGCAACTGTTAAAGAAGCAAGGGAGCAGTGAAACACCTCCCTGACCTTTAAGACTCTTCTGCTTGATCTTTACCTAATATCTTATTATTTTGAAAATATAAAAGCTCTCCTTTGGTTTAGGATTCAGAATCCCTAATAAAGACAAGCAAGTAAGGAGGAGAGAAAGCAAACGTGCTCAAAAATGTGATGTAGAAACAGTCTCTGCTGATGATAGCACTGCTGCTGGCATCAGACAGGCCTTTGCCAAGGAACCGGAATAGGGCGGGTTACACACCGCCATGAAAGTACCGAGTCAGTCCGTACTAGGGTTAGGAAGGTGCGGTGCTTCCGCACTCCCCTAAGCCTAGTACGGACTGAGTCCGTACAAAATGGCGGCTCCCCTTCCACATGGGGGCCGCCATGACGTCACGACCGCGCCACCTCTATACGGGGCGGCGCGGACGTGACGTCGTCTGTCCGTGCCAGGGTGCTTAGTGCGCCCTTTCCGCGGACCAGGAAGGAGCTCCGTTACGGAGCTCCTACCTGGTTTGCGGCACAGCTTTGCGTCACTGGGCGCAGCCTTCAGACGGCTGCACCCAGTGAAGCAAGGGAGAAAGGGGCCAAGTGGCCCCTTTCTCCTTCTCCCCGCCGCCACGGGGTGTCCTTGGGGCTTGAAGCCCCAAGGACACCCCTTTTCAGGCTGCGGGGAAGCAGTGTTTTGCCGCTTCCCCGCAGCCTGAAAAGCGGCAGATCGGGGCCTCAGCGGCTGCCGTTCTGTCAGCTGAGACCCCGATACACCAGGGAAAGGGGCGGGTACAGCCCACCCCAAATGGGCGGTCTGTAACCCACCAATGTGTGCTAAAATGCTGCTGGGCTGCAGTGTTAGTGGTAGAGGATCTCTCAGAGACAATGGCAATGGCACCCTAGCAAAGACTTATTAGTAGAGCTTATTAGTAATATTTATTGCTTTAAAATCGGCTTTTTAAAATAAAAGAGTTCTTTCTTTGCTAGAGTCCAGGAGAAGAAATGCACTTCCGGCCTTCTGTGTGTTGTATGCCTTCAAGTCATTTCCAACTCATGGCGACCCTATCATAGGGTTTTCTGGGCAAGATCTGTTCAGAGGTTTGCCTTCCCCTGAGGCTGAGAGAGTGTGTCTCACCCAAGGTCTCCCTGTGGGTTTCATGGCTGAGTGGGAATCGAACCCTGGTCCCCAGAGTCATAGGCCAACATTCAAACCACTGTGCCATGCTGGCTCTTATGACATGGAATTAATTTGTCCTGAAATTCCCCTTATGCTTTTTGATTGGCAGTTCCCAGAATCCTCTGGAAGTTGTCATTCATAAAAGCCACTACTGGCATCCTGTCGGTGAATCCTAATGCAACTTGGATATACATCTTCATAACTCACATATCTGGGGGGTTGTGCCATTACACATTACTATGATTCTCTCTCTCTCTCTCTCTCTGTGTGTGTGTGTGTGTGTGGATAGATAGATAGATAGATAGATAGATAGATAGATAGATAGATAGATAGATGATAGATATAGAGATAGAGATATTGGGGGGGCTACAATGAGCATGGTGTAGTGGTTTGAGCATTGGATCTTGACTCTGGAGAACAGGGTTCGAATCCCCTCTCGGCCATGAAGACCCACAGAATAACCTGGGGCAAGTCACACTCTCTCATCCTCAAAGACAGCTGGCGCAAGATGGCGCACGGGCACCGAAAGTAGGGCTGGGCACGTATGGACACCCAGCCCTACAGAGCCCTAAAATCGGCCCCAGGCCGGTGCAAAGCACCAGTCTATACCAGGTCTTTGTGAACAGATTTGAACTGGTTTTAACTCTATAGTAATTATATTATAAATATACAGTTTTATGGCTCTGTTTGTACACTTTTACATCTGTACTGGTTCTAATAATTTGCAGGAGGAGCGGGAGAAGGAGAGGAATGCATTTGGATTTTTTAAACACAAACATATAAGCAGTGTAGGTACAATGGATGCTAAATCCCAAGGCTTTTTGTCAGTCTAGATGAGCCCACAATTCACTTTAAGGAGGAATGAGACTAATTATACGGTTTACATGAATGCTTAAGAAAAGTTTAGGCACAACAAGGAAGGGAAGATAGTGGGCTCTTATTGCCTCTTTAAGGAGCTGTGTTTTGCATAACAAAGAAAAGCAAGTGTCCCCCACTTTTTAAACTCAAAAAAAATGGCCCTTTTAGCATAATGCAAAATAACATCAATAGGTTCCTTTTAATATATATGATAATGAGTTTGTAGGCAGGGCAGGGGGAAAAATTACAAGCCAAGCAAACAGATGCCTTGTCAACAAGGTTTAGAATTTAGAATCATTGGGGCCTTTTAAAGAAACAGACTTACTGTGACATAAAACTGAAGCGTATTATAATATTTCACATTCACACTGTTCGATGTGACACGTTTGCCTCATTAAAATGAAGAATGACACAGCCGGGGAGACGGTCCCGTTTCCCCAGCTTTGTATCCGGAGTTCAAAAGATGGCTCTGGCAAATTGTTCCAAAGAGACAAAAACATAAAGCACCTTGAACACCGTCCCGCACTCAATTAATTCCGTCGCTTTTTGGGAACGTTGTCAATGTGGCGCAGTGGTGGCCAGAGGAAGAAGATGTGGCAATGGCTCTCTGTGTGCCTTCTCTGGTGCCTATTTAATAGGCACAATACTGATTTTTCTCATGGTGTGTAATAGTCGGCAGTTCGTGATAAATCTGTCCTGGGGCACATATTCTTCCCAGGCTTTGTTGAATGAAAATAGATACACATGTTTTACATTTTATTCAGGGGTGGCGGACAGATTTCCGACTGGTTGTGGGAAGATATTTCAGCCACAGTAGTTTCTTCTCCTTGTTTGGCCCCAGGAACATTTGACTTCTCCTCCCTTGATGTCTTCAGGAACATCCAAAGGGGTCACTCATGCATTCTGGGTTTTGTTATTCACACCACAGAAAGGCATCAATCTGTACCTCTTTATGTTTGCTGGGCCTTTGTTTGGCCTCCATGGTCTGGGTGGGGAAAGATGCTCCTTTCCTTTCAAGAAGCTGCCAGAAGCCAGTCCAAAGCAATGGTTGTGGAAGGAAAGAAGAAAAGAAGGAAGGTCTGCACATAATGCCAGCCGCAAGGAGCCTCATCCTCCCAAGGAGTCGACAATGCTAGTCCTGGGTTACTGCTGGCTCGGGATTCAGGGTTCTGTAGTCTTCAAAAACATCTTCATTAAGCTCTGTTCATTCTTCAAAAGTCTTTAAGAGTATGTGTAGACTACCCTCCAGCTGCACCGATTTGGGGCTGCGCCAACCACATACCATGGCTCCAAACTGGTCTTTCCAGGGTGCAAAAAGGAGCTGCAAAAAGGGTGCAATAATCGTGGCGCTGCAGCTTTAAGGTGCTCCTTTAGTGCTGCATCATGTGGATGCAGTGCCAAAGGAGCACCGTGACACCGCCACCATGTGAAGTGGTGTGTGACATTACGCTGCCGAGTTGGGCATGTGCCGTATGGACACCACACCACAACTCCTTCCCTAGACCAGCCTTAATGGCCAGTCTGCACAGCCCCTAAGATGCCAATGAGTGTTTTACAGGACCTTCCACTGTCTTAACTATGGAGGAAGAAGAAGATTGAAAATAAAGAGGCAGGGGAGGCAGTGAAAGGCATGGGAATGGGTCAAAGGAAAACTCTGGCAGCCAAAGGAAGCTGCAACATGTGGAAAATGAGAGTTGACCTTCCATAAAAGTGAGGCCAGAAATCTTTAGCTGGGTTTATGAGCTATGCTGTTATTAAGTCAAATATGTCGGCATTTTTAACAGCTAGGTAAATGTTATGGCTAAGCTTTTAAAATTAATGGAAAAGTCTCCTTTCTGTGGGTTCTTACATTAAAGCATAAATCTAGTTCTCACCTCCAAAAGCCCAGTCTTTTCTAGCATGTGAGGTGGAGGGAGGGTCGGAGAGGCCTTGGATGGTGGGAAAGTTCCTTTTTAGAGCCAAGACGCACGGAACATGGCAGATAGATGCAAAAGCCTGTTTTCTAGATAGAAAAGAAGAAAGGTAGAGGGGAGGGAAAGCAAGAGGAGGGAAAGCTACCATATGAGGAGGCTGTGAATTTGATTGGAATGGTATATGCAAAAAATGGTACTCCACTTTTCCTTGTGGACAGAGGTGATTTCTGGACAGAGGTGACTTAAATTCCTTGTCTCCTGCAGAGAGGTGTTTGCATGCATGCGTTTGTGTTGTGAAGCCATGAAACACATGAATCTGGGGTACAGCGTCTAGTTTTTCTCCCCAGTATGTACACCCTTGTACAAATCAAGTTGCTAATATTTTATATATTACATTTATATTGCACCATTCTCCTAATGAGATCAAGACAGTACCCATGGTTCCCCGGCCTAGACCCTATTTTTTAACTTGCAAGCCCCCTGTAAGGCAGGTCAGGCACAGAGAGAACCATAGTGGTCGAAGATGAGTTTTATGGCATAGTGGGAATTCAAACTTAGCTCTCTCAAATCCCAGTCTAGCACTCTAATGTCTAACAACTATAGTGCAGTGCTGGATACGCTGGTCTGATATCACCAATGTAACTTCTCTAACTGTTAGGGCAGAACAAATCTCCTTGTTGCCACTGTCCCTCATGTCACCCTGGGTCACTGTCTGTATTCATTGGGGTCTTAGTAAATCACCCGCTAAACATGAGCCAACAATGTAATGCAGCGCCCAAAAAAATCTAGTACAACTCTAGGCTGCTTCAACAGGAATATAGTATCCAGATCTCAGAAAATAATGCTACCACTATATTCTGCTTTCTTTAGACCTCACCTGGAATGCTGAGTCCAGTTCTGAACAAAATGTTCAAGAAGGATATTGATAAGCCGGACCATGTCCAGAGGAGGGTAACCAGAATAGTTGAAGTTCTGGAAACCAAGGAATGGCTTAGGGAGCTGAGTATGTTCAGTTTGGAGAAGAGAAGACTTCAAGGTAATATGATAGCCATCATTGAATGTCTGAAGGGATGTCATGCAGAAGATGGACCAAGGTTGTTTTCTGCATGGAACAATGGAACGGTTCAATGGATTCAAATTACAAGAACAGAGATGCCTCCTAATTCTCAAGCCATTTGACAGGAAAATGGATATCTCAGAAGGTGCTGGACTCTCCATCTTTAGAAGTTTTTAAACATTTTGGGCAATTCTCAAGATTGCTTTAGTTCAGTGTTCCTACATGGATAGGGGTGGATGCAATTACCTTTGTGGTTTCTCAAGCTCTCTAGTTGTATGATTCTATGATATGATTCAGTGAGGAAAGCAGGTTGCTTTGGGACCAGAGAGGCATAAGCATTTTGATTCATTGGTTTGCTTTTCCATTCAGCAAAGAGAAGAGGAAGATGCTAGAGGTCTATAAACCTATGGCCAGTTTGGAGAGAAATATCCCACTCATAACACCAGATCTTTGGGTCACAACGCTAGTTGTTAAATTTGGAGTGCGCAAAAGATGACATAGCTTCATGCTGCGCCCAGTTAACTTGTGGAATTCTGTGCCATAGATCTAGCAAGGTTTGGGAGACTGGACATGGCAGAAGGTAGCATCTTCTAACATGGGAAATATAGGATGAAATCCTATGTCTGCTTGCAAACAAAGAAAAATAAACACAGTCAATTAAACAGACAGCTTGCAGCTACAATCCTGTTTTCCTTAATGAGCAAATGCAAGCATTTTTAGCCTATTCTTCAGCCAAAAAGCTTCCAAAGATGAGAAATAGTCCTTGCCCTGAAGCTTACAATCAAGAAAGCCTAGCGTAAAAGAGAAAGGAACGGGGAGGAAGGAGGCAAAACAAAGTAACACAGGCAAGGAAGTCTTAATAAGAAAGGTAATAAGAATGTTTACATATCAAGAAATCATACTCCAACATTTTATTAATGAAAACCTGGATACATGTGGCCAAGCAACATCAGAGTGTGGTCCAGAAAGCAAAAGCTATAAGGAAGGCTAGACGAGTTAGGGGTCACTGCAGCAGTTTGCTTTTGCCTGAGCCCACAGGGAAGGAGGAAATTCCACCTCCCGCTGAACTAAATGGCAATGAGTGCAAACTGCTTTTGCTCTTTGAATTCAATTTACAGCATTTGGAGTAAGCCGAAGGCAAAAGGTGAACATGGGAGAGAAAAGCTAGGACATTTGAAGAAGTGGGATGACGGAGGATTAATTGGAACTGTCCCGGCCAAAATGGACAGTTGGAAAGTATGGGGAATCAGCAACAATGTGCCATGAGATCGGGGTTTGGCTAATTTGGGAATCTCGGGGGGGCATATTTGGCCTAAGGTCCTGATGTACCCGATCTCTGGTCTATAAAGCAAAAAGAAGGGACAGGATGGTCTAGGAAACCTCATAAAACTCTAGCTACCCAGCCAAGGGTGTTTCACCTTTCCTATATCTCCCTATTCAGATTCAGGGAGGGGAGAGAAAGCTGCAGGAAAAGGGGGGGAATAACACCTTGTCTTCATTTTTCACAGTTACAGAAGAGCACATCCTCTTGCATTCTTTCCTGTTTATCATTTTCCCTTATGGAGCTGGCTCTAGCATGGAGCAGCCCGTGAAGATCCCAACAGTTTTGCAAAAGAAGAAAAAATCCAATGCATACAGACCCAGTAGGATTCCCCCCTTCATTTTTCTTAGAAAAGCCATTGTGAAGAAAATCTCTTAGAGGAAGGATTGGTTTCCAACAACACGCAAAGCTTTTCTAAGGACCCTGTTCAAAACCAATGCACCGGGATGGAAATCTCTCTATTCAGCAGGTTTTAGATCCTTTCCTAAGCAGACAATTGTCCCGGGCGATAAAAGCCGTACAATCAAACAAGTCTGGGAAAGACTGAATGGGATTTATCTGCCCTCTCGGGAGGACAATGCTTCCCCCCGCCTTGGTGGCAGAGCCAGCTCCATCTTGGCTGCTCAGCGAGATTAATTTCGCAAAGCGTTCAGGTTGGCGGAGGAACTCCATTTGATGGCAGCCTTTAAATAAAGCTTGTGGACTCAAAGCCATGCCAGGAGATTACGGCTTGGTGGCGAACACAGGTACCGAATCAACTGCAAGGTTGAATTATTCCCTCTGAATAAATTTCTAGTGTCTTTTTACTTATATATATATATATATATATATATATGGAATAAAGAAAAAATAAAATGGCTGGAATTCACTATTGCACTTACAAATGCATAACATACAGTTATGCATCCTTCTTTCCTTCTTTCTAGTGGCATGATAGCTGGATAGCAATTGGGGTAAAGCAAAGCTTGGAAACCCTTTCAAAAGTTATCTGTGAGTGTGTCCACACTGAATGGAAAATACACTGTCCAAACAGACAGGTCAAAATAAAGCTGCTTCAGGTCACTTTGGAGGCAAGCATGTTTAAATGCTGCATGCGTCCTAAGAGGCCAGAAGCTGTGCCAAAGCCATGCTTCAGTCCTAAGGTCATTGAAGTACCTTCCAACTCAAGCTTGGCGATTCCATGATTTCCTAGTAATTTTCATAACCAAATACCATTTCACAATACTTTCACGAATTTGTATATGCTCTTTTCTAAACATACACCTTTTTGCATGCACTTACTCCTAATGAACACGGCATTTGCACAATCAGAAAAGTGCACATTCTGAAGGATGTGCTCCTTTTGGTTTGGCTCTTGGTTCAAAGGTGTGAAAATGAGGTGTGCTCCCTTAACTGTATGCAAAGCTTCCTCATAGACCTGCTTTATGCAGATTTGTCAGAAGGCATTCCGTTCAAGGGAACGAAATATTATAAGAGACACCGCTGCATTACACAAATAAACAGATAACCTGAAATTAAATGAGTTCCTGTGTTGGGTCTCGCACAGACTTAATAAAACCAGTTTCACTCCAGCGCATCCCATTATATAACATCCACTGAGATTCAGATTTCTATTTGGGATTATATATGTTGCGTATAGACTGAAACCAAGCAAAACGTTCTCCCTGCTATGAATGAACAATGTGAAAACCACAGCTACTTCTGCACAGAGATAGCTGTTTCCATGCTGCCATTGAAGCCGGGAAGTTAGCATCAATTTACAAAGACAGGGAAGGGACCCACAGTTATTAATAAAATGGCAAAAATGAACATTTCCATGGAAATTGGCGATACCTTCAAAGCACTATATTGACTATACCTTCAAAGCACTCTTCCAAGGATGGAGAATATGTGGCCTTCCAGATATTGTTGGACTTCTACTCCTATTATCCTTCACCATTGCCAATGCTGGCTAGGCTGGATGGGAGTTACAATCCAACAGCATCCAAATGGCCACATGTTCCTCCTTAATTCTGCTTTTTCTTTTTCTCCCTTTCATGCACACACTGTTCTGACAGAGTATTTTTCCATCCCGAACAAGAAATGATCTCTCTTTTTGCTTCTTTCCCTTTCTTTGTTTTCCACCTCAAACAGGGAGCAGGCATCGATTAGAAACTCTCCATCATTTTGTCATGATCGGGCGCAAGTATTTCGGCTGCTAAAGAGATCAACAAGGGTAAGGCAAAGCGAGAACTGCGCTTGAAACAATATTTTACAAACCAACCCGGCTCATAAATCAAAAGAACCTTAATGGCTTCCTCTGACTTTAATGTACGCCAGGCGGGTATTGTGTCTTGGGCAAGCAAATAAAGGCCATTAGTTCCACCTGTGGAAGCAAATTACAATTAATGCCCCTGCGGAGAATCCAGGCCAGAAGCCTCAGACAGGGGTCATCTGTTCAGCCAAGTTAGCACCACTTCCAAGTAGATGGGCCTCCAAAAGTTCTCCAGTGAAAACTGGGACACATGTGACCAAGCAACGTCAGAGTGCAGCTAA
>NC_056529.1:29563499-29574718 GCF_019175285.1 Sceloporus undulatus
GATGATGATGATGATGATGATGATGATGATGATGATGATGATGATGATGATTGAGGAGGAGGAACAAACAGGGTAGGAGAGGCTGCAGCAGTTTGCTTTTGCCTGAGCCTGCAGGGAACGACGTGATTTCACCCTCTCCTCTCTGAGTTTACTACTTTTGCACTTTTGCACTTTTAATTCAATTTCCAGCCACGAAAATAAAGCTGTGAATGAAGTGGAAAAGTAGGGAGGAGGAGAGAGAAACTTGGGACTTTCTAAAAGCAGCTGAAAAAGAGGAACAAGCGAAGATTAACTGGGGCATTCTTTGCAACATCAGGTTACTTGAAGGTGTGGGTATTTATTGCAAAGGTTGGAAAGGAATCTGCCTGGTTGTTTGCTTTCTATTCTCCACCTTCTTTCAGAAAGAAAGAAAGAAAGAAAGAAAGAAAGAAAGAAAGAGCTCCATAAGGACCTAAAAATAATAATAATGGTAAAGTCAGAGGATCAATAGTTGAAGGATTGGGCAGTTAATATAAATTTCAGATTAGTTGTTTATTGCTGGAATGCAATAGTGGTTACAAATCTGTTCTTCACTTGTCTCTAATAAAATCCCCAGGACCAAAGCAAGACTTCTGAGATCTCAGGGCCTGCACCATTGCTATGAATCACACTCCACACACAAACACACACAAAAATATTCACATTTTTCCAATCAAAACCAGGATAAATCCATACTTTTTCACTTCCAGATAAAAGCCTTGAGGTGCTGAAAAGGCCCAGATTCGAACCCAATCACACCGTAAATCATTTGAACAGCTTGCTGTGAAAACTCCAACTGTTGGATCTGGCTTATGTTGTTTTATTTAGGTGCGGAGGGAGATATAGGTCACCGGGTATAAATAGGTTCCTTCTCAAAACACAACGAAAGCTCTATCTTGTGCCAAGGGCACAAGAACAACACTTCTCAAAAGCGCTGTTCACCACCTTGTCATCATATCTGAATATTTAGCAAAGGAAATGGCTAATTATATGTCTATGAGGATTTGTTTTAGGAAAGCCCCCAAACTCAATAACGTTTTGGAAGAAGGTTTCATGCACTTCCCTGTCCCTGATTAAATATATATATATATGCAACTTATAAAAATATACAATGCACAACATACAACTCAATAAATATAGCACAGAGGACCCAACTCAGGTGTTGCTGTATTTAGGTGGCCTCTGAAGCTTTCCCAAAAAGACCATGCTACATCACAGTTTCAGTCAATATCACTCACCTTGGCCTTGTCTTCATGGGTCAAAAGGCCAATCCCCACCACCACCACCGCATGTTCTAGCATCATCTTGTTTGTACAATGCATGTCCCAAACCCTGGTCCTGGTGCAAGCAGTCTAGACCATGTCCAGCAGCCAGAACTAGCCCATATCATACCTGGACTCTAGATGGAGAAGGATAAATGTAGCACAAAACTACAATCCCCAGAATCCCATAGCATTGAGCCATAGCAGTTAAAGCAATGTCCAACTGGATTATTTCTTCAGTGCAGATGGAACCTTCCAGTTAGCCCAGTTTTGAGGATACTGTATGCTTAAGAAGAGCTGTTGTTCCTAAGACATCTGGTTCTTCTAGACGTGATGGTAGACAATCTACTAATGGGTGACCACTTCTAACTGTACCTTCTGATGTCAGCATTCCTTGGTCCTTGGGCAATAACAATCCCCTCTGATTTTCTAGGCAAACCAAGGACCCCATACATGGGTCCTGCCAGTCCTCTATTATAGATGGGCCTCTACTAGACTCTCTTGGCAGAATGGGTTTAGGAAGTCCAATGGGGACTTTGAAGTTCATAACATCAATCTCTTCTTCGGGGAATGAGTCTGAAGCAAGACAGGTTTTGACTTTAGAATTAACTTGAGAAGGGCATCTTATGAAATAGAATCCAGGAGGGAAAGGATGGCATGCAGATTGAGTCCATTTTAGGTCTGCAATATGGACACCTGCTTAACTATAGATGGGAAGAACCAACCAAGTTCTTAGCTACCCCAGCCCATTTTGGGCCAACTCTTAGTTAAAGACATCCCTTAGCAAAGCACTCCAATGCCCTATGTCTGCTGATAGAGCCCTCTGCAATCTCTAGCACTCACCAGCTCATTTCTTGTGTTTTGGGCTCATTGGAGGCATTGTCTGCTTCTGAAAAGTCACCTTCCATTTTGATTTCATCACAGCACCTTGAAGTGTGATGGAGCCTCCTTCTTTGGAGGCTTTTAAACAGAGGCTGGATGGCCACCTGCTGGAAGTCCTTTGATTGTGTATTCCTGCATGGCAGGTTGTTGGACTGGATGGCCCTTGAGATCTTTTCCATCTATGATTCTATTATTATTCTTCATTTGCAATGCTAATTCACACTGAGTATTATGAGGGGGGAAGCAAGTCAGCGGCTGCTTGACTATTTAGTGAAGCTCAAACACTTGCAACAAAAGGTGTGTAGGGAGTGGGAGAGAAAATGCTCAGGTACTTCACGAGAATTAACCTCCGTTCACCAGTTCAAATCCACTTTCTCAAAGGACCATAATAAGGCAGTGGAGAAAATGAATATATTCAGCAAGAGAAGGCAACCTTTCGTTCGGCATACGCCAACCTTAAATTTTGCTCTGCAGGAGAGGAACCTCCTGCTGTGATGCCATGTGGGCTTCCCTGCCTCACCAGCTTTTTCTGTCAAGACGAGGGAAGAGGAGAAGAGGCAGCCGTGACTTGGAAACTAGAATAACAACTGAGTATTTTGGCTGTTCACAGGTGGAGTTTGAGAATATGCAACCTCTCCAACTGCAAGGAGATCTTCTGATGGTAAACAGGCTGTTGGGAGGGCAATTACAATTTGCATCGGGTAGCAAAGGTGAGCTTAAGGACCACTGAGATGACACCTTTTATTAGAACAACATTGGAGGGGAAATGAAGAGGGGAGGTTAGGGCATGCTTTAGGAAATCTATTACATTGTTAGTTCTGTGAGAAATCCTTCTCCATGGAACCGATCAGGCCATAACATAATGGAAAAGCACATGCTTTGCATGCAAAAGATCTTAGCCTCAGTCCTCGATATTTCAGCATCAGACAGCCAGCTGGGATTGCAGGTTGTTTAAATTATGGACATGGCCTGGTACAAAGGTAGCACAAAGTGCCGGCCTGGGGCTGCTTTTAGAGCTTGGGAGAGCAGAGCATCTGCACACTCCTGAGTCCTACCACGCTGTCTGGGCGCCATCATGGCTCACTGCATGGCACAGCTTCCAAACGGCACCACAATGCACATATATCATCGGGGTGCACGAGGGTGACAATGGTGCCCCATGTGTGGTGCAAAAAGAACCCGCCGAGAGCGGGTTCTTTTTAAGCCTCACGGAGGCTTCAGCATTTGTTTGCTGCAGCCTCCATCTGGGGGAGAAAGGGGCAGCATCTCCCCATCCATCAAATCCCTTTGTCACACCAGCCTGCTGTCCCACCATAATGGTGCTATTTTAAGAATACAGTTGTGCCTCGGGTTACGAAATTAATTCGTTCCGCGGCTAATTTCGTAACCCGAAAAACCTTCGTAAGCCGAATTGCCATAGGCGCTAATGGGGAAAAAAGCCGCGGCTTCGCCGCGGCTCCATTTAAAACAGCGCCGGAGTTTTTTCGTAACCCGAAAAAACTTTCGTAACCCGAAACAATAAATCCCTATGGGATTTTTTCGTATCCCGAAAAATTCGTAACCTGGGTATTTCGTATCCCGAGGTACCACTGTAGAAGCACGCCAGAATGGAAGCATCATTTCATAACAAACTTTCCACCACCATATTCATGATCCCTACATATTCAATACTGTGGGGAATACATATGGGTCATATAAGTCCCTCAATCCAGACTTACCAGGCAGGAACTGCTGCAAGCAACAGGGGTTTGTTTTCCTGTCCATCAAGAGGCAACAGACTAACATTTCCATCCTCTTCCTATGCTCAGTCTCTGGTGCGAGGAGGAATTGTGACAGGTAACTTGCTTCTGACTGTTACACTGGAAATTTCTGGAAGGAGAAAAGTGGAAACATCAGTTTGTTGTGTCTTGATTGATAGGAGAACAGATCCCTGTCACTCACAGTGGCTGCTGTCCATTAAGTCCAAATTTGGGGGGAGCGGTATTGCAGGAGATGCTATTTAGTTTATTAACTATGCTAGTTGTGTATTTAAAAACCTAATCTGGAATTGTGACCCTTGTCTCTTATTGTGCAGTCCTTGCCATGTCTAGACGGAAGTAACTATTGAGTTCAGTGGAGCTTCTCTCTGAGACTGCGGCTATAAGACAGCAAGTGGCATTGTGTTATTACAATGTAATCACCTCCTTCAAGTTCTCATTTCCTGGTTGGCCTTTGCATATAATCAATTAAAGAACTGGAGCATCTTTTGACCAAGCATGCATTCGGTCAATGCCAAGTATCATTAATAAATTAACTCCAATTATCCCAGATGGTCTCTAACCTCTCCGGGCCAAATCCTACTCACCCTTGTTCATTTGAGTAACTCCAAGGGATCAGAGGTAGTCTGATCTTGTTATCAAAGCGGGCAGAATGAGGCACACTGTCTCTGCTTCATTTGTTAATTACGAACACAAATGCCCCAAACCCAGACATACATTTACATACATTTGGCAATCGCCTTGCAAATTACCATATTTCACTTAATAGCTTTCCTTCACACCCGCGTCAGACCTAAGCGCCAGCATGCGGATGAATATTTCATGAGTCTGCTTCACGCAGCAAGCCCCCTCCCTTCCCCAACAGGTCTTTATTAGCAATTCAAGTTAGCTTTACCATCCTTTTGGGCTGCCTTTTTCTCCCAGCCTGAACTTTCACAGCTTCACTACAAGTGACAGATGATTTATTCTCACAGCTAGGGGCTGCAAGAATTGCTCATTAACTATTATTGATACTATAGCACTTTCTGATACAACACATCCAAGACTTTCCAGCAAGTTATTAAGACTTTTTTCCCCCTGCATCCTTTCTTTAAAAACTTGGACGTCTCAGACAGAGTTTATTTTCTCCATATTTTGGATAGGTAAATTGGGATGGTCCTGGTTTCAATGGTAGCAGTTAGCAATAATAAGTCACGAAGTTGTGTGTGTTTGCATTGTGTGCCTTCAAGTCATTTCTGACATATGGTGACCTCTCCCTAAACTGCCAGGTACAGGATTCGGTATGTTGGAACTAAATGGGATAATAGTGCTATAATTTTGTTGTGTGAATGGTCCTCTGGTCTCAGTGCAAGGAGAAGCCCTGTGTTTCCAAGAAAGCGGTTTAAGTGCTGGATATAACTCTGGGAGATGAAGGTTCAAATCCCTCCTTAGCTATGGAAACCCATTAGGTAACCTAAGTTAAGTCACACTCTCCCAGCCTAAGATAAAGGCAATGGCAAACTTCCTTTGAATAAATCGTGGCAAGAAAATCCCTTCAAGAAGGTTGCTTCTTGAAAGAAGCCACAGTTGATTTGAAGGCACACAACAACAGCAGCAAATAATTGCGTTTCCATTTAAACCATAGCATTATGTATATGTTTGCATGCATACCTATAACTTTGACACATGGACTTTTTCTACAAGGCTGTGTTTTCTTTTTGGGGAGATGCATAGGTGTCCATGCAACTGCACATTTTGTACATATCAAGCACCGGTAGCAAATTAACATGGAACCCAAATGTTTAGTTTTCCATTGGTATCAAACATCTTTCCAGCGCTGCAAAACCAGGGCTGCATTGACCTCTACATCAGCAGAACCAGAATGTTTGTTCACCTGAAAGTACCTAGTGCCTTGCAGAAAGTGTCAGCTACGTGACAGAACTGAAGAAGGTTCCTGGGTTTTGTTGTTGTTCCTTCTTTGGAAGAGTTGCTTGCTTCAGTCCTTATTTACCACATGAACGTAAAGCATTTGTAAACTGCCAAAATAGATTTTACAAGGCGAGCTGTTTTGACCCTGGAGTCTCCCAGACTGCAAGACTAATACATTCATCCCCCAAAATGCACTCTTTGTGGCAAGCTACAGACTAGGTATGTATGCACATCTTTATAGCATGAAATACTGGTGTTGGCTTGCTACCAAAGAGCGAGGCTGAAGCTTGGCTCCGGGACATTTGTGTAACTTAAAGAGATAATTCATGGTGCCCAAGATGCATAGGTCTTCATTTAAACCAAGGCGCAGATCTATAACCCGATGTTAACATCGGGGGATGAGGCACCCCTGAGGAAGAGGTGAAATAATGTTATTGTAATTGATATTAATGGCAATGACATTATTCAACCCATTCCTGATATTTATTCCTTGCTCATTTCTCTCCCTCTCTCTGTGATAAAATCTGTAACCTCTTTCATTCTCCCTACAGATGTCAAATACACGTCACACACATTCTGACTTCAAAGTGAGCACCACCAATGGTGGCAAGCCACAGATGTCATGGGACATACTGGCCAATATCCCACTGGTGTCATACAGATGTTGTGTAGTCACACACGTGAGGTTGCACTTTTCTGCCCATGATGAAATGGACATATTAGTGGTTGCATTGGATGAGTTCCACAAGTATAACCATTTCACATTGGCCTAAATCCTATCCTTAATCCTCACTAGAGAAGACCTATTGAATCAATGGGATTTACCTATGTGTTGAGTTATCAGGCAACCATTGACTCAATGGCTCTACTTTAGTTGGAACTAACACAGAGAATCCCAGCTATGCGGTCATGCATTTTTAGGGTGTATTCATACTGCGTACCTGTAGCAGTTTGATCCCACTTCAACTACAATGGTTGCATCCTATGGAATCCTGGGATCTGTGATTCTCTAGTCCAATCCCCTGAACTACAGGAATGGAGCGGTTTTCTGAGAAGGGGATGAAAACTACAAGATCCTACAGGATGGAGCCATGACTGTTAAATGGTATCAAAGTGGTGTGATTATACAGTATGGATGCATCCACAGATAGTGCATAACTAATGAAAGTGTCTTAATTTACCACTTTATTCCTGGTGGTATAAAAACAGTTCCATTTGCACAAGGGGACAATGGTCAGCACATTGACAGATGCAAAATTAACTGCACAATATTGGTGTTCAGCAGAAGGGCATAGCATAACCAGCTTGTAACTACTTAAATGCAGAAGTACACTACACAAGGACAACATAAGGCCTTGGTGTTTTTGTCTTGGTTTTAAAATACATATACATGGCAAGTGGCTGAAGCTGGGAGAAAGGGTATACAACTCTTCAAGTGGCAATGCAACACAATGCCTGTATTGTGTTGGATGTATTCTCCCACAGTATATGACACTGGGGACTATTTCGTGAAGTTTAAACATTGGAATGTCTTGTTTCATCTCTGGGGATGTTTATAATGCTATTTGGCATATACTGCAACATGTAGGATGTTCTTCCCTTAAACACACACACACATAGCTCTGAAAAACCAGAGGGTGGATCCTTTCCACCCACTTTCCATATACAGCCGTTTGACCACAGACACACACACACACAGATATATATATATATATATATATATATATATGCAGAAAATAAGCAGGCAATAAGAAATGACATTATTGATATATCACCACTGCTTGAGCATTACCCAGGAGGCAGACAACAAGACTATATTTAAATATGCTGATGAAATCCAATCTTGTTCAGGGCTCTGCAAGATTAAATTATTGCCCTGGCACATGCTCCATAGAATTGTACCTATGCTCCATGCATTTGCGGTGGAAATGCAATTATTAGAAAAGCTGTGAGATCACCGTCAGATTTAAAAGGAGCTCTACTGTGGCCAAGTGGTCCCTCTCTAACGCTTGAAAACTGGACATCATTCCCAACAGGTTTCATCATTAAGGTCTTATTATCGGTTGAATGATACAACTGTTGTGCTGGTCTGGGAACTGAGACTTATTTAATTAGTTACTTGGAGTGTTTCTGCCCTGCTCTTGAAAAGAAACAATCCCCAAAATGCCTTATATACAATCAGATGAAACAAGGTGGTTTCCACCGCAACAGGGACAAACTAGATACTTAGCACATGGTTGAAAGAACGTCTCCCTCAAGTGGTGAAAGATGCATGTTTGTCATGCTTTTCCTTACCTCTGCAATCCTGCATTTAGCATGCTTTGTTTTGTCATTGGTCTTGGGAAGTAAACATGGGCTTCATATGCAAGTCAAAGTGAAGTGACCAATATCAATGAGAAAGTCCTGTCTTGGGCGAGGAACGTGAGGGATCACCAGGAAGATGCATTCCCCTTAACATCTAGTTTGATCCTAATGGACATGGCACAAAAAGAATAATAATGGATCATTATTGTATTGACCAGCTAGGAACCGTTCAGGCGGAGAAGAAGCCCAAGGAAGTCCATCTTTCAGCAGAGCTAATGGAATGGTTCTTTCCTGTCTCCTCCTTCTGAAGCTTGATGGAAGTATGGCTATGTGATGACAGTTGAGAGATAAGCCTGAAGATCTTTCCACAGAGCCTTTAGAGTATGCACCCACCTCTCTGATTGCCTGACATGAGATAAATTGCCCGGAGGAGAGAGATGTGGTGGTGATGACAAGCATTAGCAACACCTACAAGCCTTTCGGAAGCAGCCATAGTTAAGCACCTTCAAATCTTTGCTCTTCAACATCAGACCCTGAGTTGAGGCAACGAACAGAGAAAATCTTCTGAGGCCATTTCTGAGATTTTTCTTCATAGGCCATGAAGGAACATCTTGGAAACATGAATTGAATTTCATCTCAGATATGTTGTTCCAACAAATATCCTGACATGCCAGCTCAAAGAAAACCAGTGAAGAACAGAAGACCACTTGGCAGAATTTCCTCTGAATATTTTGCTTTTTTTCCCCATATATAAACCTCACTCCACATTTACAGTATGCCCTAGAACAGTGGTTCCCAACCTGTGGGTCGGGACCCCTTTGGGGGTTGAATGACTCTTTCATGGGGGTCGCCTAAGACCATTGGAAAACACCTATTTAATTACAGTTATGAAGTAGCAATGAAAATAATTTCATGGGTTTGGGTCACCACAACATGAGGAACTGTATTAAGGGGTCGCGGCATTAGGAAGGTTGGGAACCACTGCCCTAGAATGACACTAGCTCTGAGATCCTATATCTAGGAGAAGGGGTGTAACTTTACACCATAGATAAAGTAAAGCCGCTGAGATGTGTATAGCCCCAAGGGAAACATGGTAAAAATGCCCCCCAGATCCCCCAGAAAGTATCTGGGGACAAAAGGACTTGGTGTTTTTCTCAGGACTATGGTGCCGGTGTGGCCTTTTCATGTCCCTGGGAGGAGGCTAATGTGGCCCTTTAGTCTCCCACAGTTTCCCACATCTATTTTGCAATCCAGGAATTATGGATTTTGCATTAGAGAACTGCAAAACTGCCCAACTGAATGTGCACACAAATGTGAAGGGCATGATTGCCATGTCTAATGCACATCTACAGGTGCAATGCACAATAGCAGCACATGCACAATGGTGCTACATATGCAAGCGTGAATCTTTTACCTTTATCTGAACGTGGACCTCCACAACGGATGAAAATGTTCAACTGCTTCTATAGGGGAATTTACAAATGTATAAGTCTCTAACTGGATTAAGATCTGGAGCTTTGTGGAGCAAACCAAATGGTGTCCAGGCTCCAGTTGTATGCAATGGCACCAAACAAAACAAAAAAGTCCCCCAAATGATTCCCTACCACCACTTTTGGGGAAATAAATGTCTAACAAACTGAAAAACAGTTTCTCTTTGCCCCTGGAAAACCTTCATGAAATGTCCCCATGTATTTTCTCTGCCTGCAAATGTGATGGGCAATTTGGAGAACCTCTCCACCCAACATGCATAAGGACAGTTGTGCTTCTCTGTAAAAGGAGAGTTTGGAAAAGTTACTCTTCTGGACTATTGCTTTGAGAAGCTCCAGCCAACATGACCAGCAGCTGTGAACTGTAACTGCTGACTGCAATTCAAAACTCTAGTTTTTCCAACCTTTGCCTAAGAGCATGCGTTTGATTTGCAGTTGGACAAAACTGTCCTCCCTTTGGGGCAAATGTTTTGGTAACATCCTTGGTTCCAACTCAGTTACACTACATTAAGGATGAGGACCTCCCCTCCCCATCATTTAATTATATTGTAATCTTTGTATCTCTTAATGATGTGGAGTTCTTATACAGTGGGCCTTTAGTATCTGCTAGGGTTTGGTTCCAGGATCCCTGAGGATACCTAAATCCATGGATGCCCACTTCCCATTAAATACCATGGCATATTAAATTGGTGTTCTTTATACAAAATGGCAAAATCAAGGTTTGCTTTTGGGAATTAATATATTTTTAAAACATTTTCAATGTGTGGCTGCTCAATTCCATGAATAAAAAATCCATGGCCATGGAGGGTTGACTGTACTTGTCTTAACTTTGTAAGCCACCTTGGGTATCAAAGCTAGGGAAAAGGAAGGAGGAAAAGAAAGAAAAGAAACAACATTTTGGGAGGGATGTTTGCTCCAGCCTCCAAAACAGATTCCTGCCATTTTCAGCACCGTGCCAAATCTCATGTAGTAATATTTGTTTTCCAATTGTGGAACTGCTGCAGGACACATCTGCGGTATTGATCAATGGAAACAGAATGCTACAGTAATTTGCCAGAACAGTGCTGGTTATATTCTGTTCTTTTTCAGTCCCCCCCCCTTCAGCCCCACTCTTGTCCAAATATAGGACTAACACGGCACTTTTATCATAGACAACATTGTTTGCTTTCCGAATTACACAGAAGATTTGACTGGTCTTGCATTGAAAATCTGGTCCTGTCTATGAAGCTGCCAGGAATTTTAATACGTGCAGATTTGAAAGATGTGTGTGTGTGTGTGTGTGTGTGTGTGTGTGTGTGTGTGTGTGATTAACAACAGAGCCAGACAGCCAATGTTATTTTGGTTCAATCTAACTTGCAACCAGCTTTTCATGTACAGCATGGTTATTCTTCCTGAGCAAGACATTTGCATACATACGAGGCTGTTCAAAGTTCAGTCCTGGAAGAGAGATGCAAAGAAAGTATTTGTGCTTGTTTTTTGGAATTACACTTTCATGGAGAGCTTGTTAAGGCACCAAAGACAGTTCAGAATGAAGGTCTCTAGTAAGTACTCTTTGGGCCCATACAGACAGGCCAAAACAAAGCTGCTTCAGGTCACTTTGG
>NC_056529.1:29589718-29623287 GCF_019175285.1 Sceloporus undulatus
GATACTGGAAACATTTGGAAATAAAGTTCTAGATCTGGGCAAAGTGTGGAAATGTTATTCCCATGATGTCTGGAAGATTCTGAGAGTGGTTCTTTTTAAAAAGTAAGTTTTCCAGTGTCTGCCTGGAGTGTTTCATGTAGTTCTTCACAAGCAGAAGTGTGCTACCTTTCCCTTTTACAGGCTTCACCTTCCTCCAGCAGAGGCCCTTTTATGACCATTTAATGGCTGTTGGAAAATGGGGATGTCAGGGAAGCATCTGGCTATGTGCTTGTGATGCAGAACAATAGTGTCATCCCCCAAGACCTCTAAAAGACCTCAAAGAGAGCTTTTTCATTCTGCATCTGGGTGTAGTGACGGAGCCAGACAGCTTTCTAATACCCCCCTGACCTACCTGGATGCATAGGTTTTGGTCATTGTGGAAGTCCCCCCCCCCTTGTAACAATCCCCAAAAGTTCAATACATAAGTCTAATTTTTAGTTGAGAAGCAGTATGATGTACAGGTTTGTGTACTGGACTAGGACTTTAGGAGACCAGGGTTCAAAACCCTGCTTGACCATGGAAAACCAATGGGTGATCTTAGGCAAACCACAGTGTCTCAGCCACAGAGGAAGACAATGGCACTCGCCCTCTGAACAAATCTTTCCAAGGAAACCTTCTGGTAGGTTCCCCATAAATCAGAAACAACACAAAGCCATACAACAACAGCAACTTTCAGTTACGCCTGCCTTTCTCACTGGTAGGATGAAGCCTTTGATTTCTCTCTCTTGGTATGACACAAATGCAAAAGTTGGCCCTAACTTTAAAGATAGATTCATATCAACAACAAAAATGTAAGGCTTAAACAAAAACCAACCCAGTATGATGCCAAAATAAGCATATAGATTTACAACTATACAGACCTCTGTAACATTACAGATTTGGAACCCACATGCGTACCTTCAAAGATAATCCTACGCACCCTACTTTTCCTGACCTCAAAACATGCTTTAAAATTCACCCACACATTCATCCATCCACTCATCCCAAATCACTATAATCCTTTGGATGTCTTCCCAATAGTTAAGCCTCAAGCTTTAAGGTTCGTCTTGTATGTGTTTTAAAGTGAAGTCAATTTTTCCCCCTATAGTTTAGATTTGTTCACTGATGTTCGGTTGTTGCTGTAGTGAAGAATTCAATAAAGAGGTCCTAGAAAAGAGGGCATATTCTCCAACTGTACGTCATTAACAGTCATCCCATTTTTCTCCACTATTTGTCTCAGTCGGCGGTGAGTATCGATGTTGTCCTTTATGAGTTCTGGAGGATGATCTGGTGTCACTCAATACCTAGGAAATTGTGAGGAGCCAAAGTAAAAGATCTAAACAATAGACTTTCTATAAAAGAATGCATCTCCATCTTTGCTGCTAAGCTAAATCTGTCTCATCTCTGCCAGATGGAAAAAACATTTGAGGCATAAACACTAATGCTTCCAAAAAATTGGAAAGCTTGCCAAACGGTCCAGCCAAATTTTCAACTTCTCTCTTTTAGTTCAGAAGCTGAATTAGGGTGTGTGAATGCTTCGCTTTTATTGTGATGCTGTGTCCTCTAGGATGACAAGATTTGGGGACAGAAAGTTATATGACTTGTGATCATGAAGCGCTATGCAGAAAAAGTCCAAGATGTCAAAAGGTTTAGGCCAAGATCTTGCACTGTCAAATGTAACTACAATACTGGAACTCGGTCATCATAGTTACATCGGATGATGCCTACGTTCCCAAATGCAGCACAACCGCTTCTGCCTGGCAGTGTCTCAATGGAAGAGTGGCATGCCCACTTTATGTTTATTACATCAAGTATTTTTATATTAGAGAAGAAATATATTTCTTTCAGTAAAAACCAGGTTTAGCCTTGATGCAACTGTTTTCTTCTTCTCTTTTTCACATTAACGTTCCGCCGAATTAATTTGTTTTGTTTGTCTTTTGTAGCTGGGTTCTCTTTAATCACATCTGAAGATTAAAAAAAGTAAAATTAGCATCACATTTGCTGATGTATTTGCTACGTCTTGCAAAAAGCACATTCTGGAAATGCAACACTGAGCGAACGTTGGGAGGCAGGTGCAAAAGATATTAGAGGATGCTCTGGCCAGACTGTTCCATCTCACATAGAAGGACATTTTTAGTGCAACACGCAGAGCTTATTTTCTTCTGAGAGCCTTCTAGATGCGTTGGTAAAGTAGGATTTTGGGCAGAGTCTGTATTTTTTCTTTAAAAACAAGAAACTGATAATTAGAAATACCAGCCCCTTCTTTCTTCGACCGTGCCGGCCTTTAGGGAGAAACTCTTAAAATAGTGCACACTGTTTTCACAAATGTCTTCCTGCGCAGCCCCTGGGTATCATGTGTGTTGACTGAAACAGTGACTCCTCAGAAAAAAATTTGAGATGACTGTGAAACTTATGAACTGGATCTGATGTGCTGGTTCCGTTTCAGTGCTTTTAATGAATCTCGGGAAGGGATCCTTCCCCGCTCCCTTCCTGCTTCCATCTTATAATGTGCAACTGCATAACATGCCTACAGAAAAAATGTTGCACAGGGCAGAGATGTGCAGGGAGAAGAATACAAACTGAGTCATATTTGTTTGCACGTAAACATGAAGTTAAAACCTTTCTCTCTGTGGGTGTCTTCTACCTAAGGATATGAAAATCTCTCCATCCCGACTTCACTCAGAAACCTACTTGCATTTTCTTCCAAACTTGTTTTGAAGAGATCCTTGTTTATCACCTGGCACCACTGCTATGGTTATAATTAGGTGCCCAGCCATGTTACTGATGCTGGGCACCTCATTCTGACCTCAGAGTGATTTGCACCCACAGAAGTGGCACAAAAATATATACATTTAACTCTTTTTATTCATTTATTTCACTTGAAAAATTGCTGTTTAGGGAAGCATTCCTAGGCCTTACATGATTGTTGGCCTGTGCTGTTTTAACCTGTTGCTTGAATATATGCAAAACTTCATTTTCGTGAGGAGGTCCGGAACAAATCCCTACAAAAAAGGAGGAGCAACTGTTAATAATAATAATAATAATAATAATAATAATAATAATTGCATCTTGACATTTGTATGGAAGTCCGAAAAATGCATCCTGGTTCATGTTGTACTAGATCATTTTATAGCAAAATGCAAACCTAATAAATTTCACCCCATTCGTTCTCACCTGAAGGCTCCCATGCCATTGGTCAGCATTTCCCCTAGACTTTAAAGGAGATGTCTGGGGTTCTAATTCCCTCCCTTCAATAGACTCAGCACATTAAAAAGCTCCTTCAAAATTAAGAATCATATGTGCAGTGGATCCCTCTCTCTATTGATAGCCATGCCCCTGGCCTCCTGCGGTTTACTGGTTTGCAGCCTACGGCTTTCCATTCTAGAAGTCAAAAACACTTAAGTACTGTCTGTATACTATAATACTATGAACTCATCTCATCTGGAATTACAAGTAAAGCCTTCATCCAGCGTTAAAGTCCAAAAGCCTCCAACGAGGTTGGCAGAGAGAAACAGCCGAAGCCTTGGAAGGTATCTCTTCTGCGTAACCTGAGCTTTCAGCCCTCCTCGTTCCTATCTTTCAAGGAGAGGTGGGATTATATTTCTTCCATCTTCTGAAAGGTGATTTCATGCTTCAGGAAGTAAAGTAAGTTTGGTCCTTGACAATATAAATGCAGATGGCTCGCGGTAATGATTGACACCGGAGGTCGTGGGCGAGGAGTTGTGTTCTGCCTCAGAGTCGATCAGGCAGCCGTGCGAATTAACGGCTGTTCGGGAATTAGGAAGTCAGAGTTTTGACAGGTCCATCTTCCGTCTTGTCTCTCTTCAGAGGCTGAGGGTGGAATTGTGCAGGCGACCAACGTGAGGTTAGATCTTTTCCTCCCAATTATCTCTTTTAATAGATAACATGAAAGGAAGCTGACAATCCTCCCAAGCATGCCATCCCGCCATGCAAAGAGAGATAGGATATATCTGGCAATGCAGGAGAAGGCGGCGGCGGGGATGCAATAACTGACTTGCATATATAGTGGAGAAAGCAAGGTTCCCAACAGAGCTGTTAATTTTGGGGGGGCCCTCGAAAGCCAACCCAGTGAAAACTAACCATTTCAGAATAAGGATAACCTTCTAACCTCAGAATCACTAAGAGCACTTAAAGATGCTTAATAGGTCTTTGGAAAGCAGGACAGAAACTGTGATCTTCAAAGAAATGGCTCTGTTAAGTAGACTGCCTTATAATATGAAACAACATCCCCATCAGATGGGGAGTAATAGGCTGTTTAAATGTCCATTGCAAAGCAATGCCTCCCACCAAAAAGAAAAAACTCTACAACAGGTATTTTTATATTTTAAGGCTTGAATAATAATAATAATAATAATAATAATAATAATAATAATAAATTTTATTTATATGCCACCTCTCTCGCAGGTTCGAGGCGGCGAACAACGTCAAGTCAAACACAGTATAAAATACAATGTACAGTTAAAATGCATCCCATTAATTCCCTCCCCCTCGTCCATATTATAATAAAGTATCATTAAACAATCATTATTTATTTAATTTATGCTATTGTTTTGTTTTCTTAGATTCTACACCTTAGGCAGGTTTTAAATTTTGGTTTTAATTTTCGTAGGCGCAGTATGTACAGAGAGAAAATTTACCGTGTTTTATAAATAAAATTTCATACTAATATTATTACTAATAATAATAATAATAATAATAAGGCACAGCTAGTGGGCTGGAGAAAAGCAAGATCTATACCAGAGATATAGATACAGTGGTAAAATGGCAAAATGGGTTCATTGCTCCCCAAATTCCTTCCCTGACTTTGAGGCACCCCTCCTCTGCTTGCCTTCCCTTTGACTTATGGTGACATTGCAGCTAAGAAAACCCCTGCAGGCATTTCAATATTGCATCCATATTTCAGTCTGTATCCCTAAATGGATCCTAAAATCAAAAAGATGTTTTACGCCGCCAGGAGAGGAAAAAGCTGAGCCACAAATTTAAATCTTTATTCTCCTGATTGGTAAAGTGGATGCTATGGGCTTCTTGTTAGGCTTCTTCACAGAAAGGAGCTCAGGTCTTGAGTGTCCTGCCATGGCTCCATCCTATGGAACCCTGGGATTTGTAGTCTGTTGTGGCACCAGACTGAGAAGGCTAAATATCTCACAAAACTACCAATCCCACAATTCTATAGCCTTGAGCCATGGCAGTGAAAGTGGTGTCAAACTGCATTATTTCTGCAGTTCAGACGCATCCGGTTCAGACGCAGCCAGAGAAGGACTTTTCCTGAAGAGTAGCTGCAATGACACCTTGTTTTAAAAGAACAGGGACTTCTTCTTGGGGCTGGGAATGGGCACAAGAGACTTTATTTGAAGGACCATACCTGACCCTTATGAACCAGCCATGCTTTGAGATCTGATAGGTTGATCCTTCTCTCTGTCGAACCACCAGTGGTTACTGGTGGATACTGGTGGGAACACAATAGAGCAGTGGTTCCCAACCTTCCTAATGCCGCGGCCCTTTAATACAGTTTCTCATCTTGTGGTGACCCCCAACCATAACATTATTTTCATTGCTACATGCAAATATGTGTTTTACAATTATCTTAAGTGACCCCTGTGAAAGGGTCATTCAATCCCCAAAGGGGTCCCGACTCACAGGTTGGGAACCACTGCAATAGAGGGTCTCTCAGTTGCTGTCCCCAAGATCTGGAACTCCCTCCCTACTTTCTTTTTGCAGACAAGTAAAGAGTTTTCTGTTTCGACAGGCATTTGACAATTACCTATATAAGGCCCGTCCTATCATAATAATGCGCTGAATCTTGATTACTGTTGTGCCGGTGTGTGTGTTTGTGCACATTTGAATGATAAAGATATACACCTGACATCTTGGAGGCTTTCTTTTGTATACCACAGTATAATATCCTAGCACACCTCGCTCGATCAATACTCTGTCTTCTTGCGTGTGCGTATATGTGTACAAGGAATAGTACTGATGGAGGTGTAATTTGGTTATGGGCATAATAGATAAATGGTGGTGTTAGCAAACATTTTTATACAAGCCACGGGGGGATTGTTTGGCAGAGGTTCAGTGAAGCACTCATTGAAGCTTCTTCTTTTTTAATAATAAAAGAAGGAAGAGGAAAAATAAATTCTCTCCTCCTTAGGGGATCTTTGCAAAATTTGATGTTTGCACTTAGTCTGCTTGAATGAGGCTTGCTTTAAATTATGGTTTCTTCTAAGCTACGGAATATACAGGGGCTTTGAAATGAATGCAACGATGCTGTCTCAGCACTGTCATAAAGAGATGCAACAATTTGGGTCACAAAGTGGTTGCACTTAAATATTAAATGATAGTCTCCTCCTCCTCCTCTTTCTCATCTTCCTCCTCCTTTTGTGCTTTAGTTGTGCAATGCTCAGTAACATGGTCCTTGTTATTCCTTCCAGCTCTATAACCCTATTATTGGCCCCATACAGACAGGCCAAAATGAAGCTGTTTTGGGTCACTTTGGAGGTGTGCTATTTAAATGATGCATGCGTACTAAGAGTCTGGAAGCTGCGCCAAAGCCATGCTCCAGTCCTAAGGACTGGAGTGCAGCTTTGGCACAGCTTCTGGCCCCTTAAGATGCATATGTCATTTAAACAGCATACCTCCAAAATGACCCAAAGCAGCTTTATTTTGGCCTATCTGTACAGGCCCTTCATTCTGATAAAAGGAATGCAGCTTTCTCAGTTCAAAAGTCATGGGCCAGCATCCCATCCCATATCAAAGAGATGAAGAGTACAATTGCAGCCACGTCAGTGGTTCTCAACCTTTGACTCTCCTAATGTTTTGGACTTCAACTCCCAGAAGTCCCAGCCAGCTTGCCCAAATGATCAGGGATTCTGGGAGTTGAAGTCTAAAATGCCTGGAGGACCAACGGTTGAAAACCACTGATGGAGTTGCTCGGCAGTTGTATAATATTGCCTCCTTAGAGAATTGTGATGTTGCACAATCAAATGTGCAACCCAATGTACATATGCACCTGCATGCAACAGGTGTGGTGCACCATGCTCATCAATGTGGTTGGTGCATAAGGCACAATGGCCCTACATGCACAAACTCCACTCCTGGAAACGTAAACACTAAATCTAGATGTTTTCAGACAAAAATGGCCAGCTGCTTCTTCAGGGGAACTTTATACATTTTTACAGGGTTCAAGCCATGATCTTGGGTTTAGTGAGCATACTGAAACACTACAGTGGCAGTGGGCAACTCTTTCAGTTCACTGTTGGCAGCGGGGAGCAAACCTACATGTAGGTGATAAGAGTTGTATGCACAGTGTCTTCCCAACATTTAAGTTAATGGAGTAGCCTCTGCTCATGAGGACCTCCTTCTTTGGAGGTCTTTGAACAGAGGCTGGATGGCCATTTGTCGAGGATGCTTTGATTGTGAGTTCCTGCATGGCAGAATAGGGTTGGACTGGATGGCCCTTGGGGTCTCTTCCAACTCTAGGATTCTGTGGGGATTATCACACAGAGGCACTTACATAGATGAAACAGCAGAACTGTTTCAGAAGCGCGAAGGTGGGATCATCCCTCGCACTTCTAAAACATAATTGAGGCTTCCCACTTTCCTTCCATCAACAACACGTTCGCAAAAAAGCCATTTTTTGAATAATGGGATATCCTCCGCAAACACTTCATTGACGGAAGAAAAGCAGGAAGCCTCAAGTACATTTTAGAATCACGACGGACAGTCCAACCTTTGCACTTCTGAAACAGTTCTGAACATTTCACTCTTGTAAGTGCATCCGTGTGATAATCCCCTATGATTCTATGAACGCCCATATGGTCTGCCAATGCATTGCATGTTAAAACAGGGATGGATAAGGTATGGCCTCCAATGTTGTTTTGTGGTACTTGACCCCTGCGGAATCACTTTTATGGCCATTTTCCTTCTTTAAAAAAAATCAGTGATTTGCTTCTTCAGGAGCAGAAATTCACCTTTTAAATAAGCTGCAGGATCCTTCTGCACTGCTTACAAATAAGTGGGTCCTTGAACAGATCAAGCCTGAACTCTCCCTGGAAGCCAAGATGATCAAATTGAAATTGCCGTACTTTGACCACATCATGAGAAGGTATGATTCACTAGAAAAGGCAATAATGCTGGCGAAGGTAGAGGGCAGTAGAAAGAGAGGGAGACTGCATGCCAGATGGATGGACACAATGAGGGAGATCATGGGCCTGAATTTACAGGATCTAAGCGAACCAAGGGAGGATAGGGCATCATGGCAATCTATAGGGTCACCCTAAGATGGGGTTGACTCAAGGGCCGTTAACAACGTCAATGTACATGGTGCCTTACAAGTAAAACAACCAAAAACAGTGGGTCCTGTCAATGGCATATAGTCTAAAATATATGTACACAAAAAAACACACACACATACAGAGGGAAAGAAGGAGTTATGAAAATATAAAACTATGCAATACATTTGTAAAACAAATTATCCAGATAAAATACAAAAGAAATACCCCCAATCTAATATAAAGCAAACTGGCAAATACATATAATCAAAATGTACAAGATTACAAAAGAATATTGAACTAAAATTCCGAAATTATTATGAAAGTAAATTTAAGGACATGAAGAAAGGAGGGAACGTAAACAGAATTGAAAAGGGCTGCCTCTATAGAGTCCCCTAAATGACCTGACACTCGTCTTCATCAAGAGGAGAAAGCAATGCGCCAGATCATGCTGCAAGCTCTCAATTAAAAGTGCGACTTCTCAATAATGATTGGCTTGGCATTATTTCTAAATACAGCAAAGGGAAAAGTTCTTTGAAAAGTAATGTGCAATTTCGTCCATGTTACTCTGTAATCTTCTTTGATTGAAAGCTAGGATGAATACAGGGTTGGAACATCTCTGCTTCAAAAGCAAAGGAAGGAGGATTAGAAATATATATAGCATTAACTCTAATAAACAGTTGGAGACAATACAAATTAAAGTTGTATACCAGCCCATTCATTGGCTTGCCAAATATAGACATGTGAAGCTGATGGGAAAGTAATCCAACGCTTGCCGTAGTCTCCCCATTGCCGAATTTGTCCCCAAGGGCTTACATTTGGCATTGGCGGAGGGCTATGCTTAGTCATGTGCATGTCAACAACAAATGTACACATTGGTACATACTTCCCCATTTCAGTTTGAGGTGATAGGGAGCTTTAATCAATGGTGGCTGGTAGCTCTCCTTTCAATGTGTTGGAGAATCCACTCTATGTTGTTGTGCAAACTTTGAAATAGCTTTCCAAGATCCTGAACCTATTTGGAGGGAGGGGTAAAGAACACAAAATATCATACAAAAACAAGCTTAGGCCTGTTACAGACTGCCAAAAAAATGCTGCTTTGGGGCTCTTTGGAGGTATGCTAAGAGTCCGGAGGTTGCACCAAAGCCACACTCCATTCCTAAGCACTGGTGTGCAGCTTTGGTGTAGCTTCTGGATTCTTAGGATGCATGCATCATTTAAATAGCATACCTCCAAAGAAACCCAAAGCAACTTTATTTAGGCAGTCTGGAACAGGCCATAGAATCAGTAGAAAGAGGAGTGACATTCATAGGAAGGAACATCAACAATCTAAGATATGCAGACAACACCATACTACTAGCAAAAAGCATCATAGGCTTGGAACAATTACTAAATAAAACCAAAGAAGATGGTGAAAAGGCAGATCTACTGCTGAATATAAAAAAAAGAAGCCCAGAATTGAGAGAGCAAAGCAGTGAGGGATGTATGTATGTTTGTGTGTGTCAGAGCTTGGAAATACTAGCCAAGGTTCTGCATCATGGCCATTTCCAAGCTGGCCAATGGTTCTATACCATTTCATAATTTTATGAATCCACGGCTACATTGCATAAACAAAACCCGGTTAGTGAATTCCCAAGATGAACATCTGGACACTGCAAGAGTGGTGCAATGCGCACTACTTCTGTAATGTGTCAGGCACTCCTGATGACCACTGAGTACTCTTGTTGTGCTCCAGCACTTCCTAGATAGTGTCTGGATGTATATCAAAGTGGGCACATTGGTGTCCATTGTTCACTATGACATGTCTTATCAGTCAATCCACTGGCTGCCATTGTGAAACTGATGTCTGTGCATTTTAACATCATGGCACCTCCTAGATGACTATGGATGTTGCAAAATTACTCAGTTTAATTTGTAGACATGTAAGGCCATTTACAAAGGTGCAAATCCCAAGCAGAAGGCCAAGCGCTGTTTTTCGGAGTCCAGCCCCTAAAATACTCCATTGAGCTGCTTACGGATTCTGGGAACAGTATGCATTTTTTTAAAAAATCATAATAAATATTTCCAAGCCCCTCTGTTTTCCATAAGACATAAATGGAGTGACAAATCTACGTCCCTACAGATCAAGGATTCTAACAGCCTGTCACCGCACAAATAAATCAGCAATAGCAAATGAATGCCAAGTGTCCAGGATTAAAATTAAGTGGGTTTGGAGTGCAACAGCAGTTTTGCTTCCAACGGCTTTGACCCATTTGTCTTTCAGATGAGACATCCCCCCCCCATTCCTAGTTTTCAAAATTGGTAGGCACGCCCTTATGGTTTAATAGCAGTCTCCTTTGGGGAAAAATGAATACGACACCCGAAGCATATGCTCTCTCTTCTTGAATTGAAATGACTACGGTATGATTAGCCTGGGAATATATTTCTGCAATGGAAATGAGACCAGATGTATTTGGACAGGAGAACTAATTCCCAGTAGTAGTTGGTGGCTCTCACCTCTGTGGAGAAGCGGATCTGTTCTAGGCTTTAGTCCAAATGCTGAAGGAGCTGTCCCAGGTGCTGGTGCATTGGAAGGGAACGGGTCAGGACCATAGCTTGCTACTATGAAGTGCATAATAAAAGCAACCAGGGCTCCACTGCCCCACTCACAGAACCACAGGGTTGATAGGTGACACAGGTCCATCTTCCTGCCAGGCATGAATACAGAGCTAAAGCACTCCTGAGAGATATCAAACAACATGAATTTCAACAGGGAGAAATGAAGGCAAGAAAAAATGAAATGCATAGATATAGGATGGAGGGGGGACACCTGGCTTAACAAGATTACGTGTGCAAGGGATCTAGGAGTCCTAGTAGACCACGGGTTGAACATGGGGAAGAGAAGGTTACGAGGTGATATTATAGCCCTGTTTAAGTATCTGAAGGGGTGTCACATTGAGGTCGGAGCAAGCTTGTTTTCTGCTGCTCCAGAGAAATAAGCAGTCGTGGCTGCCAACTGCCTCCCGAAGCTGGCTGCTATGTGAATGGGGGCCACCACTGCTATAAAAGGGATTGAGAGAAGGAGAGAATCATGCCCACTCCTGGTGCGATTGCTTGAGAAGCAGAACTGCAGCAAAAGAGACCTATTGCACAAAGGCAGCAATGGAATAACAGTGGTATTGAGAGCCTATTGATAGGTTTTGCCCATCAATGAAAAGGTGCACTGCCATAATGAATGGACAAGGTGGCATCAGGATGGACGCAACACTGTGTGATAAATACCAGCCAATAACACTTTTATACTGTTAAAGTTCCCCTTTTATAGCCTGGTGTGATAAAGTCCTGGCAATCGTTAAACACACCAGGCAGATCTCTACCAAACAACTCTTCCTCGTATCTCATAGTAGCTGGTGGCTTCCATGTCCCTCGTTCTATGAATCTATTCCCAGGAATAGGAATCTATTAATGGTACTGAACTAATTGGGAAGGGATGATATGTTCCAGCACCTTGGAAATCTCCTTTTAAGCCTGGCTTGAAACCTGAATTCACCGCACATTGACATGGGAGCCACCAGCAGCCATTGCTCAGGCATTAAGAGCTCTTTGAATTAAAGATCTCTCTCTCTCTCCTTTTTTTCGAGACCGATCAATGAAAAGATACAGTCCATGTCTTCAAGCAGACTCCACATGCCTTCCTGATGGAAAATAAACTCTCCCCATCCCACTGCTTTCTCTTTGATACATCTAGAAAATACCACGCCTAGTGCTAAAACAGAAGTCAGATTGTGCAATTTCATGTGTATTCAGGGGCTGCTTTTCTAACTTTTGGGCACTGTTATTTCACTATTGATTCCCCCCCCCCTTTGTTGTTTCCCCTCTCCGCACAAAACTCCAGGGCCAGTATCCTGTATATAAGTAAGAATGGAGATTTCTTTATTGTTATTGTTACTATTTAATTGAAAGAGAGAAAGAAGGGCATGTTAGATCAATGACAACACTCCATCAACTTGGCGATGCTACCTTTGGTGTCAATAGGAAAATAACTCACAATAGCAAAGCCCTTGCCCACTGTACAAGGGAATGACAGAGCATTTGTGACCCTGTTAATGATCCATTCATATCCAGGAGCATTGCAATTGATTTTCTTTCTCGAGATTACATTACTGCAAATCTTAGCATGGTTTCTTTTTGGAAGAAAGAAAGAAAGAAAGAAAGAAAGAAAGAAAGAAAGGGTATAATAAGAGAATTCCCATAGCATATGCATGTGCATGTATGAGGGGGGCAGAGGTGTATCTATGGGGTAGAAAAATGAGGATATTGCCTCTTCCTAAGATTGCTGCCCCAATGTAATTTTGCATCAGTCCCCAAATTTCCAGCACTGCAGAGAGCGAAAGACTGAAAATGGTTCTCACCTTGTTGTTGTTGTTGTGTGCCTTCAAGTCATTTCCAGTCTATGGCAACCCTAAGGCGAACGTATCAGCGGGTTTTCTTGCCAAGATTTGTTCACAGAAGGTTTGCCATTGCCTTCCCCTGAGGCTGAGAGAGTGTGACTTGCCCAAGGTCACCCAGTGGGTTTTATGGCTGAGCCAGGAATCGAACCCTGGCCTCCAAAGTTGTAGTCCAATGCACAAACCACTACACCACACTGGCTCTCACCAAGTACTCTTCTATTTGCAGTGTTCCTTTTCCCCTTACTAACTCTGCCCTTTCGTTCGGATGCTTAAACTCTATTTTCAAATGTTTCATTGAAGCTTGAAGTTGATGCTGTGCTAGAAATTTGGGGACTGATGGAAACATTCATTTGGAAGGGACAGAATTCATATGTGTTGCGGGGAGACAATGCCCTCATTTTGCCCACCCCATAGCTACAACCCCAAATGCATGCGGGGCTAGTAGGTTGCAGAGAAGATTCAACAAAAGACAAAGCAATTTTCCTGATCTCTTCTCCTGGGATCACAGTCTCCTCCATTCTCCTTTCTTTCTTTTTCTCCCCACTTTGAGCATGGGGCAGATGTGTTCTCAGTGGCTCATCAGAAGAGGATATCCTGATCCGTTTAATGCAATTGTGGATTTTCATCCAAGCTGGTGAAAAATTCAACTCGTCCTTTTCATTCAGCCTCTAGTGGTTTCAGTGTTGGATTAGAATTCCAGGAAACAAGGGTTCGAATCCCAGCTCAGCCATGGAAACCCAATAGGTGGCCATAATAGCTTCCATAGTAGCCTTTAAGGAAATTACACTTCCCAGGCCTACCTGTCCCTGGCAGAGTGCATAAGAAGTTAACAATAATAGGGGTATACTTATTTAAAACCAAGATGGTGGAGGCAGGAATCAATTCTTCCTCTGGTCTCCCTTTTCTCCCCACTTCCACAAACTACATTTCCCAGGTCTACTTGCAACTGGCAGGCTGCATCAACAAGATAGCAGAAAGACAGGACATGGCCTTATCGAAAACAAGAACCCAGATAACACAGTCTATCCCCGATAAGAAACCAGGACCCAGCCTTGCAACTTCAAGCGGATGCTCTCCACCTGAATCAAGGTTACAAGATTGATGTGTGTAAGAGAAGAAAAGAGAGGGAAGTGAAAAACCACAGGGAGCCTTTACAGCTGAGCTGCCATTAAGCACAGAAAGCAAATGATCCAGCAAGCTGTGTGTGTTTGTGTTTGCTCTGTGGAGGAGGAACAGGAGAGAGAGAGTGTGCCGGAGGTCAGCGCTTCCCTCCCCGCCTTTCCCCTAAGTGATCTTGAAATGAAATGAGATTGATGCCACATACATTATGCAAAAGTGGATGGATTGATTTTGTAGGTCACGCACTTCCAAAGACCCATTATATGGCTTCCGTTAAATAATTAAGCGGGGCACACACAGCCCTTACCTCTGCAAAGCTAATCAGCAGAATTTGGCCTGTTCCATGCAAAAACTCTACAGTCCCTAATTGCACGAGATGCGGCCATGTCTTTCTGCAAAGTTCGCTATCCCCTGAAGAAAAGTTGATTTGTGATTTCCAGATTTCTCCCTTGGCTGGCTCTTGAAACAACGGACCCACACGTTCCAATCTGGAGCTTCGATGCAATCGTTGCTTGCACCAGAGTTAATTGTGAGACTGGGGTGGGCAAGTTTGGTCTTCCGGATGGACTGGAGTTCCCATCATCCTGGAGGGAGCTCTGGTGGTGCAGGGGTTAAATGCCGGTACTGCAGCCACAAGGTTGTGAGTTCGATCCCAGGGGCTCCAAGGTTGACTCAGCCTTCCATCCTTTCATAGGTTGGCAAAATGAGAACCCAGCTTGCTGGGGGCAATTGGCTTGCATTTAAACTGCTTAGAGAGTGCTTAGTTCACTATGAAGCAGTACAGAAATGCAAATGTTATTGCTATCGCTATCATCCTTCACTATCCCTTGCCACAATCCTGACAAAAATTCCTGCCACCATAACCACTTTGCAGTGATGGCTGCCAGTTCAGAACAAACCACAGCCCTCCATATGAGCCATTTAGGATCCTGGCACCATTTGAGCCTCTGTCACAAAAGCGGGAATTAAGGGACTGCATCACTTTTGCACCTCTCTCACCACAAAACAAATTAAACAATGAAAAAATAGGTCATATGTATCAAGCTGTTTTAATAGACACAATATCTAAAGCACGGCTGGAAACCATGCAGCTAGCCAGACTGCAACACCCAGCATTCCTTACCACTGACTGTGCTGTTTAGGGTTGCTAGCAGATGCAGTCTAACAACATCTGGAAAACTGCGTGATTCCAGCACTGATCTGATAGTGACACAACTAAGCTTTCTGGGGGGGGGGGGGGGGGTTGATTCTTCCAAGCCCAGTGCAAAGTTGGCCCAGTCCTTTACTGGAAGCACAGAAGCCAAGGGAAAAGATTCCAACCAGAGCTTGGAAAAGTTCCTTTCCAGGCTACAACACTCAGAGTAAAACCAGAATTTGGAAACATTATTTTTGCACTGCAACAACCAGAATCCATTGGCAAAGCATGCTGGAGCATTCTGAGAGTCACAATCCAAAAAAGGAACTTTCCCGACCTCTGGTTTTAACCCCATCTGTTTGCCCCTAGAAGCTGGTCATAATGAGCTTTCCCTCATTAAAGAAAACAACTGTTCAAGTCTCCCTGAGCATAACTAAAGGCAAAACAAAAGCAGATGGTTTGCCCACAAGTGCTTGAACTGGGGACAGGCTGCTTCCACTCTCCAGTTCTTTTGAAAAGATTTTTGCTTGCGCAATTAGAAGGTAGCAGGGGCTTGCAGAAAAACCAAAACAAAAGCAGTCGACAATTTTGCCTCATTGATTCCTTCCGATCAATTGCAGTCACTGCAGGCCACAGAGCACTGTTCAGGAGTGAGCAGACATCAGGTTTGGAGGATCAACTCTTGTTTTCTTAACTACACACTAGAAGTCCATGAGCCAGAGCCTGGTGCAAAAGAGGCACACTTGAAAGCTGAAGAACTCGAGGCCTGGGAATTCTGGAGCAGCTGTCAGCTCCCAAGTCAACACAAGCAGCCAAATCAGTCCAGGTTTTCATCCAGGCTTTAGTGGCACTAGCAAAGATGGTGAAGCTGTTTTGCAGGTATGGATTATCACCTTGGATAGCTCTTTCACCACTTAAATTAAACCATGGAGAAGATTTGCCATCTTACTGATTGGACTGTGACTCTGGAGACCAGGGTTCGATTCCTAGCTCAGCCATGAAATCCATTGGGTGACTTTGGTCAGGTCACATGCGCTCAGCCTCAGAGGAAGGCAATGGTTAATGTGGCCCTAGACCGACTAACATTTACACACTCATATTGTAATCTAAAACTAGCTTTTTAAAGTTATACAACAATTGTGACTCAAGGGAGCTATAGAGCCCAAAGCAGAACTGGGGTTGTTTACAAGGAAGGAGACAGAAGGTCATATAAGCACCAATGTTCAGAACCATGGCTTGACTGTGATATTTGAACCTGGCAAGAGGGCTCTGTCTGTTTTCCTTGCCCCAGCACAACTCGAATCGAGCTGTTTCTGAACCTTTGAAATTGCCCTTCGGTTCCTGACAATGCTAATAAGATTAAAAGATTAATATATGAACAGCGTCGAGCAAGGCTCAAAAGAAATGAGATCTTTGTGATGCATCTGCTCCTGCAACCTTACAACGGGGTTTGGCTGTCCTTGTCAATGCCTTTTGATGCCACACCGGAGTTCGCTTCCTGAGTGGAAGTTAAATTAGTCACGATGATAACTTTCTTCTCCCGTTAAAAAACCCTCTAGTTCCAACAAGTGATGCGGAAACTGGTCTTTGGAAACTGGCAGCCATGAGGACATAACAAGATCATTCCTGTATCAAACCATGTAGCCCAGTATCTCTGCTCCCAATAGTGGCTTGCCAAGTGCTCCTGGGAATCATGTAATTCAAGGGTCCTTAGAGGTCATCTAGTCCAGTACTCTGCTCAATGCAGGATACAGCCATAACATCAGACAGCATCTACTTAAGAACCTCCAGCAAAGGCGACTTTGACATTTCCCAAGGCAGTCTGTTCCACTGAACAGCTCTTGCCATTAGGAAGTTCCTCCAGAACAGTGGTTCCCAAGCTTTGGTCTTCCAGGTGTTTTGAACTTCAACTCCCAGAATCCCAATGAGCTTCGCCAACAGCCGTGAATCCTGGCAGCTGAAGTCCAAAACATCTAGAAGACCAAAGTGTGGGAATCACTTCTCTAGAAATTTAAGCTAAGATGTGTCCCCCTGTCATTTCTTCATTTTGTCTTCTCCATCTTTGTATAACAGCCCTGAAGAGCTCTGAAGATAGCTGTCAAGTGCCTCTTTGAGCTTCTCTTCTCAGGGGACTTTTAGCATGTCCTCACTACCCAGCGGTTATCCCTATTCTAAACAACAGTATCATCATACTTTGCCTTTTGGAGGGCCCTCCAAGATGTTTTGTTGTCTAAAGCAAAGGTAGTGCCCTCTTTCCCAGTCCCACTTAGGCTTTTCTAACTGCATCTGAAAAAGTAGACTAAAGTCTATGAAAGCTCATGCTGCCAACTTCCTTCTTTCACTTAGTCTCAAAGGTGCTACAAGATCTCTCTACATACTAATGAGATAGCTGTCTCTGGTTTTTGCTTTACTGGAACTGTTGTTGTTGTTGTTGTTGTTAACTGCCGTCAAGTCAACTTCAATTCATGGTGGTCCTATGAATGGGGAACCTCCAGGTCATCCTGTTATCAATAGTCCTGCTCAGGTCTTGCAGATTCAAGGCTGTGGATTCCTTGATTAAATCTATCCATCTGGAATGCACTAGTCTCCGTTTCTGCTTTCCACCTTACCAAGCATTATTGCCTTTCCCATTCCAATACAGGTGAGGCACTGTACAGAAGCCAGCCTTATCATCCAATGATGCCTTCGGTGCAAACTGATACCAAACGCACAGAAGTGAAGACTGTTAAAGAAAGCTGGAAACCATTTTTTTTTAAAATCCATATCCATAGTACCTTTCTGACCACCCTGCTTTCTGCTCTGAAATGTTTCTTCCCATATAGATATATTTCCCCCCCCCCTTCTAAAGTTGCACATGCCATTTAACTTTAGAAGTTGCTTTTATTCTCAGACTTGTTTGTATGTCAGGCCAGAAATTACCGGTGGCAAAGTGCAGGGATGGATCCTTGGCTGGAACATATCTGTTTGGCTGTGCTGAGTTGAAAGGAGCAAAGCTAATTTACCCGGCGAGAATCCAGGGCCTAAGTAGCAATTTATGGCAGGAAAACTCTTCCTCCACTATAGAAGAGAAGGAAAATAGATTTCCTCTTTCGCAGGCCTGCTGTGGGAGGCATAAGGCACTCAGCAGTGATTCTGGAAAGAGCGAGACAGACTATCATTTCAGCCAAGCACAGGGAGATTTTTCAAAAACCAAATGTACAAAAACCTCGCCTTCCTCCCCCTCTCCTCTTCTCCATTTGGGCAACAGAGTGCTTGCGCTGAGAGTTAAAGGCAACCAATCACTTCCTCAAACAAACCCAGCTGCGAAAAGCCATCTGCGTTCACCTTCCCAGGATGACATGTTCCATTTTTGAGGAGGAGATGTGTGACGGAGTGGAGGGGAGCAGGAACACAACCCAGGGGAAGATATTCCCACTCAAATTCCATTTTTAGGGCCTTTTTTTGTATCCATAGCAGGAGTGGAACATTGTGTTGGTGTTGGTGCCGGAGGACACGCTCCCTGCAAGGATTAGGGCTCTGTGTTTGAAAAGTCGAGGTGGCTCCTGATGCTTCAAAAGTTGTGTAGAATCATAGACTCATAGGACCTTATCAGACGCAGGGCGAAACATCATCCAAATGTCATGCAAATATGGCAGAAACGTTGCAGAAGTGCCAGCGATGTGATCATCCGTGGGGCTTCTAAAGTGTAATTGAGGCTTCCCGCTATGTTCCCGTCATGGAATCATTCTTGGGGAAGCCATTTTCTGAATAACGGGATATCCATGATGGGAACATAGCGGGATGCCTCAATTACATTTTAGAAGTGCCACGGATGATCACATCCCTGGTGCCTCCACAATATTTCTGCCATGTTTGCATGATGCTTGGATGACGTTTCACCCTGTGTCTGACAAGCTCCATAGAGTTGGAAGGGACCACAAGGGCCATCCAGTTGAACTCCATTCTGCCATGCAGGAACTCACAATAAAAGCATCCCTGACAGATGGCCATCCAGCCTCTGTTTAAAGACCTCCAAGGAAGGAGACTTTATCACACTCCGAGGGAATGTGTTCCAAGGTTGAACATCTCTTGCTGTCGGGAACTTCTTCCTAGGATTTTCTTAGGCAAGGAATACTCATAGATGGTTTTGCCAATTCCTTCCTCTGACATCTGCCTAGCCTTTTAAACATCCCTTCAAACAACCAGCCATTCACTAGTTACTCCCAACATTCTCACACCTTCCTAACAGATCCTTCCCTTATTACTATTACTATATCTCACACATTATTGTTGCTGTGTGCCTTCAAGTCATTTCCAACTTATGCAACCCTAAAATGAACCTATCATGGTTTTGTTGTTGTTGTTGTTGTTGTTAGTTTCTTCAGAGGGGTTTACCATTGCCATCCTCTGAGGCTGAGAGAGTGTGACTTGCCCAAGGTCATTCAATGGGTTTACATGGCTGAGCCAGGATTCAAACCTTGATCTCCATAGTCCAGCACTCAAACCACTACATGCTTATTTTTACCTTAATTTTCCAAAAGCACAACATTTTTTATATAAGCCTACAGCAGCACAGAAGCATCAACAGACATAACTACAATGTTATAGCTCCATCATTGTAGTGATGTCTGCCGATGAAGGATCTTGGCTGTAATTTTGGAAAAGAGCATGTTGGAATGAGGAAAAACTTGCCTTATCATTAACAGTCATAATTTTAAATGCGTACATACCCAAGTACGCGTGCATCCGCACATGATCAGCGAGGAAGGCATTAAATCTTAAGTGGTTTGAAAATGCTCTCCAGCCTATTCCTACAGGAATAAATAAAAATCTCCCTTTGCTGAAGCCTTCAAATTGCAGCTGCATAATCTGATGTCTCCTGCTTTTAAAAAGGCAATTTGGCTCATTGGATTCAGTGTGACAATCCCAATTTATCATTCCCCTAATAAGAGCCTTCAGCAATTGTGTGGCTCATGAATTATCATAGCTAGAATAGCAATCGAGGCAAAGGGGGTCTAAAACCAGCTCTCTAGCCGACTTCACACCCTGCGAAATCGAGGGAGTGACCATAGCTCAGTGGTATAACACTGCTATGTTTACACCTAGTGATCATTTTTCCATTTAATCCATTTATGAGCTTGTGTTTTGCTTGTTATTGCTTTATTGGCATTAACAATAGGGGAAATTACTAATGTTGACTGGCATCCTGCTCATGATATATGGATGTATAAGTCGGGCTATGCATTTGTGGTGAATTATTCTCCATGGCATGGTAGATGTATTCTGCTGACAGTGGTGGAAGTAGAGTAGCATATATAATAATGTTGTGCATTGCACAATGGCAACCAGTCATTGGTATAATGTGGCTCTTCTGCATAGTACAGGCATAGCATTTCTCTTGCATAAGAATATTGTTGCTATGGTCAAGGGATGTTGCAATGCATCCTATGGGTATATCCACACAACAACATTATAAGTAGTTTGATAACACAATCACTGTCATGGAGGCTTCCTACAGAATCCTGGGATTTGTAGATTTGTGAAGCATTTCAAAGAGAGCTTTGCTGCTATCATTCAGTGGAGTACATCTGAGCTATCTAGCGGAGAATATGAAGTAATTCACCAGACTACTCATCCCAAGATTCTACAGGATGGAGGTGATTAAAGTGGTATCAAACGGTTATAATTCTGTAGCGTGGATGCAATTAATCAAGGACTCTTGAAAACTTGGAAGGAACTTGATAACAGAATGGATACTTTGCATACAGAAGCTGGAATATTGCTGGTGCACTAGTCTAGTGCAACAATGGTTATGTCAGTGATTTCATTTTCTCGGAGGCTGAGTAAGAGTTGTGCATAGTGCAGCTGAACTAGCCTGTGTCAATAGAAGTATAGTATCTGAATCAAGGGAAGTCATAGTGCCACTCTATTTGGTCAGGCCTCACTTGGAATACTATGCCAAGTTCTGGGCACCACAGTTCAAAAAGGATGTCGACAAGCTGGAGTGTGTCCAGAAGATGCAGCTAAAATGGTGAAGGGTCAGGAGACCACCAAGCCTTCTGAGGAGCAACTTATGGAGCCGAGTATGTTTAGCCTGAAGAAGAGAAGGTTAAGAAGTGATATGATAGCCCTGTTAAAATATGTGAAGAGATGTCATATTGAGGATGGAGTGAACTTGTTTTCTACTGCTCTAGAGAATAGGATCTGGAGCAATGGATTTGAACTACAGGAAAAGAAATTGCACCTGAGCATTAGGAAGAGCTTTCTGACAGTGAGAGCTGTTTGACAGTGAAACACACTCCCTTGGAGAGCAGTGGAGTCTTCTTCTTTGGAGGTTTTTAAAAGAGTCTGGATGGCTTTGATCCTACATTGCAGGGGGTTGGACTGGATAGCCCTTATGGTCTCTTCCAACTGTATGATTCCATGATTCTCTAACTGTAGGAACACAGCCAGACACTTCTCTGATCCCCTCCAATCTCCACCACAACAGAATTGCCATTAAAGATAGCAATCATAGTGACACAGTCTTGGGGCAGACCTTTGGTCATTGCAAAAAGAGGAAGGGAATACCTACACCCACAACAACAACAACAGCAGCAACAACCATAAATGCATAGGCAAAAGGTGGACTCATGCTTGTGTGTCAGTAACAGGATGCCAGCCTTTTCATTAAGGATTAACAAATTCAAGTGACTTCCCCATAGCCCATCACTTAGACAGAATAAATGTATTTCTATCTGTTAAAAAGATAATTGATTTATTTTTAAATCACTGAGTTCCTTTTTATTCCATTCAACATTTTTTTTTGAAATGTATTTCTATTTCCTTAAATGTAAGAAACTAATTCTAAAATAAATTGCTCCATCAAAACTGCTTAATTTTGAGCCTTTACATTTCATTCGATTGCACTGTCATCTGGATGGAAGCCGCTGGAACTTGGTGCTTGCTGGCGGAGTGATCATCCCAGGATCATAAAGGCTTGGAGATGGCTATTCAAGAAGCTGGCATTTGAGGGAGACTAAGAAGCATTTCCTCCTCATTTCCTTGTTTAATGAAGGCTTGCTTGTTACACAAAGGCAAAGGCTCCATTGCTTCCTTGGTGGTAATTGCTCAATACAATTGATTGTTTGTGAAAGTAATTGCTTCACTTTTAGCCTTTAGCTTACACTTTAGCACAGTTTCCAGCCACTGACTGCTTGCTTTTGGGGCACGCCACAGGCACACGTGCCATTCATTCTATTGCAGCACAGCTTCAGTGTAAGTTGAAAGCCACCTATAGTGTGCCCACATATGGCACGGACACACTGTACTAGGTTAGGTTGACTAAAAGTCTGGCCTAAAGCCTTGGCAAACCTCCTCTGAAGAAATCTTCCCAAGAAAACCCATGGAATAATCACCTTATGGTTGCCGTAGGTCAGAAATGACAGCCAGCAGCTGCATTGATTGAAGGAGGTACATTCATCGGGCAATTGGGCACAAAGAGGAGGATGTTTCTAGCAATCTCCCTCCAGCAAGCAAGGTGACAATGAGGAATTGCAGTGGAGGTCCTTCTTCTGATTATCACTGTTTTGCTAAGAAGCCCAAATGGCGCAGTGGTTAAATACCTGTACTGCAACCACTCACTCATAAAACAACAAGGTTGTGAGTTCATTACCAGCCAGGGGCTCCAGGTCAACTCAGCCGGGCATCCTTCAAAGGTTGCTAAAATGAGTACCCAACTTGTTTGGGACAATAAGCTTACACATTGTAAACTGCTTAAGGAGTCCTTAAGTGCACTGATAAGCGGTACAGAAATATACTTGCTACTTGCTTGGGGACAGGAGGTGGGTAGAAATATCATCCTCCTTAATGCCCCAATCACCAGCTGAAGAGACTTCTTTCAACTGATGTAGTTGCTGGCTGTTAAAGTGGGTTGGGCATGCAACACCATTATGTGTGCAAAGGTGTGCGTGAGTGTGCCTGGACACTTGGCTTTGTTTTCGGTTGCCCAGCTTCACCACTGAACATCTATGTAGCACAATCAATGCATAATTCCAGATGTCAAGATTTACCTTAAGGTTAAATTTTGGCCCAAGTGAAAAATTCCTCCTACCTCCTCTCCATCGGAGATGTTCCATTCGAGGAGGAAAAAAAGATCTGGATCCATTCCGTCTGCGGGGTGTATTTGTGTGTGAAAGATATATGTAACCATACAAGGGACAACCTTGAGAAGGAAATCTGTCTTTACTGAAAAATATCCAACATCCCTGCTGTTCATCCCCAGCTCTTCACCTAATGAGCAGTGCAAGTTCTTTGTTTGCTAATGCTTTCTAGATGATGCTCCACTGTTGTTTCAGCTGCAAAACTCACTCTCTGACTTGGTAGCTGTCACCAAACAGATTGAGATGACTTGGTTCAAAGGCTTTAAAAAAATAACTACTTTATCTGCCAGGCTGCTATGTCCTGCTCTGTGCTGTGAATTCAGCAACAGGCAAATATTTGCTCTCTGCCAATTTGTCAGATCAACCAACAACAACCCAAACTCACCATCACTTCACTGGACTTTTATCACTCTCAATTTTTTAAACCCTGTTTCTCAAATGATTGCATAAACTCACGCAAACGCACGTGGCTGATATGCATTTGGAGCTCATGCTGCCGAGAAAGGGGCTTTGAGGAGAAGGGTGCATTTCAAAATGGGTTTTCATCCCATTGTGCTTTAAATTCATAATTTGTGTTTTAACCTCACAACTTTTTATGGTTTTGTTTCGAATAACAGTTCCCCCAATATACTGCTAGTCACCATTACAATATTTGAAAGCTAATACATTTTTTGTTGCGGTTTCATAACTGCATAACACATCTACGGCTTAGATACTTTCTATAAAAACATGAAAATACTATGAAACATGTGTCCTTACTACAAAAGACCCCCCCCCAAAAAAAGGACACATATAGGCCCTGTACAGATGAGCCCTTTGTGGTGCGTCCACGATGTGCTAGGGTTGCCTCGGGGCGGCGTGTGCACATGCCCCGCAACCCTTGCACGTCATGCACGTGCCGCCGTTATGCAGTGCCATACAGACAGCACGCATAACGATGACATCGCAGCTGCGCCGCCTCCAAACAAAGAGTGAAATCTGCACTCCGCTCCCCAGATTCTCACTTGTCTTCTTGAGAAGACCACAAAATGTTATGTGAGCTTCTGGGAAGGAGACAGGTTCACATTGCAACAAAATGGTGCCCTCCTTATTTCCCAGGACCTCACCACAGTCCACAAATGGGCTTTACTGGTAAATCAGGGCCCTCGCCGTTTGTGGATCTCATTAAAAAACTTTTGTGTTTTACTTTTTAAGCAGCGGAAAGCCAAAGAGTTAGAGGCTCGATAGGCCACTCGCAGGGCACCACCAATCCCACGCTATGTAATTAGGGCAATCTGTTAGAAAAGTAGTTGAAAGTATCATTAGGTGTCTGATTAATGTAGTTTCCCCGCACACGCACACACACACACCTACACACACACACTGCTTTCACGAACCCCTTGCGTTTCCAACAATGCGCGGCATTTCTCCTCCTTGCCCCCACAGCGCCAGATTATTAAGCTTAATTGGATTTCTCTGGACACAACTCATTTCTCAACATTTCTTGCAATTATACAATACCCATAGCTCATTTATTTTTTGTTTCCTGGTGATTAACATTTAAGACACTGAAAAATGCTGTGTGTCTTCTTTTCCTTTCTCATCGCTAAGTCTTTCTCTCTTCCACTCCCCACCCACCCAGCTCTTCTTTTCGTTTTCGGTTCTGGACAGATTCAATAGCGGTGGATCAATAAAGAAGAAGGATCGGGCTTATCTCCTTCGTTTTCATAGCTGTTTATTTTCCTGCGAACATTTCTATACTCTGTGTTTCCTCCATGGAACTCTAGGTGGCATATGAGGCTCTCCTCCACACTTCATCCCCTATAACAGTGGTGGTGCACCTATGGCACGCGTGCCAGAGGTGACACTCAGGGCCCTCTATGTGGGCACATGCACCATCATCCCAACACAGAGTTCACTAGAGTTTGTCACTAGAATGCCAGAGGGATGCGGCACTTTGCGATAAATAAGTGGGTTTTGGGTTGCAGTTTGGGCACTCGGTCTCTAAAAGGTTCGCCATCACTGCCCTATAAGAATAACCACCCTTTAAGGTAGATCAGTCTGAGACCAGGCATGGGTCCAAGAGGACTTGCACATACATCTCCCATTGTCCAGCCCTACCCTTTACACACCACATGGACTCTCAGTGTGACATGTTTGTTCATCCCTTGAATGTGTGCATGAATACTTGGGTAGGAAAAATGTGGTTTCCAAGTCGCAAGTGGCCTCCCATAAACTTGACTTTCTCTTGCAAAAAAAAGAGTCCTGTTTCAGACCTAAAGTGGACCAAGGGGCCAAAGGTTCACAAAATTGCCACATACACATTTCAGGCTCAAAAAGCAACCTCCCAAATTTAAAAAGAAAATCATGGAGAGAAGAAATGGCAGGACAGTGCAACCTTTGCATTTTGGGGCCACAACAATTCTGAGCATGCTCCATAAAGCCCTGCATGGCACAGTCCCTGAATAAAGCGGGCTGCGGTTGTTTTGGGATTGGGACTGTCATCATATATATTTGTTACTGCACTGGTGGGATGGTTTCTTGGCATTTTTAAAGAGACTGTGTTGAGCACATTGCATATTAAAAATGCACCATCAAAATGACTAATAGTCACTATAATGATGTCATCTTGGCCCAAAGAAATATCCCACACCGCTATTTAATAAGAATCTTTTCTCATCCTGCTTCATTAATATGTCTTCTTTAAAAAAAAATAGGTTCATTTTAATTGGGTTGATACAATAAAATAACACAGTCCTGCCTGCAGGACTGCATGAAAAGACCGTTTTGAGGAAGGCTGGAAACCGATCAGAGCAGAAAGGGAAAATCGTTGCCTTTCTTCTGTAATACCACAAATTGGAGAACATTTCAAATACCTTTCAGGCGCAGACCCAAAGGCCAAAATATTAAGGCAGAGAATGGTAGGATACACGCTAAGAGCAAGACTTGTGTAGCAATTGATCTCTAAGCCTTTGTTGTTATGTTATGCCTTCAAGTTGACTCTGACTTCTGATGACCCTATCATGGGGTTTCCTTGGCAAGATTTGTTCAGAGGAGGCTAGCTATTTGCCTTCCTCTTAGGCTGAGGCTGCTGCCACACTGGAGAATTAATGCCGTTTGATACCACTTTAAATATCATGACTCCATCCTATGGAGTCCAGGGATATGTAGCACCAGAGTTCACGGACAGAGAAGGATAATAGTTCACAAACCTACAAGTCTCATAAATCCATAGCATTGAGCCATAGCAGTTAAAACAGTGTCAAACTGCATCAGTTCGGAGGTGTAGATGCAGCTTGAGAGAGTGTGACTTGCCCAGGGTCACCCAATGGATCTCCATGCCTGAGTAAGGATTCACACCCTGGTCTCCCATTGCTGTGGTCCATCATTTAAGCCTGGCTTTTTCATAGATAACAGAAAGGTTATCCATTACCTGGATCTGGGCCTCATAACCAAGCCAACACTATATTCAATAAAGTATTGAATAAAGGTGTGCATTGGACTAGGACTCTGGAGAACAGGGTTCAAATCCTTCCACAATGAGTGATTCTGGGGAAGTCACACTCTCTCAGCCCAGAGGAAGACAAAGGCAACCCTCTCTGAACAAATCTTGCCAAGAAAAACCTATGACAGCATGACCTTAGGATTACGTAAGTGACTTGTTGGCACACAACAACAACTTGACTACTCCAGTATTGAAACCACTGCACCACATTGGCTCTTGCTAAGCCTGCCATATTATAAAATCAGCCACTTCCACTGCTAACTGGATTTTTCATTTCTGCATGGGAAATTCATTGGACTTTCTAAGCCTCACTATAGGACGATAGTATGGCTCCCTTAGGCAACTGAACTTCAGCTTCTGAGACATTTTCTCCTTTTGTCCATGTCTGAACATTAATGCAAAGACTCCTGCTCAGCTCTAGCAATGGGGCAGCTTCCATGCGGTGTCCACAAAACCTCATTCAAGATCAAGGAGTTCACATATGCTAAACCTCTTCATTAAGCCGACCGCTTTCCACATCCCATGCTCAACCTCCTTGGTTACCAACAAAGCCAACAAAGGAAGGAAGGGACCCCTCCAAAGCTGGATGCAAATATTATGCATTTCAAAGCATGGGTATTTCAAAGGAGACTGCCTGGGGCCCCTACTGCTAACCATCCCAAACATTCATGTTGGGTTTTTGCAAGATCCTCGCATTTAATCAAAAGCGAGTTCAAAAAGAAGCAGGACGGCATGCAGCGAGCAAGGTGTTCTTCCTGCAGGCCTTGGCATTAAAAGACAGGCATCCAAGGAACAAATTGGACATTTGATAATTAAAAAGCAAAAAAGAAGCCTTCCTGTGTGGGTTCTCTAAGTACCATACTTACAGAAAGGAGGCATTTGAGGTTTGGGAGGAGGAAGAATGTTGGGCAGAGTAGCAAGTGTGAACTTGAACACAGGGCACCAGTGGCTGGATTTTCATCTGCCACTTGGGACACCTGGGTTTGGATGGATCATGGAGAAAGCCTTTATCCAAATGCTTCTGATGATGAATAGAAATCGAACGGAAGGCTGTCACAACACTGAAAAAGAAGGACAAACTTCAGCCATTTTTTCTGGCTGCAGTGATGGAAAAGATAGTGCTCACACTCTCACTCCCTAGGCATATCTATGATCAGTAACAGCTGATGGTTACAATGGAAGTGGATGGTGTATCCTAATTTTAGCCCAGACTTTAAAGAGCCCCCAAGAGGCTGAACTTTGGATCAATATTTTAAGTCAAGAATAAAATCAAGAATGGGTTCACCATGCCTTGGCATGAGAGCCACCTGCTTCCATTGTCTACACTGCAACTATATCATATCCCTGTAACTACCATGGCTCCATCCTAAAGAATCCTGAGATTTGTGGTTTGAGAGGGGCTTAGAATCTCTGCTAAGGAACCCTAGTGTACTGCCTGGCCTACAAGTCCTATGCAGGGATGTAGCGGGGGGGGGGGATCTGGGGGTCCGGACCCCCCCCCTTCCATTAGAAAAATGAATGGTGTGTGCTGCTGCGCCGCCGCCTCAAGCCCCATTATAATGGTGGCACTTAGTCTGGACCCCCCCCCCTTCCTAAAATCCTAGCTACGTCTCCGTCCTATGGCTTCAAGATTCAATTCCAGCCTCGTTCGGCAGGATACTTTGGAACTGTAGTTCAAGAGAATGCAGTGCTGCGCTCGAGAAGGGGGTTCTAAATGCATCGCTAAACTGCAAATCCCGGGTTCCTTACAACTGAGCCATGTCAATTAAAGTAGTATCAAGATTGATATAACTGGCCAGTACAATTTTGCCTGGTGTACAGCAGAGAGTGTTATATAGTGATCTGAGTGTTGGACTATGACTCTGGAGAGCAGGGTTCAAATCCCTGTTCAACCATGAAAAGCCATTGGGTGGCCTTTGGCAAGTTCCACTCTCTCAGCCTCAGCAAAGGCAACCGCCCTCTGAACAAACTTGCCAAGAAACCCTCTTAATAGGTTCACCTTGGAGTTCTCATAAGTCGGAACTACCATTGTAATTTCCTATGGAATCCTGGGAATTGCAGCTCAGAGAGAAGCATTGAGAATGTTACTGCCTTGCCAAACTGCACATCCCATTAATCCGTGGGATGCAGCTGAAATGGAACCATAGTGCTATAACTATGTATTGTGAAAGGGTTCCCAGTTAGCATACTAGCACTGTCTGGTTACTGATGCCTTCTGCAGCCTATTGTATTGATCCTGCCTAAAAGTAACTTTCCAAGCTTTAAAATGAATGAACCAATCCTGGATCAATGAGAAAATAAATGTCATTCTAATAAACGAACAATGAAGCCAATGAGACATTTAATAATGAAAATGAATGAGGTCAGTGTTCCACTCCAGATTAACTAATGGGCAGATACTCCCATACTCTGAATGAGAAATGGGTTACAGAAGAGGGAAACAAAATAGAGCCAGTGCATACCATGCAAGCTGGACACTGATATGGGTACAGGAGGGGCAAAATGGGGACATAAGAATTAAGGCCTCACCGTGATATTTTCTTCCATTCCCCAAAAGTCTCTAGCATTGCAGTAACTTAAAACTTCAGTTGGGCATTTAGAAATAAAGGAAGGGATGCTGCATCAGAGGCATAGCTACCTCTCTTTGCTGTCCTCCCTTTGCTCCACCCCTGTAGCTACAGCCCTGACTTGCTGATGATCTCCATTTGAAGCATACGGATGAAATAATTCCAGGGACACCAATCAAATATTTGATCTGCAGCTGGGGACATTAGGTGCCGACAGCAAAGTGTTTAAGAAAGCACCCAGCCATGCAGTTTATGAGACTTTAGAGACCTCCCTTCCCATGAAAGAGGGGCACTGTGAAAACATCTGCAGACAGCATTTTACTGAGTCCAGCCCAAGGCTGGCGAACAGGGCCATGCAAAACTGCTGCAGCCAGCAGTTTGTTATCTGTAGCCGAAATTCAGAAAGCTAAAGAAGGTTTTATATGCACCCATCATTTTCTGCTGACACAGTCCTCAAGAGCGGGTCATTTAATTAGACAACTCATCACCAATCTCCTGGATATTTTTTTTTTAAATCACCATAAGCATAATTACGCTGTTAAATTGTGAAATAGTTTGAAGTTTACAAAGTCTCTCACAATAACACTGTAAAATAGGTAGTCAGACAGGGAATTCTGCAGTCATTTCTAACCTACTTTTCAAACATGGTGGACCATCTTCCCACCTTGAACACACCTCGGCTGCAATCCAGCATCTCCTCAGGATATCACAGATAGCGCTGCACAACCTCCATGCAGGATTGCAACATTGCACAACACACGTCAATGATTAGATGGTGTTGTACAATGCACAACAGGAATCCATAATTTGCTGTAGCAATGCACAATGTGCCACAACCATACACAATGTGCAACTGTAATGTGGAACATTGCTGTATTCACAACTCTGCTTCCACCAGTCAGAAGAATACATCTGTTGCATCATGGCAAATAATTCATGCATACATAGAGTGACTTATGCATGCCTTGTTCTGTCTGCACTGGACAGGATACTCCAGATGATTATTTAGGATCCAAAGCTGCCTCAACCTACCCCTATTATCTAGGACCCTCCGTTCCGACACTGGGCAACTGTTCTCCTGGGTGTCCCACTCTTCTGCCTGGCAAGTAAAGGTAAAAGGTAAACGTAGTCCCTTGACATGAATGTCTAGTCACAACCGACTATAGGGGACAATGCTCATTTCCATTATTAAGAGCTATGTACAGCCAAATCAAGACAGACGTCACCCATCCTATATTTGTATATTGTTGTCTGAGGACTACTCTGGTGGCCATGTGGCCAGCATGACTGCACCAAATGCTGTTACCTTCCCACTGTATCTATTTACCTATTTGCATTTGCATGCTTTAAAACATCTAGGTACCACATCATGCAGCACTCGGGCCTCGAACTGCCAACTTCCAATCTTCCGATCATCAGAACTGGTGTCTTAACCACTAAGCCATTGCATCCCTTGAGAAAGTAGGACATTTTAAAAGCAGCTGAGACAGTGGGTTTTTGCATGGCAGGGGGTTGGACTGGATGACCCTTGTGGACTCCTCCAACTCTACGATTCAATAACAGGACACTGGAAAGAGTGTCCCAATGTGCATCAGGTCCTACCAATGCACATTGATATTCCCCAGCTGGTGTCCAGGTGCACAGTGAGACCAATGTGCATTGGGACTGATGCATATTGGTCCCCTGTGTAGTAATGTAACAGCAGCCTCTTTCTGGATATAGATGTTTGTTATATGACTACCCAGTTCTAATTCTCGGAGACATAAATCCATGTGCAAAAATTTAAGTCCCCAACAAGATTACAATCCACATTACTAATTAGTAAATTCAGAAACCCATTTTCAGCTGAAGAGCACGACCCAAGAGCTTGGGATGTCTGAATAAGCAAATTTGCATTTAATCAATGGATCTATTCAAAGCAAATGATTAATAGGATGAACCAAAAAAGATGCTTTAATTATGGGTAGCCCTAATCATTAGATGAAAATGTGCTTGAACCTCCTTGGAAGTGAAATATTGTCAGCTGGGCTTCAAACTGGCGTGAGGAAGATCTTAACTCTGGATCAATAATAAAATATAGCTGCTTTATCCATCATTAATACTTCTGTCTAACCTCCTATCTCAGAAGTTTCTGGTTTATTACCAAGGAGATGGATCTCTTTATCTTCACATGCCATTCTTATCGCGCCAAGCACAATCTATTTCATTCTTAATATTTTTCTCCCTGCTACCCGAAGCTTGTCATATATCTTACTATTAGAATTTCGGTGCTAACTCAACACAGATTGGACTCTGTGATACATCTTTGGCGTTAGCAGTGTCACTCCTTTCATTTCAAAATTGTCACTGGATATTGTGAAAAAAGCTTTGTCATCACCTTCATTGCAACGAATCCAAAAGTTAGACAAAGCGTTTGCCCAAGTATAGGAAACTAGGTGATTCGGATGGTCCTAGACCTGGAGTAGGAAACTATGCTGCACCTCCAGGCCACAAACAGGCCCAATATGATATCACACCACTTCCAGTTTCATTTTCAGCTTAATCTTTCTTTTGTTCCCCCTTTTTTCCAGTTTAAGGCTACTTAGGGGGTCTTGGAGGGATACTAGGAGGAAAAGTACAGTATTTTATGGCGAGAGGTAAAATAAGTGTTGGCAGGCACTAATGTAGGGAAAGCAAAGTACAGTGCACCCTTGGCTTACGCAGGGGATCCATTCCAGACTCCCCCACATAAGCCAAATTGTGCATATGCTCAAGCCCCATTCAAGTAAGCTCAAAGCCGCATATAGCGCGCCCGCCTACAACGCGGGCACACTGTATAAGACAAGGTGTGTCCCTGTTAGGATACACAGGTTTCAACAAATGCCCCAGTATTGGGGGAAATGACATCAAGTCTGTCGAGTTTTAGAACTTGAAACATAGAATTATAGACTGAATGTGCACACTACAGTTTATCAGTCCCACTTGATGCAGCGATCACATGGAAAATAGATAGAAATTCCTCAGTCTAGAAGTGTCCCCAAAGCCTACAGGTAAAGCAGTAAAATATGCGGAGATACATGCATGAAGTTAGGCCTAAATATCCTAAAGGCATCAGATCCTGCCTGAAATCTAAGCAGGGTCAGCACTGGTTAATACTTGGATGGGAGACTACTAATACCAGGTGCTGTTGGCTATATTTCAGAGGAAAGCAATGGCAAAACCAACTCTGAGTATTCCTTGCCAAAGAAAACCCTATGAAATTCATGATGTTGCCATAAGTCATTGGGGGATTTTGTTATCCAAACCCCAGCAGATAACAAGGTCCCACTGTACACAACATAAATGGCATGGTACATGCTATATTTGTGAGGCTGGAAAGAGATGCAGATTTCAGATTTTCAAACTAAGGATGCTCAGCCTATGTACAGATATAGATTATAGGGCTCAGTACTCAGCAGTAGGCTCTGCTAGGATACCAGGGCCAAGAGACGACTGTCCACGAAGATCAGCTCTTGGTGCCAGCTTCAAGTATGATCATTGTGCCTGCTTTAGAATGAACTCTTTCCCTGTGATAATCATATTATGTACAGAAATGGCAGGTGTTCCAGACTTCCACAGTGGCAGCCCACAGTTCACTATAGGGATTGCTAGGGAAATTACTTCACGCCCCTTTGAAGTCTGTGCAAAGGAATCCCTTTGCTTTCAAACGCATTCCGGATAAAGGCCTACCTGTGTTGGTAAGGATCTTTGAAGGCGGCTGTCACGCCTTGCCATCAGCATATACAAATGTAGTGATAAGCGACGCATTTGAGCATCTTTTAAAAACTTGTGGGAGAAGGTTAGAAGATCAATAAGGAGAATGTCAGCACCTATGAGGCAATTTAATTGGATTTTTTTTCTTCCCTTTCTGGAAACACTTGAGGGGCCAAAAGCATACCTGCGCGCACTCTATGATTTAATACAAATGAAGGGCTGCTGGAATTTGGAGAGGAGGAAAAAAAGAAAAGAGAGAGAGCAGAACATTTGTGAGAAGAGTTTGAGGTATGCTATAATTATCCCAGCTGGAGTTCTGCAAAGAAATGGGTTGCAGACACATATGGAGAAAGGGAGATGAGAATGCATTCCTTGCTTCGGGCTGAACTGCTTAGTTTGCTGCCATGCTGGAGCATCGTTCCTTATTGTATTTTTAAGTACTGCACAGGATAACCAGAGCCAGAAACACTACTTTTTCTAAAGGAACTTGTCATGTTACTCTTTGGGATGCGGAACTACATTTTGTTAGGTCATCGGGTAACCTGGGGCATAGCTATGGATGGAAGAAATGGGAGCATTAGAGTTCTTCCCCCAATACATTTTCCTTCAGCCCTCCAATTTCTAGTATTACAGTACAGTGAACCCTTGTTATCCACTGTGTTTTGGTTCCTAGACCCCC
>NC_056529.1:29623297-29730041 GCF_019175285.1 Sceloporus undulatus
CGTGGATAACAAAATCTGTGGATGCTCAAGTCCCATTAAATACAGTGGTGTAATAAAACAATGTCCCTTATATAAAATGGCAAAATCAAGGTTTGCTTTTTGGAATTTATATATTTTTAGAACATTTGCATGCTCTTGATTTTAGGATGACTATGACTGACAACTCAGCGTTTTGCTCCTTATTGGCTTCGTTTATCTGGATTACTGACTTGCTGTAATGATTTCTGGACTAGCGGATGGCTTCCTTCTTGTTTCTTCTTTCATCTTGCTGGATAACCTGTGACTGATCTAGACTGGATGAACTACACAACGCTCTTGCCTTACAACCATCTGACTCCTGGGTCACTTGCTGACTGGAGAATAGGACAAAGAGTGGCCCAGGAAGTCCAAAGAAGAAAAGTAATCCTGAGCATAACTGCTAGAAAGATTAGGCTGAGGCACACACCAAAGTGTGTGAATGAGTGTCCCATGCTGGTGTGATGGGTTTGGTCATTTGACTACAACTCTGGAGATCAGGATTCGATTCCCCGCTCAGCCCTGGAAACCCAATGGGTGATCATGGGCAAGTCGCACACTCTGAGCCCCAGCAAAACTGGTGACAGGTTCGCCTTAGGGTTGTCATAAGTCAGAAATGACCTGAAGGCACACAACAACACACACACCAAAGATCAGATATCCTCAGTGCCAGACACACCAGACAGGGTTGGAGCTGTTTGTCTGCAGCAATGGAATGGTCATGGCTAAGCCAACATATAGTCTGAAGTTGGTCACCAGAGTTGGCCTCAATAGTTCATCATCTTCCATTTAAAGAGAAGCAGCATCTTTCCTGACCTTTTTGTCCCAGCATTTTAGTGCCTCTGTACCCTCCTCCTGGTTTGCAGATGGTGCCTGGATGGACTGGCCTCTGCTTCTGCCAGTGCCATGATAGGTCTGACATTTCCTCTAGCTCTGGGTAAGACCCATTATCTTGGCATTCCTCTTTCCCTTCCTTGTCAGAGGAGGTCTTCTCCAGGTAGGACATGACACCAAGGATCAAAATTTAAGAACCACTGACCTATCTAAGGACATTTCCCTATCAAAGGAAGGACATTTCACTTAGGCATTGGGCCTGGTAAGTGTTTGACATTCACCCAATACTTTTGAGAAGCCCAGGAACTGGCAGCAACAGAAGGGAGGTTGAAGTATGAAAGTTGTAGGCCAGATCCAAAGCAACCGTAACTTATGGATGGAGGGTTTCCCGCCCTTGCCCTACACCATGTAATCTTTTTTGCGTTACTGTTATCACTAGGCTTCTAGAGTTGTGGTTGTGCACACATCCTTCAAACAGAGGCATATTATACTAGCCAATTTATTTTAATTTTGGTCACAACAAATTGCTGCGGTGAACAGCTGCAAAAGGATAATGTTTGCCTCCTATTTAAATCTGTGCGGAGCATTTCACATCGCCCCATCATGACTTAAGTCAGAAGTGACAAAAGTGATGAGTAAATTACACTGCATTTTCTCCCACAGCCTCTGCTCAACGTGGCGTTAATTGTACATCCCACCGTCTTGCCTTCTGCCTATTTTGATATTTCTAAATTTTTTTTCCAAAGGAAGCAATTATGGCCACGGTTAACACTGTATGTTTTCATTTATCTAAATTAGATTATGGCTGCTCTGTGTACCTGAAAGGGGGGGGGAATCACTTGGATCCCTTTAAGAGGGCTACTGAATTGGGGGCGACAGTTTTAAGAAATCTATAGCAAAGAAAGGGAAAGCATGTTGCCAAAAAACAACTTTCAAGAAAGGCCCCTTTCATGAAATCTACATCCACAGCAAATACACAAGATAAGTCTTCCCTGACCTGGTGCCATTTGGAATATGTTGGATTACAATACCCAGCACATTTAGAGAACAGATTGGGAGAGGCTGGTTTATGTATTCATGGATGTCATGACTTTGTATATAGAACTGTTGCTCGGCTTAAGCTGCATCCACACTGCGGAAATAATCTGGTTTGACACCACTTTGACAGCAATGGCTCAATGCTATGGGATTCTGAGAATTGTAGTTTGCTGTGGCACCAGAGCAAAGCTCATTTGTGGAACCCCAGCCTCCACAAACATACATTTTCTAATCAAGTTCTCCCTAGTCTCTGGGCAAACGGAAACTGTGGCCCACACAGACACCCATCTCTAAAACACTCACACTTTCTATTTAACTTTCAGGTCACTTTGATCTTCCCTAGCCAACCTCAGCCATTCAGATGTTGACTCAGAAGTACCCTTCAAGGAGGAGATGACAGGATACTTATGAAAGGCACACTGTTGGTGCAGGAAAGGCATTCGGCACAAGGAAGGGGGACCACGCAGACAAAAACATCTTCAACATTCATCTTCAGCCGAGACTTCTCATTTCTTCAGTTTAGGGCCTGAACAGACAGGTCAAAATAAAGCTGTTTTGGGTTACTTTGGAGGTATGCTGTTTAAATGATGCACGCATCTTAAGAGGTCAGAAGCTGCACCAAAGCTGCGCTCCAGTCTTTAGGATTGGAACATGGCTTTGGCGCAGCTTCTGCCCTCTTAGGTCACATGCATCATTTAAACAGCACACTTCCAAAGTGGCCTGAAGCAGCTTTATTTTGGCCTGTCTGTTCAGGCCCAATGAGACAAAATATATACTTAAGACTTCACATGGGAAGACAATCTAGATACTAGTTCCCTTCACCTTTGATGACCATGTGGTTTCACCACCAGTGACTACCCACCTGATGATGAGTTAATTGCTAATTGTTATTTAATTTTATCGATGTGTTTTTATGTGTATTTTAATGAGCTGTAATGCTACCTCGATCCATTGGGAGAAGCAGGAAAATATAAATAAACTATATTATTATTATTATTATTATTATTATTATTATTATTACCCCATCCCCAGTTGCTATGCTAACTGGGGGATCCTGGGAGTTGGTGGAACCTTTCTTAGCTGTGGACCTAACAATGGTGGGAAAGCTGGGCTTCGTGAATCAAAGCATGGAGGACTGCAGAAATGCATCCCAAGATCTGGCACCATCTGCAGTATCAGCCCCCAAGCCAGACAATAACACATCTGAACTCACCCTTTCTGAGCCATAGCCAATGCTCGCTATAAGCTCCAGCCAAATCTGTCTCTGCAAAGCCTACCGTCTTCCATAAAATCAGACAACAAGCCACAGGAACACGCCCTGCCTCCCAGCTGCACAAAACCAAAAAGGCCTGGCCTGTTTGGAGACATATGGTGGGATGGCTCTCCACAGTGGAGTGTTTACAGAACATGCTGCCAACTCAAGAATCCCCACGTCTCTGTAATTACCTTGTTTTCTACCGAACAGCCAGATGTTGAATGGAAATGAGTACATTCCAGAGCGTCTATTTCCATCTTGGCATCACTACAGGGGTCAGGAAAACATGAGTGTCAGTAAGGGCCCTCCGTTAAAAGTTCATTGCGTTCACCTCTTAGGAAAGAAGGCAACACATCTCCCATCCTCAATGGTGTTGTGTGAGAGAGAGAGACTGCCTTTTGTTTTCTCACCATCTCCTTGCCTTCCCTATCATTTCTGTCTCATTTTAATTTTAATTTTGCACAAAGCATTTCCTGTGTGCACTTCTCTGCACTTCTCAGTCCCTTCTGTTTATTTGTGGCTTACACAAACATGTGTGTACATATAAATGTGTGCCGGCAAAGTTACCGTATATGGCTACTACAAAAAAAGGGCTCTTAATTTGATCATATCCCCAAATGTACAACAAAATTATTTTTGTGGGTGTGTAGTATTTATCCATATTGTGTCTCTGACTGTGCACACGGTATTGGCATGGTGCGGTCTTCATTGGGCTGGGCAACTTCGGCCACTTTTGTTTTGCAAAAATAGAGCCATTTCAGCCTTTGGGAAATGAAATGTGTATGGAAAGGAGATGTATGTGGAACTGCTTCCCTGTGAAAGGCATGTATTAAAGCATTAGATGCCCTGTGTAGTTGTTATCAGAGTGTGTTCAGGATATATTGCTGTTTGCCTTCAAGCTGTTTTTAACTTATGGTGACCGTAAGGCGAACCTATAAAGGCATTTTCTTGGTACATTGTGTTTGGGTTGGAGAAGGTTGCCTATTGCCTTCCTCTGAGGTTGAGATGGTGTGACGTGTCTAACATCATCCAGTGGGTTTCCATTGCCAAGTAGGAATTTGAACTCTGGTTTTCTAGAGTCCTAGTCCAACACTCAAACCACTACACTAGGCTGGCTCTGGGATTTCTGGTGCTCTGGAAATACACAATCCCTTTGAAGGAACATGGAGAAGGCACATGAAACCTCTCCAGCCCAAGGGCAGGCATGCTAAAAGTGTTGAAAGGATTAGGCCCTAGATTCCTGAGTCTGGGAACCCTGGGCTTGACTCAGTATATGATAGTTAATAGTTTTCTGTGTGCCATGTTTCCAACAAGGCAGATCTGGGTTTAGCAGTTAAGAGTATTTAACTAGCAGGCCACCTAGCCTGCCCTGTGGTTGAAAAACCATAATACAAATATTGTAATCAGATATGTAAATAATCACTGCCCAGTTTCAAGAACATCCAGTTAAAGAACTGTGCCACAGAAGTACCCACTGGCTGAACTGTTTGGGAGACATGTCCCAATGTGTTTGGGGGATACAATTTGATGTGAGTTCTCTCACATAAAGAACCAGTAGAAATAGCAGGCTAACTCACAGCTGGATTTGTAGTGTGAAAAAGAGGCCCGGATTTATTAGGCAGTTCACTCTTTGCAGCACTTATTTCCCCCCTTAATAACTAATAATGTGGAAAAGCCAATAAAGATAAAACACTCCCGAGGCTATCAAGAAAAGCTGTCAAGAAGGGAACTCAACAAGATCAGGCAGAGATATTAAGCAAATCCATAACAGGCTGTGCTGATCAAGGTGCCCATCAGCAAGTCCCATGAGCTTAACCAATTCCAGTGCCAAGATGAGGTTTAAGCATCTGGCATGGCTAAATCACTGTCTCTCAGCCTAGCCACCTCACAGAAGTGTTCGGTATAAAATCAAATAGAAGTACTAATCTTTTTTTTTAAGGGTGTTTTAATGCAGGCATGTTATTTGATTGTTTTATTGGCTGAAGTTAAATGGCCTTACAGGAGTAGATCAGACCTCTAAGGAATAGAAAGGCTCCGGTGTACTTGCCTCCAGTGGCTGGTTGACCAGGGTGCCCGAAGGGACTACCTCTGTTCCTGGTTGTCACATCTACCTGCCTTGTTTGCAAATCTCAAAAGGGTCCAGGTGCCATTTGGCAAAGGGAGATGCCTCCAGGAGTTCATCATGACATGCTGTAACCATCCCAGCTGGCCTCCATGCCACTTCTGGGCAGGTAGATTGGGTCCTTACCAGGACCTTCAGTCTCCAGAAATACCAGTCTACCCACATAGACATGCAGCAATACACTCAACACTTGAAGGCAGACACCTCCCTCTGAAGTGTCATCTGATGTGGTTCACACATCACTAGAAATGCCCTTGGTTATGCCCCAGACAGGAGAGCAGACCTCTGCCATTCATAGTGGCTGATGCCCAGTTAAACATAACGGAGGGGCTTTTACAATCGTGGCAATATTGCCATAATTTTGAATATGTACGCATTCTGAATATGAATCAGCTACAGATTCTTAACACTAGGTTACCAATCTGTAACTGCAGTTGAACTCTGTAAGACATGTCCCCAAACAGGCCACTTGGAACATAAGAGGTTTAAAGCATTTATGTCTACCTGTGACAACAGAAGCACTAAATACAACCTTCTCCCCGCTTTCTATTTTTACCACCAAAGTGTTTTTCACAGCCTTGTCCAAAAGTCAACAGTGGTGCCACTTTCTCATAATGGGAGCAATTTTTTTGACACCGATTTCCAAGTCATTCGATCCAGCCTTGAATGCCCCCCTGTATCTCCCCAACAAAAGGAGCCTTTCCACACACAGCCCCGAGGCTTCTGTCACCCGCTGTGCAGGTGACACAACTTGGAAATTGTCAAGGGAGGGAGAGAAAGAGGTGGTTGTTTTTATCTTGGTGTGTGGATGTTAAAAAGAGAGGGGACCTTGGCAGAGCCACACACACACACACACACACACACACACACACACAAAGCCCAACAACATTGACTTGTGGCCATGCTATGCCCTCTGTAGGAAGCATAGGTCATTTGCTTTTGTGTAGCAAGTAATGAGAATGCAGCACCGACATCGCCACAGTGCAAGGATACAACCTGAACAAAGAGATGTTTTGCTCCCAGTAAAGGTAGCTCATGCAGCATCAAAATAGTGTTTACAGCATGCTGGGGGAAATGGGGCCGCATGTGTTCCTCCCTGATTTTCCTTTAAACAGCGATGGGGTGGGATAAGACTTTTCTTCAAAGGGGTCCTGGAGACTTTCAAGAAGAGTTTATTAATATATCCATTCCCCATGCAGACTGTCCTGGACACATGGCTTCTGTGGCAGAAAACAATGGTGCAGTCACTTCTGGTCACTTTGGAGGTGGAGGTTTTGCTGTGTGTGGGGGGCCCTTGCAAACACCTTTGTCTTGTGACTTCCAGCAAATCTTCACAGAATCAGTATATTGTTCTTTCTTGGGCTTTGTTTCAAATGCCACTTTCCTTACTACTTGGTGATGTCCGATCTTGGATGTTAAGACAAGGTGAGGCCTGCTTAGTACTTCGGTGACGACTTATCTGGAATACTGTGCCCTGTTTTAGGCATCACAGCTCGAAAAGGATATCAACAAGCTTGAATGTATCTAGAGAAGGGCAACCGAGATGTTCTGGAGACCAAGCTATATAAGAAATGACTGAAGGAGCACATAGATTCATCTAGATGACCTTTGTGGTCCCTTCCATCTCTGAGAATCTATGGCCTGTTACAGACTGCCAAAATAAAGCTGCTTGGGGTCTCTTTGGAGGTATGCTGTTTAAATGATGCATGGATCCTAAGAATCCGGAAGCTGCACCAAAGCTGCACTCCAGTGCTTAGGAATGGAGAGTGGCTTTGGCGCAATCTCCGGACTCTTAGAACCCATGCATCACTTAAATAGCATGCCTCCAAAGAGACCCAAAGCAGCTTTATTTTGGCAGTCTGTAACAGGCCTATGATTCTATGTGGATAGAGAAGAAGAGATGGAGGCATACCATCATGAAGTCTTTGGAATATAGGTGGAATACAAATGTAATAAATAAGAAATGAAGATAGGAAAAGGGGGGAAACTATATATGAAATATGTCTGAGTTTGACATATAGAACAGCAGTGCTTTGCTAATAGTATTATGAAAGATTATGGAAGGAAGGAAGGCGTAGAACTATAGGAAGAAGAAAAAGAGAATTATTGGCACAGAGGTTTTCTTTCTTTCCCTCCCCACATGCGTCTTCCAAGTATAACATAATGAAAAGGGTTCAGAAAAGCTGTTAAGGCACCCTCAGAAGCATATATATTATAAATCAGTAGCACCCTAAGGCGTCATGTTTATATAGACACTTAAATTTAAAATAAGAACACTCAGTCTTCATTGCAATGAACAGAGATTCAATTACTTTGAGCTTTACAGTCTGAATAATATACAGCATAAAGCCACATTTTGTCCCCAAGGTATCTCTCACTCGCAGGTCATTTAAATCACCTAGCAAACAAAACAAATTAAACAGGCAAAAAAAAAGAAGAAAGGATAAGAAAATTAGTCCTTTATCTTTGATATGACTTGCAAAAGCGAGCAGCCTTCCATAAATACTATGTATCTCGCCACCTCCAACAATCTGCCTTCCCCTCTTTTTGTCTCCAAAGACAAAGGTAGGGAACTTTTTTTTATTGCTAAAGCTGTTTGACGAGTCGATTGTAATATCCTTATTGCTGTCTAGGTGAAAACAAAGCCAAGGGAAAGGAGGTACCTAATGAAATTGCAAATATTATGCGGCACATGTTATGACTTCGGCTCCGAACAGCATGGAAATGATGCTGTGGTTGAAAGTAACTTTTTCCTGGCGATTGCCATGTAGATACTGGTCCATTATAGGGTCCGTAACCAGGGCTTTGGAACCCATTTCTCCCCTCAAGAAACTGTGTCCGTCTTGTCCAACTTGTCCTTCCTTTCTTCTGAGTACAGAACTCGGTTCATGCTCAGAATCAGTATCCATTCTGGAAAATGGCAGAAGGGTGTTTGGAAGAAAAAGCTGGGCACCCTTCACTTTCTTCTACCTTCAGATGCAGAAGAGAGTGCTTCAAGGAAAGCTGTCAAAGAAACGTTCATACTACAGTTCATCCTCGTCTTACGCGGGGGATCCATTCTGGATCCCTCCGCGTAAGGCGAATTCCGCCTATGCTCGAGCCCCATTGGAAACAATGGGGCTCATGCGCGGCGGCGCAGGCGCGCGCGGGGCACAACAGGCGTGCGCACCCATTCAATTGAATGGAACGCGCTGCCCCTTCCACCCCGCGCACGCCCTGCGGCTTGAGCGCGTATGCTCAAGGCTGCGTATGGCGCGCCCGCGTATGGTGCAGGCGCACTGTAATTGGGTTGTTTGTTTTTACAAGGATAGAGAAGACCAAGTCTTGTAGTCAAGAAATTAGAAGAAGGCGAGGATTGGGAAAGGCAGCTATGAAAGAAATGGATGAGATCCTAAAGAGCAAAGACATAATCCTAAACACTATAGTGAGGATAGTCCTAGCCATTGTATTCCCCATCATCATGTATGGATGTGAGAACTGGACGGTGAAGAAAACAGACAATAAGAAAATCAACTCTTTTGAGATGTGGTGCTGGACAAGAATGCTGAGGACACCATCGACAGCCAAGAAGAGAAATAAATGGATTCTCAAACAGACCAAGCCTGAACTATTCCTGGAAGCCAAGATGACTAAACTGAGGCTGTTGTATTTTGGCCACATCACGAGAAAGCATGCATCATTAGAAAAAACAATAAGGGCGCAGGAAGCGCATGCCAGGAGAATGGATTCAATCAGAGGTCATGGACCTGAGTTTGCAGGACCTGAGCAGAACAGTGGAGGACAGGAGGTCTAGGAGATGTCTCATCTACATGAGTCAAGGTTGACTTGAAGGCAGCCAACAACAACAAGAGACTTGACCAAACTTCAACTTTATCATCTTGGCTTCCAGGGAGATGATAAAGTTGAGGCTGTCATACTTTGGTCATGTCTCTTGTTGTTGTTAGTTGCCTTCATGTCAACCTTGATGTTCTAGGACTCATTTGTTTGCCTTTTTGGCTGTCCTAGAAGAGATCAAGCCTGAAATCTCCCTGAAAGCCTAGATGACAAAGTTGAGCTTGTCGTACTTTGGTCACGTAATGAGAAAGAATGACTGGAAAAGACAGTAATACTAGGAAAGGTGGAGGGATGTAGAAACAGAGGAAGACCACAAGCTAGATGGATGGACTTTATTAAGAAGATCATGGGTATGAATTTACAGGACCAAAGCAGAGCAGTGTCTTGGGAGTCTTGGAGATGTCTCATCCATAGAGTCGCCATGAGTTGGGATCATCTTAAGGGCCGTTAACAACAATAAATATAGAAGGCAGTGAAATAAAATCAGGGAAACAACACAATGGGTGGATTGACTCAAGTAAGGATGTCACAACCATGAATTTGCAAGATCTGAACAGGGTTGTTGATGATTAGAAATCTCTCATCCATATGCTTGCCATAACTCAAAATTGACTTGGTGGCAACTAAGAGTGCTTCCTAACCCAACATACTTGAGAAGTGACATGGCAGGTCTTCTGTTCACCCCTAAACTACAAAGAAATGCTAAACCGTCACATATTAATCTCCTAAATCCTACAATTTAACCCTTTGTTTTATGCCATCCACATTTTGTTCAAATAAAAAGATGTTGCCTTCCTTGCTCTGTCCCAATATGTTTGTGTTACGAAACGCCTCCATGAAATACTCAACATCAAAACACTTATTTTTCTTCCTGCTTAAAGGTAATTCTTCTTTTGTAGTCAGGTGACACTTAAATGGCTTTTTGGAGGGGAAAAAAGAGCTCGAGAAGCAATGATAAAATGTTTAATAAAATTTACAACATTTTGTTCAGAGGAAAGTTAGAGGAGCCCAAATTTATGAGCGATGTTTGGCTCAGAGCAACGATAAATGTCAGCTCAATAAAGGGATTCTTTTTCTTAACGTGGACCAAAAGAAGAAGAGAAAAGGGAGGAAAGAAAATCCTGCCGGTACAAAGTGAAGCCATAAAGCACCAAGGTAGGAGCTCAAAGCATATGAAAATCAAGTTAGCTAATGAAAAAGGCAAGGGGGCATTTTTCTCTTGGAAGGTGAAGGATGTCAACAAAAGGAAAATAGACAGCCTCTCCGTAAAAAAATAAAATGCTCTTTAAAAGGTCAACCACTATTTAAAAAAATATAAAATGCTATTAAAACAGGTTGGTCTAAAACAATGCAGCACCCTCAGCCCATTCTTTAAAAAGCTACCATTTTAATAGGCTGCTAGAATAAAGGGATCTTGGTTTGGTGATGGAAGGACTGCAAGGAGGTCTTTTCTGGCCTCCCTGGGAAAGGAGTTATGGAGTTTAGGGGCAACCACTGAGAAGGTCCTCTCTCATGTCCCCAACAGCTGTGTTTCTAATGGCTGAGAGAAAGGTCCTTTCTGATGATCTCAGGGCTGGCGCATATAGGGAGATACAGGGCCCATACAGACAGGCCAAAATAAAGCTGCTTCGGGTCACTTTGGAGGTACACTGTTTAAATGATGCATGCGTCCAAAGAGGTCGGAAGCTGTGCCCAAGCCACACTCCATTCCTAATGGGGAGGCGCACTGTTGTTATGAGCCAGCTTGTTATTTTTGTATTTGTATTAACCTTTGCTTTTGCCCGCCTCGATCCTCAAAAGGGAGAGACAGGATACAAATATTATTATTATTATTATTATTATTATTATTATTATGTAGTGCTTTGAGTGTTGAACTATGACTTTGGAAACCAGGATTCAATTCCCTGCTCAGCCATGAACTGTAAAGGGGTTATCCAAGATGCTGAGCAATAGCCCCTAAATAGGTTCAACATCTTGGATACCTCTTACAACTTTCAACTAAACCCCAGGGCAGATTCACTGTCCCACTTATATATCTGTCTCCCAAATAGATTCAACCCCTTTAATAGTGTGTTCAAGTTTCAGATAAAACCCAGAGGAGATCCTCAGTCTCACTTGCATATCTCAAGGGCCACACTTTGCCTACCTCTGATCTACTCCATAGTAAATAACTAACTACAAAAGGAAGATTTATTTTCGGATAGATTTTTAGCCCAGAAACAATCCAATGAGATGTTCAATTGGATTTCTGCAGTGAAATGATTTCATCCATCTCCAAATGTTCATATACCGAACATATGAAATAACCATTCTGAAGGTCTTCAGATTGATAATTGCTGATTTATGAACGCCGCTTTTGATGAACAGGGTATGTACTCTGTGTGTGTGTGCGTTTCTGAGCAAATAAGATTTATAGGATGTATTCAGGCCAGAGCATTAATAAAGATCAGATTAGACGGTTCTGCTTTTTCAGTTAGATTACAATCTGCCACCACACAGAACATTCCCACAGATAGAGTCTATCTATTTTGTTGCCCGGTGTTATAGACATCCAATGGATTATATGTCATAAAGCACAGTCTACAATGCCATTAAATAAATGAGCTCTGCTACAGATCGGAAGATAGAGGTGACCTCTGATCTGTCATGTTACAATGACAAGGGATGCTACGGCGCAGAAGACAAGAGGTTCAAGCTTGAAAAAGGAAGGGATCCCATTTAGAAAGGAAAAAGCAGGTGAAGTTAACCAAAAAAGAAAATGCCAATCATGTTTAGAAGGGCCCCGAGGAAGAAGAAGCAAAGATGGAGTGTGATCATTGTTGATGACACTCACCGGCAATGGCATATACTGTATATCAATATTTCAGGGAGAAGGTAAGGCCATGCCGGTGTGAAATTCAAAAGCTAATGTCATTGGGAAGAAAGGAGAAGCAAGAGAGGACCTCCTCCAGTGATGCAGATTGATAAGCTAGAACAAAGATTGAGATGTTATAGGGTCCAGTGGAGGAATGGTCTTCAAGGAGGTGACTTTACAAGGCGAAGTCGAAGGCTTTCATGGCCAGCATCCATAGTTTTTTGTGGGTTTTTCAGGCTATGTTCTTCTAGAACATGGCCACATAGCTCGAACAACCCACAATAAAACTATGACTTTCCAAGGATTGATCTCCTTGGAAGCAGGTGGTGACTGAGTGCTTGATCATGTGGCTGGGTTGGTATTGCATCCTAGGTGACAGCCTGGCAACACAGAGGTTACTACTCTTTGTAGAGAATGGGATGGTCATGCCCCTAATTCATTGGAAGATGGACCAGACTTACCTTTGAAGGAGCCACATCAGACACCTGATAGACACCCAAGTCCTCCTTTGGTTCAACATGTCAGGTCAGGTTCAGAGAAGGAAGAGGAGTTGGAGGAGAGAAAGGTAGAGGCTCAGGCATCTGGTTCAGACCATCCGTGGAAATGATGATGTGAGACGATACAATCAAGGCATCAGGAGGAGTACAGCTATGGAACACTCTCCCCAGGTATTGCCTGGTGTTGGCTGAATATGCTGCCTATATAAGGGAGTTCCAAGCTGCTTTGCTGAGTACAACTTCAGTTTCCTTCTCAACCGCTCAACTTGTGCAAGTGCGTTCATTGGATTTACAACCCTTGGGTTGTTTCACCACTTGCCTATCATGACTCCCTGGAAACCTGACTCTGATTTACAGCTTTCATGACCCTGGACTGTTTTGGCACTGGATACCTTTTGCTTCCACAGCTTACTGACTTGGGAACGTTGTTGAGAGCAGGACAGTGAGGCAACAGACATATAACAGCCACAGCAACAACAACAACAACAAATGATTAATCTGAATCTGAATTTTGAAGCTTACAACCCCTAAAATATTTTTTATTATTTTTATTTATTTCTTAGGCTATGTGCCCATGTTCTAGAAGAGTTTATTCCTGATGTTTAGCCCCCAAAACCCCCACCAAAAAATAGGGATGCCGGCCATGAAAGCCTTCGACTTCACTTTATTTCATTGATACGCTGCCATTCTCCCAGAGAGGGACTTGAGGCAAGGTGTATGGTAAAAGAAAATCGCTTAAACCTAGCAACACAATTATTAAAACAACTAAATTCATTGCATTTAAAATAGTATAAAATTATTTTAAAAGCATGCAAGACAAATATATATATATATAATAAAGCATACACTCAAAGAAGAAACCTCCCTAGGAGCGATTGCATATTAAAAGCCCGCTTAAACAAAAAGGTCTTTGCTAGCTGGAAATGCATTCCACATACATTTCCTGGAATGCATGCGGTAATCAGCAATACAGTAATGAATCAGTTATAATTATGAATGCTGGGGGTTTTTCAGCTTCGTTCATCAAGTCTTTTAGTGCATGCCTTTAACTTAAATTTACAAGGCATTTGAACATAAATGGAATGGCTAAATGGTTCCCTTCCAATGTAAATGCAGTTGAATTGGATTTTTTTTAAGCTTATAAATGATTAACTTCCAAGTGGATTGATTCGATCAAGGCAACCACAACTCTGAATTTGCAAGACCTGAGCAGAGCAGGAGTTAACCCACGCTTTGGGAGGTGTATCATTCACAGCATCGCCATAACGCAAAGTCAATGTAATGGCAAATAACAACAACAAAATGGTGACCTGTACAAATTAACCCTTCTTTATAATTTTATGAACCTTCCTTATTAGTTTTAAAAGAACTCTTTAAAAACATATCTATTAAGAAGAATTTAAATTTACAGCGCTATATAAATAAAGGTTAATAATAATAATAATAAAGAACAAAATGTACATCAAAAGTCAATAAATTTCATGCAACTCAAAAGAGTAATAAAAGAAATATACCATATTGTCATCTTTTCCTTCTTGCTTTCTATTGAAGTCCATCTGTTAACTTATACTATATTCTGATCGCCCAATAATATAAACTATACACTTAAATATAATAAACATAGACATAGACTTACTTCATCTTATAAGAAGTGTTCATAACCTTAACATGATTATAAAGTCCATTCGATTCTGATATCGTAAATATCATTATGGTTTTTTTACCGCTTTGACCTCCCAGGAAAAGCGGTATAGAAATAAAGATGATGATGATGATGATTATGATGATGATTATTATTATTTAAGCAAGAAATTATCAGACTAATTCTCCATTGCAAGAATTATAGATTTAAAACGCGGATAAGGTTTTATATAAATATAAAAGAAAATAACGTTAAGTGTATTCATGTTCCCTTCGCTGCATATATGAAGGCAGACTCGGCTTCCTATCTGCTGGGTTAGTCTCTGTTTATCTACTTGGAAGCTACTTGTACATGAATCAATAATGTGTCGTTTGCATGTTTATCTGCCCTGATGAAATCTTGCATGCTTCCGCTTAATGAGTTCACATCAGGATATCCTCTGCCACGCCTGAACCCTTCAGTACTATGAACAGGGGGGGAAGCATCAAAATTCTCTGTTGATCCCTTAATCCAGTGGGCATTTTCATATTATAAAACACTTAGTGGTCGTTCTAAATGATTTTTCTTATGGGCCACAGGGTCACCTTTTTAAAACACACACACATAGACACACACACACACTAAAATGCGCTTGCATGCATTCTTTTCGGAGGCTGCGGCGACACAAAAGATTTCCTTGTGTCGTCCCGTGAAATGTGTTTTTGTACCTTGCCCAGAGAAGCCAAAAATGGATTTTTTAAAGACATAGTGGATTGAGAAATGATTTCCTATGAAGGGTGTTCAATAGCTTGGGGATTACTTTTATTTCAAAGAAGAAAAGATACAGGGGAGCATGATAAAATGTTGCTGATACCTAAAGATTTGTCTCATGGAAGAGGTTAAGGACCAGATGACTGGGAATGCAGTCAGCCCTCTGTATCCACTGAGTCTTTATCCATAAGCATTCACAGCTTGAAAATATTCCCCCCAAACAAGATTATAACTTCCAAAAAGCACACCTTGATTTAGCCATTTTATATAAGAGACACCATTTCACTATGCTTTCGTACTTAATGGGGCTTCAGCATCGATGGATTTTGGTAACCTTCGAGGGGGTCCTGGATACCCCAGCAGATATCAAGGGCCTACTGTATTGCGCTATGATTGTCGTGTCAATCCTGAGACTTATCATTTCGGCTGAGACACTAAAGATTTCTGGCTAAAGACTCTAAAATGCCCCTTGCTAGATTATAAATCCCAGGATTCCATAGGATGTTGCCATGTTGGTTCAAGTGAAATCATAATGTAATAGCTGTATAATGTGAAAGGGTCCAGGGACGAAATGAGACTCCATCTAAAGATTAGGCAGAGCTGTGTAGCAATGGGATATACTGCCTCAGAGGGTGATAGATTCTCCTTTGGAGAAGATTTTCAAACCGAAATTGGCTGAATTCCTACATGGGCAACCATTGGACTCTATTATGGATCCACTATCACCTTTCTAGATATTTTGCCTATCAGTCCTTGGAGATGAGCTAGATCAAGATTGGGCCAACTTCCTTCATCTTGGGCAGATTTTGCCCTCTGCACCAAAGCCATCGCCTCCTCATTTGCTTTGCCTGTGTCTTGAAACCACCTTCCTAGCCTGAATTGGACGTGGAGGCAAGGTGCAGCTCTGAAGTTTTGCGCCGTCACAATGTACGCCGTGTACTTTCCATCTGTTCCTCGCACGCCGAAAAAGAGCCTGACATTTTAAGGGAAGATTTATGAAGAGAAACAAGAAAATTAGCCTCCGTGGAGCAATCCTGCCTTCGTGATTAAAATGAAACCTTGGGCGATACCGTCAGCCACGGAGCATGGCCATGTGTGGGGCAGCTGGCGGAATAAAATAAAGCCAAGAGATTGGGAGAAGGCAGCAGCTCTCTCTTTCTGTGTGTAGGTGGGCAAGGAACAGCCAGTTCAGTAATTTAATCATCCCTGGGAGAGAAAAAACCCACAGGTCAAACCATGTCTGGCTAAGCAGACATAGAGGAGGAAACAACAACTACAGGAATCAGTCCATCTAGTCCCAACCTCTGCCTTTTTTTTGGCTTCTGCTTCACTGGAATCTTCTGCTGGATTCAATGTGGCCAACAGTCCCTTGTAGTCTTGTGTATCACCACATTTCACCATCATAAAAAGACAGATTTGGAGAGCCTTGTAGGAAACTAGATGGGGAGGTAGCTAACACACGGTTTGCTATATGGATGCCATACCCTCCACCTGTCCCAATTTGGCAAGGACAGTCCCCATTAACCCTTTGCCTCTCCCTTTTTCAGCTGCTTTTTAAATGTCCCAGCTCCTCCCGTTTGTTCTCAGTTTACTCCGATAGATGAAAAGTGGGAGAGTGCTGGGAACCATGCCTTTCCCAGTAGGCTCAGGCAAAAACAAACTGCTGCATCCTCTCCTAGCTTGTCTGCGCTTCTTCATGAGTACCTTTTGTCATGTTCAACACACTCTGATGTGTTTAGCACACTGATATTAAAATATATATTGAAGCATGGTCATTGAAGGCTGTTTCTAAAAAGGTTTCTGAAAATCAAAAGGCACAATCTCAGCCAGAAGATGGGGTTTGCCCCAGAGTGGATCTGATGGGTTGAAAAGAGTGCTGCACATTCCCTATGGCCTTCCTTGCAGCCCATAAGCTAGGATGCTACTTTCAGTGAAGAGATTGGCCAGTAGTGGCAGTGGCTCTCATGTCAGGGGGGCAATGAATCCATTCCAGGTTTTATTGCAGACTCTAAAGGACCTATCCAATGTGCTGAACTTCTTTAGGGGTTGGAGAGCTTCTTTACGGTATGAAAGAAAACAGATTCACTGCACTCCTGGGAGCCATTGCCAGTACCGAACATGGCATGTGTGAAAAGATATCACAGCCTATACAGTGACCCATGGACCTCAAAGATGCCCATCAATACCTGGAAAGCAGAGATAAGTGTGGTAGATTCTCCCTGATTGGAGTTCTTTAAACAGAGGCTGGATGGCCATCTGTTGGGGTTGCTTTGATTGAGAGTTCCTGCATGGCAGAATGGGGTTGGACTGGATGGCCCTTGGGATCTCTTCCAACTCTATCATTCTATCATTCAGAATAAGCAGGTGCACAGGTCATCTGGCCACTCTCTTCCTCACTATGGTGAGACGTCTTTCTAAATAAATGACCATTTACTGTTTCTACTTAAGTCACAGTATTGACTGCTAGAGGTGGTTTTGCACCTACCAGCTAGCATCTGCTGACTGGATCCAAATATGTGCCCCCTTTCCATTCTGTTTTTGGCGATGTATTTCCTCTTTTGGGGAAATGCATATATAGCCATCCCGGTGGCATGCCATATGTTTCCAAACAGTTTCCCCACATTTCATACAGAAAGAAATTAACGCGGGTAATTCCTCCTCCTACGCTGTCAGAGAGAAAGAAAGAAAAATCCCATTGCAAGCCTAATAAACCAAAGAGCTATCAATAGGAAGAAAAGTACAACACGAGGAAAATAAAAGCAAAGCGTGGAATTAAAAAAGAAAATAACAATCCACCCTCAGATGACACATTAACAGTGAGGCGCATGGGGAGGAGGGAGGGAGGCGGGTTAGAAAGTCTGTTTTCACAAATTACAATGCTCAATCCCTCTGAGATCTCTTCTGTGTTTCTGTCAACATTCCCGAATGTTGACTGATGTAACTGTTAATATAAAAGAGTAGTTTTTCGGTCTGTTTCCATCTTGAACAGGGAGCAAATGGGGATAGAGATTGCTTGCTATTGTGGGACAAGTGAAAGGATAAAGCCATATGTGGAGAATTCAGAAGGGGTTGGGGTCCAGGTTGTCCCCACCACCACCATTCCTGTGCACAACAATAGAAGGCAGGGAGCCCTAAAAGGAACCCGCTCCCACCTCAGTCTTCTATCAAAAGACAAATGATTCTGGGTATGTTTCACTTGGAAAAGAGAAGACTGAGAGGTGACATGATAGCCTGAATACCTGAAACGATGTCATGAAGAAGGTGGACCTTCCTTGTGCCACCCTCATCTCCATGCAGCTCGGTGCCATTTGAACACTGCGTCACACATACGCCATCATGGCAGCCCCCATTTGGACAGGGCAGAGCTATGATGGTGCCCAGATGGTGCGGTAGGGCTCGGGACCATGCAGGCACTCCACTCTCCTGAGCCCTAAAATCAACCTCAGGCCAACGCATAGCACCAGTCTGTATTGGGCCTTAGTCTCTGGAATATCAGAAAATAGGTTTGGTCCACCTTCTTCATGACATGACATCCTTAGATTAGTTAGAAACAGAGTTTAAGATCCCATGATATTTTACCCTTCTTTTATCTTGACAAAACACATTATTGTTGTTGTTGTTGTTGTTGTTGTTGTTATTATTATTATCCTCTCGAGCAAGCCTTTACTCTTCTAATTCTTTTCCCCTAAAAATACTGCATTCCTCTTTAGTGATGTCCCCCTTCTTCCACTTCTTTTCCATGTCCCTCTTATATCTCAGCTCATCTGAAAGTTCTTGATACATCCACCATGGTTTCTTTTCCTGATCACTGGAATGACTTGCAAATGCAATCCTACTTTTCCTTCTCACTGGAATGACTTGCAGTTGTGCTTTTGGCATCGCATGAGCAGGAACACTCCTGATAAAGGGTAGTGATGGATTGCATTGTTTTCTTGCCGTTCACAATTTGTACCATCCACATCCAAATGGCGATGGCAGGGGGCTTGCACATCAGGGAGACAATGAGTCTTCTCTGAGTATGAGTCTGGACTTTAAAGATACTGAATCCTATCTCCCCACAAATGGACTTTGAAAAGCTCCTTTCAAGTTTGGACTTAATCCCGGAGGGGATTCACCAACCCCCCAGAAATGGGAGTGACCAGTCACCACTGTATGATAATGGGAACCATACGAACTTTTATCCCACACAAAAGTGAATACTAAGGAGAGAATGGATGGCTGCACATTGCAGTGTTAAAAAGAAAGAAAGATCTTCACATCTGCTAGGTTCCAAACCATAAAATTTTAGCTGCATTTCTTATTTTGCTAAATACAGACATTTCTCTCCCCTGAATCCACAGTCTTCACGAAGACTTCCAGTTTGGACCGACTCCTTTCCAAGGAGATTTTTTCTTGAGGCCTAAATATTTATTTATTGTGGTAGCGGTCATCAAACCATGCGATGCAAAGGCTAAACGGAGGCGAGGGAGGGAGGGCATCCACCAAAGAGTAGCGTCTCCTCGCGCCGCTTTGCAAGGGATTAAAAGGGATTAGAAAACATTGCTACAAAGTCATATCACTCCAGCCCCATTTTTCTCAGGCACATTGTGTCGTGCTTGGCTGAATCCATTCTTCCCCTTCGTTGTTTCTCTTATTGAAAAATTTAAGTCATTTTTTATTCCCTTTGTAATTGTTTTTTTCCCCCATCCCTCTGGGAATGTCCAGATGGCACAAGGTTGGGCCACCATCAGTGTTGCACATCTTATGAGCATCAGAGAGGTGCTCTCAGGTTGGTTGTGCTCTTTAAAGATAACCAGGGCTGGCCTAGAACGTTTTTATTTATGGAAGGGAGGAAGAAGAAATTGGGAAAGTTACTATCTTGGGCAACCACTCCCAGAACCTTTCATCCAGCAAGGCCCCATAAAATTGTTGCATTGTTGTGTGCCTTTGAGTCATTTCCAACATAAGGCAATGTTACCAGTTAGGCTCAAGAAATACAAATATTGCACTTAGAATCATAAAACAGGAAAGCTGTCTGTTGCCACAATCTGCATAAATGGTTAAGAAGAGCCAACTGTTTTCTTTCAGTTTGTCTCAAAGGTGCTGCAAGATCCCTTTGCATACTAAACAATAAGGACTTTGGCTGCCAGTGAAAGAAGAGCAGAGAGGTGATATGGCTGTCCTTTTGTGGAAAGGCGTTCCACAGCTTATGTCTTAACCAAATATGCCTATGAGGGACCAAACTTAAGCCTTCACTTGAACATCTCAGAACTCAGGCAGAGACGGATTGCTTTTCAGATAAGTCTCGATCCAATCTGTAGTGGGAGATTACTTGTGGGATCTCCAAGAAAGCATGACCACTTGTGGAACAGTATATACACCAATACTAAAAGGATCCCAGCCCTGCAAAACTGATCTTCCCAAGCTGTCATGTCCTTCCTATGATGTTAGCTAGTTTCCCTCCTATCCTGGCTATGATAGATTTTGTTTCAGCTCCAGGGGATGGAAGAGGTGTTTCTCAGCTCCCTTGAAGACCTATCCAAGGCCATGATTATATGTGACATGTCTTAAGATCAAAGCCTCAGATGTGCGTACATTTGGCCAGTCCCTTGTGAAAAGAGCCTTCTGTTAATTCACGGAGAAGGGCTGTCAATGCCCAGAGACAACAGAGCCCTTGTTTCAGACTTGTGGCTTTGCTCAGCAAAGAGTCTCTCATTCAAAACCAACTCCCGTCACCACCAGCCCCATATACAGCAGGGTTGAGGAGAGCCACAAAATATTACACCCGATTACACAGAAATGTAAACATTCAAGGAAGCGCATAGCCAATGTGAAAACATCTAAGCCTCTCTGTTTTGCCCTCCGGGACTGGAAAAGCTTACTTTTGGACTACAGTTCCCACAATATCAATTAATGACCATGGAGATTCCAAAACAGAGATCGTCCATCAGGACCGTACAGTAGAAACTCCCAAATGCTGAGTTATGCATTGGTGTGCTATGTGAACCTTGTGCAAATGAATGTGCAGCTGAACTGAATGCGTAGCGATGTACAAGAAATGACACACAGGGATGCTCAAAGGTGTCCTATGTGGAGCTCCATTTTCATGTTCTTGAACCCAATGTACAACTACATCTGGAAGGGGACCTGAGCATGCATAAGATACCAGCAGAATTCTGTCCTGAGAGTTATAATCCCTCCTCCCCCGCAAACTTTTCTCAACCTCTATACTCTCATAGTCTCCCCTCCTTTTTGCCCTCACATGGAATACTGTATCTAGTTCTGGGTATCTCTGCTCAAAAAAAAGATATCGATGAGCTAGAACATGTGCAGAAGAGGGCAACGAAGATGGTTAAAAGGTCTGGAAACCAAGACCTACAAGGAATAACTTATGGAACTAGATATGGTTAGTTTGGAGAACAAAAGACTGGGGATGATCTGGTGTATGTGTGTGTGTGTTTGTGTGTTCATGTGCCTTCAAGTAACCTGTTGACTTATGGAGAACCCATCAATTACATAGGGTTTTCTTAGGCATGGTTTTGTCATTTCCTTCCACTGAAATATAGCCTACAGCACCTTGTATTCCTTGGCACCTTCCTATCCAAGAGCTAACCAGAGCTGACCCTGCTTAGTTTCCAAGATGAGATGGGTATTTATGCCTTTAGGGCAGTGATGGTGAACCTTTTAGAGGCCAAGTGCCCAAACTGCAACCCAAAACCCACTTATTTATTGCAAAGTGCCATGTCCCTCTGGTTTTCTAGTAACAAACTCTGGCAATCTCTGTGCTGGGGCGACAGCACATGCGCCCACAGAGAGGGCTCTGAGTGCCACCTCTAGCATGCGTGCCATAGGTTCACCATCACTGCTTTAGGGTATTATGATAGACATCTTTAAATATTTGAAAAGACATCATGTAGAACCTGCAGAACAGTTCTTAAATACCCCAAAGAAAACCAGATCCCATCTGACCTTAGAAGCAAAGCACAGTCAGCCTTGGTTTGCACTTGGATGGGAGACTGCCAACAAAACATGTTTCCCAGTTTACAGCTGAGACATATTGGAGGGTATGATTCAACAACAGCAAGCCCCACACATGCAGCCTGCAATGGAGTAGCAGTTCCTCATCACAATTAGCCTCCCAGGACTGGTTGCAAATATTGTGTTTGGCAGACGTGGGGAGCCATTAAATGACTCACCTCCTACTCATGTTGATATATTGGCAGCCAGGTTTTAGTAATGCTAAGCCAGAGAAAGAAGAGACTAAGAGAGAGAGGAGGTAAAAATGCTTCCTAGACATTTTGCAGCTGGGTGAGTGCCAGTGCATCCCCTACCTGCCCAAGGCATTCTCAGGAATCATTCAGTCTGCCCTGAAGCTATTTACTTCTCAGCAGCTACAAGACGGTGAAAATGTCTAGGGGGTATGTGCTATTCACAGGGTCACCTATATATCTCCTCAGAGGATCTCAGTCATTTTACTCCGATCCTTGCAGGAATGTTGCATTTGCAAGCTGGGCCCAAGGGAAACCTCGGAGATCCCTTTGCCTTCTGCTCATGGTGAGCCTCCAGGAGCCATGTACAAATCGCACCAGATCTGGAGCCTTGTCACTATAAACATGTATAGTGCTATGATTCCATTTTAACCATCCTGGGGGATTCTGGGACCTGCAGTTTTCCGAGGTCACATAACTTCCAATCTTCCAAATGTTTAAAGGAGCTATCCAAAGGGGTTAAGCCCTTAGTTTGAGCTAAACCCCAAAACCGGTCCAACATCCCACTAACATGGAAGCCACCAGCAATTGAGACCCTCTACTAGCCACTGCTAGAGACACAAAGAAGGTAGAAATCAGTGCTGGTGAGATGCCATATTCTAGCATTAGGTTTGCTTATCACACGGGAAGGGCCTTCCATATAGATGTTGTTCAATGTGGGCTCAGTTATTCTCCATCTCACCAGTGTGGATGAGAGAAAGGCAAAGACAATTCTGAGCATAGATTTGTACGCAATCACACACACAAACACACAGGGAGAGCTTTCCTCTGCTTTCTCCGATAAGCATTTATGAGCCTTAAATGATAGAGCGATTCAAAAATTCCCAGACAGTACAAGGCTAATGACTGTTATTGCCATGCATTATTCAACAGGAAATATACAATTAGTTCCTTATGTTCAATTTGGTGTTCGCATTAGCATTGAGTTATCATAAAATATAATTATGTGGAACTGTAAATATGTCTCCTCTCTATCTCTTGCTCTCTCTGTTCCCTTCTGGAAGTGAGAGAAATATATATATATATATATATATATATATATATATACACGCACATAATAAGACACAAGGACGTATCTGCAATTTAAGAGCAGGAGGCAAAACCTAGCGAAATCATCTGGCAGGAAGTCTTCCCAAGTCATTTATGTTTGGAGAAAAGCAGAACAGCCTGGGTTTTTCTCTTCCGTTAATCAATTTTTCCCCCTCTAATTTCCCAGTCTTCCAGGTTTGTGGATCACAACAAATCAATGTTTGACAAATCAATGTTTGCCTTGGGAATCAGGTTGCCCGTGGCCCCCCCCCCCCCCAGAAAAGAATGTAACTGGGGTATACTGGAAGATAACAGTCCCAACAAACTGGTGGCCACTGGACAATGAGGAAAATAAAACAGTTAAAGAATCCATACCTAGGATCAATATTGATCAGAATGGTGACTGTAGTCAAGAAATAAGAAGAGCCTTAGGAATGGGAAGGAGACTAAGAAAGACTAAGGAAAGAAGCTGGAAAAGCTACTGAAGAGTAAGGATATATAACTGGCAGAGGAGGTTGGAATGGTTTCAGCCATTATATGTCCCCATCATTATATATGGATGAGAAAGCTGGACATAAAGAAAGCAGGCAGAAGGAAAATCAATTCATTTCGGATGTGGTTCTGCGGAGAAGAAGCCTTCCAAGACAACCAGGTGGGTTCTTGAACAGATCAAGACAGCGATCTCCTTAGAACCAAAATTATCAAAATTGAGGCGGACGTATTTTGACCGAGAATGAGAAGGCATGGATCACTGGAAAAAGACAAAAATGCGAGGAAAAGATGGGGGGTAGAAAAAGGAGAAAGGAAGACCCACATGGCCAGATGGATGGAACAAATCAGAGGGGGAACATGGGCAGGCGCTTGCAGGGAGAAAGTAAAGAAGTCAGGGTTCTTAGAAGGTGTCCTCATCCACAAGGCCCCACATGCGGCAGCCACAGATGCTGGCAAAACGTCAAGAAAATAAACTCTTTCAGAACAACAGTTGCATAGCCCAAAACACAACAACACAACCTAATTTTAATTCACCCAGGAGCTGGAGACGCTCCCAGTTAGTACTGGTATATATTGGTGCACATGCTCCATAGGTTACCCAAGGTCCTCCCATCTGGTTCTTGGTTAACACAGCAAAAAAAAGGAGAACAAAAACGTTATATCCTCCTCCGGACAGCCTTGATAATGGAAGAATTCAAATAATGTCCGCCCCATAGTCTACTCTTGATCAGGCTGAACAGCATAACTATCTACTAGTAGTAGTATGTTAGTTAGTAGTAGAGTAAGTAATTTTCATTTATATCCCGCCCCTTCTGCGGGATCCAAGGCGGGTACAAAGAAAGAAACAAAATAACAAGTAAAATACATTATAACATTTAAAATGCAGCACGATCCCTTGCCCCTATTTCCCTCTTGTGCTAAAAGACATATCAAAATAAACAACACCAATATAAAATACTGATTAGGACATTAATATATTGTTGCTGGAAAATCCATCTAAAATAGATAATATCTCTAAAAAGATACTACTGAAGATTGCAAGAATCTCAGAAGGACAGGACAGCTTGAAAGGGAAGGGAGAGGACTTTTCGCTCTGTATTCACCAAAACGTCTGGGTGCTTTGAGCCTCGGAGGTCCTGGTTACCCGCGTACGCTTCCCTGATTTCTTTAATGCTATGGGTCATTAAGTATTTTCTTGTTTGCATATGATCGGGCCACGATTTTGCAGACAGGGAAGCAGCAAAGCTTAAGCGAACATGACGCAGCAAGTCAGAGACGAAAAACCCAGCCCAATTACGCTTTCATTCCAAATAATTTTGGACCAGGCATTAAAATAAAAGTCATGTCTATCATTATCTTGTTCTTCCCGACTAGCTAATTAATTTCCCTCTCTCCCTTTTTGTGCATCGTTGCTCTGCTGCTCTCCCCATGTCCACTCATGGTAGCAATGTTTAATTGGCAATGGGGCGGGGATGAAATAAAAGAGGCATTTAAATCGGTGTGACCAGAATCTCTTTTCCAGGGTATCTTAAAACCTCGAGTAAACGGACGAGCTGCTGTGTGGCGTAGATACTGTCTCCATTATACATCCCTTCCTTGTTTCATTACAGAAGGGGAGATAATGCCTATTTACATTTTAAAATCATTATAACTGAAATTTTGGCATACATATTTAACATTGGTCTTGAATTATTGGAGTGTTACATAGGTCCAGTTGTCCACCAGGCATCCAACTCGGACTTTTGCACTACAGTCAGCCCTCCTTATGCACGGATTTTTTTATACACACAATTCAAGCAGCCATGGTTTGAAAATGTTCAAGAAAGTATAAATTTTCAAATACAAACCTTGATTTTCCCATTTTTATAAGGGACCATTTTGCTAGGCCATTAATATCAATGGGACTTGGAGCATCCACAGATTTTGTTATCCACGGGGTATATGGAACCAAAACACCCAGCGGATAACAAGGGTCCATGTATTTAGAGTTTTACACTGACTAAAATCCCAAAATATCCTTCCTTATTCATATCTATAATCTATTCTATTCTGTATCCTTATTCTATTTCTAAAGCTCTGGACTTGGGTTGTTCTACATCAGGATGAGCAAAAGGCAGCCCTCCGGAAATCATTGGGACTGCAACTTCTATACAGTCGGGTTGCTATTTCCCCTGTTTTGGGCAATGGGGGGACACTTGTGGGGGAAATGATCAAAGATATAGTCATGGGTAGTCTGTAGAATCAGTATGTAGAGAGATCTTGTAGCACCGTTGAGACTCACTCAAAGAAAGGAATTGGCAGCATGAACTTACGTAGACTTCAGTCTATTGTTCTCAGATGCTTGGGTGGTGTGGAAGCCAGGTACAGGCTATTGTGTATATACTCATGTATAAGTCTAGAAATCTTAGGCCTGTTACAGAACTGCCAAAATAAAGCTGCTTCAGGTCTCTTTGGAGGTATGCTATTTAAATGATGCAGGGTCCTAGAGAGGAGTCGCGCAAAAGTCCACAATCCACATTCCTAACACGGAGTGCAGCTTTGGGTGCGCTTCCGGATTCTTAGGATGCATGCATCATTTAATAGCATACCTCCAAAGAGACCCGAAGCAGCTTTATTTTGGCAGTCTGTAACAGGCCTTGGTCAAAAAATACCCCATAACTGGGTCGACTTATCCACTGGTCAATGTAAGTACTACTATTTTAAGTCTTCCCCTCCTCAAGTAGAGTAGTGAAGGTAAGGGTTTAGGTTCATCCCGGGAGCACCCAAAAAGAAGCACAAAAACCCCTCCATTCTTTCCACCATGATGCCTCTGGATTGGCTTGGGTGGGAAAATTGTACTGTCTCCCAAAGGAGTGTCAAGAGAAATTGGGGCTTAGAAGGTTTCAAATAAGAATTTCTGTACGGAGACCGAAAGTTCCCTTACCAACAGCCCCAGTTGTTTAAGTTGCCAGGATCGAAAGAAAATCCAAATGGGGGCCCAAAACGGCACCAACTAATAATGGAGGGGGGACTTATAGTCAAGACAGACAGTATAGAGGCATTGGGATGGGGAGGATGGCAGTCAAAGGACAAGGCCCGGTGATGTGGCACAAAGGCATAGGAAAACGGGGGGAAAGATGGTGGAGGTCCGGGAGGTTTTGGGGGACCCTGGAAGAACTGCGGCTCATGAGGCTCCCAATGGCAACGTGCAGCTTTGTCCACAGTGGTCCACCGTTTCCCCTCCGCCATGGCGTTTTTCAACGCAAGGAACTCCATTTTGGCATGGGTGCTTTCTGCCTGGGAGCTTAGTATTCTGTACAGGGCATGGTAATTATTGTCCGCAACGGGAAGCCTCTTGAAACCATTACCATAATGCCTGTCTCCAGGGAGAAGGGCTTACTTTATAGTTAATCATGCCGGGAAGGTAAGTGACCGAGAGTGGAAAACTCCAATTATTCCCTCTTCCTTCCTGGTGCATGGCTCTTATTTGCCGCTCTTGTGCTCATGGAGGCAAGACATCTTCCAATCTTGGAGTTGTTACGGATCAGACCAAATCATGGTAGTGTATCCTGCACCATCTGCTCGAATGAGCAGTGAGAATCCCGATTAATCCTGTGCCATCCCATTTTGTCAGCTTTTAAAAAAATGTCCTGGTTCCTTCTCCTCCTAACGTTCCTCCTTCTCCTCAGCTTAGAATCATTGCTGCAAACTGGTCCAAATGCAGAAATAGTTGGCACTCAGTTAAACCAACAGCAAGGAAAGAATAGAATCATCGGTCCGAACACACGCTGCGAAAATGGCAAGGGGCGACTGTGCAGTGAGCCGTCCATATCCTTGATTTTGCCATCAATATAAAGAAAACACCATTGGCCGTGCCATTGTATTTAATGGGACATGAGCATCCACGGATTTTGGTGGGGTCCCTGCAACCAAAACCCCAGTGGAATACCAAGGGCCCACTGAACGCAGTGTTTGGGGATCGTCTCACACAATCCCGTCTCTTCCCTTTAATTTTCTTTCTAAGTTAAGTATTATAACATACTTTTTAAGAAAGAGTCTGAAAAAGTGTACATGGCGGGGTTTCCTTCGAATGTTTTTTTGCCCAGTTTGGCAAACATTTTTTCCCTCGGTTTCCTTGCAGAGGTCTGAAATGACTTGGCTTTTGTGTTGGCTTTCTTGTTTGCACACATTATCGGGATGGTTGGGGGGTAGCTTTGAAAAAGGTTGTTTGGATTGTTAATTGCTGCCAAGTAATCAGAAGCGGCTCAAGAAACAGCGGGTTTTTTTCATTTAGAGGGAAAAAGCCACTGTTCGCAAAGACTAGCGATTCGGGGCTTTTAAAGAAACCAACCATTTTTGCAGCCCCCCCTGTTGCTTAAAGAAGTAGGGGCCTTTTTGTTTGATTTCCATCCTGTCTCTTACAGAGTGACTGTAAAATGTCAGATAAAGATAAGTTTTCAGTCTTCAATGTATCCAAAGGTATATTCCTACTAAAACATAACCCATCCAACTGCCCCAATGTGCCAGGGGACATTCCTGCTTAATCCGGTGCCGTCCCACTTTCCTACGCTAGCTGCTTTAAAATGTGTCCAGTTTTTCCTTCTCCGGCTCCTTTTGTCCTCAGCTTATTTCAACTGCTGCAAACTGAGTTCCAAAAACACCAGGTCCAAAACACACTGCAGAAATAATCCACTTTGAGACTTGCTTTAAAAGATGGTTAAAACTGCCCTGGCTCAGTGGTAGGGAGTTCTGGGAACTGTAGTTTATTGTGTACTCAGAGCTCTCTGACAGAGAAGGCTCAATGTCTCACAAAACTACAGTTCCCAGAATTGCCAGGGCACTTAAAGTAGTCTCAAACTGGATTATTTCTGCAATGTGTCTTGTACATCAGTGGATGTACATCAGTGGATGGATGAGAGATGGAGGCAGAACGTTGTCCTTCCCAATAAGCTGAGGCAAAAGCCAACTGCTGCAGCTTCTTCTGGCTGTTTTTCATTAATAACTTTTGCATCTTCAGCAAAACACTGATTTTTCTGGCCAGACATGTCTTGGTTTTTATTTTATTTGTGAAATATTGAGTGTATATGAGAAAGGCAACACTTTCTTGCTCTCAGCTCTTGAATAATTGAATAGCCCAAACTTAAAAGGAGCTATCCAAAGCCTAACCCCAAAACAAGTTCAGGCACCCTTCTCCGGCACCACATTTCACATGAGTTGTTTTTCTTCTTGTCTGCTTTCTTCACTGTCCAACTCTTGCATCTGTACATGGTGATGGGGAATATATTGGCTTGGATGGTTCTAACTTTAGTGTTCAACTGTATACCTTTCTGATTTTGTCTAGTTCTTTCATAGCTGCCCTTCACGTTCCTAATCTTCCCGATTTCTTGACTGCAGTCTCTATTCTGATCACCATCTGATGCGGTTTTCTTGGCATGATTTGTTCAGAGGTGGTTTGCCCTTGCCTTCCTCTGAGTCTGAGAGAGTGTGACTTGCCCAAAGTTGCTGAGTGCCATGTGCTTTTTAGCTTCATGGAGGAGGATACAGTGGTGCCTCGGGTTACGAAATTAATTCGTAACGCGGCCGCTTTCGTAACCCGAAAAGCCTTCGTAAGCCGAATTGCCATAGGCGCTAATGGGGAAAAGCCGCGATTCCGTGCGAAAAAGCCGAAAAAAGCACCAAAAGTTTTTTCGTAACCCGAAAAAACATTCGTAACCCGGAACAATGATTCCCTATGGGATTTTTTCGTATCCCGAAAATTTCGTAACCTGGGTATTTCGTATCCCGAGGTACCACTGTAGATAAATGCAGAAGCATAAAGTTTCATAGCTGGAAACGAATCAAAAACAAAAACCCTTGAGTGTATTTTCATACTGTTTCATTCCAGTATGGTATAATGGTTTGAGTATCAGACTAGGTTTCTGGGAAACCAGGGTCCAAATCCTCGCTCAACCATGGAAATCCACTTTGGGCAAGTCACACTCTCTCAGCCACAGGGGGAAACAATGGAAAAACCCCTCTGAACAAATCTTGCCCAGAAAACCCCATAACAGGTTCACTTCAGGGTCACCATACATTGACTTGAAGACACACAACAACAACAACAAACCATGAAACAGAAGAGATTCATTCAGAAAATCACCTGAAAATCAATTCAGACTCCTGGAACATCACTTCTTGCTATTAAAAATGGAAGCAGTGCAACCCACGCAAAGTTGAAGCAAAAATGGCTCTCCATCCATCTGTCCATGCTCAGCCTAATGTAGAGCCCAATGCTTCCTGAAAGCCCAATAGGGAGGGAGGTTGCAGTGTGGCGATCCTTCATGTTGCTAACCGAGTTGTGCAACCACCAATTTGCATGGAAATGAATGGAATGGAATATTGCTCCCCATAAGGACTCCCAGAGCATATTTAAAACACAATCTCTTTGCATGCCTCCGTAATTGAGTTCCACTTCAAAGCATCTTTGTGCGGTGACCTTATTCCTTCCCCGTCACTACAATGAGCATAATGTTTCTTTTATATGAATGGATGGCGAAGGAAGAAGAAGGGAGAGAGAAGATGAGGAAAAGCAAGACAGTCAACCTCTAAGCAGATAATATTCACATCCTAGAGATGAGAACTGTAATAGTAGCTTCATAGTTCATAGGATGGCTTTTGAGTTCCATAGCATTCGCTGCTTAATTGTGTTAGCTATTAGTTTGTATGTGTGTGTACATGTGCACACATGGAGTATACCTGTTTCTTCCTTCTTCCATCTCCAAATGTATATTCCTTCCTCCCATCTCTCCTATGTATTTTCATCCATATAAATATACAGCCAGACCTCCTGCACCCATGGATTTCACCATCCATGGTTTGAAAATATTCCCAATTTACCCCCCCTTCCCACAAAAGCAAATATTGATTTTGCTATTTTATATAAGGGATGCCATTTTACTACATCGCTGTATACAATGGGACTTGAGCATCCATGGATTTTGGTACCCATGAGTGGTCCTGGAACCAAACCCCAGTGGATACAAAGGGTCCACTGTAATGGTACTTCTTTCTGCATGTTTGGTACTATGGCATGTGAAAACTGCTGGATGGATTTCACCTAGATTTGGAAGGCATACAGAATACATAGGGTTGGGGTGGGGGATGGACAGTGGCTTTTTGCCTCTCCCATCCCCATTAGCTACACACTTGGAAGATATTATTAGGATGGTCTGACCCAGGCTGTGTGTCATGCAAGGAATCCCTGAGAGAAGAAGCATATGGGCAGCCAAAAATACCAAAATGCAAGAACCAGAATTGGCCAGAGGTCCATGTCTGGTTTCAGAAAATGGATATCCCCACCAATGGCAGGCAAAGTGCATCCCTGTGCCCTCATGTGGCCCTCTGTCCTATGCCAATGGAGAGTTAGCATCCAAAGGGACAGAATCCCCTAAGCGAAGCAACTACAGGGAAGTCAACCCAATCCAGGGTTGCAGCTGGACTGCAGAATTAATGTAGTTTAAGACCACTTTAACTGCCATGGCTCAAGGATATGGAATTTTGTGATTTGTAGTTTTGTGAGATATTTAGCCTTTTCTGCCAGAGAGATCTAGTGTCACAACAATGGCCTGCAATCTTTTTTAAAGTGAATGCGACTTAGAAGAATATTCACACTTTGGTCCAGAAAAGGGTAAATTTGGGTAGTCAGAAGGGGCCAACAGCACAAGGGCTGCCTGTTGCCCACCCAGCCCTACCATTACATCTCAGGTGAAGTTAAGCCGAAGCGGTTTCCATACAGTCATGGCAAGGGCCATCTGAACCTAATTAGGAGTCAATCTGTTCCCTCTCCATCCGAAAAAAGTTTGCTTCCTTTCCCTCGCATCTGACATACACGCCATATGGTTCATTTTCCAACTGGGAAGCCTGCTCCATAAACCAACAACGGCTCTCCCAGGTAAAATATTGTGTTTACAGTTTGGTGACATAACAAGGCTGAGTGATGGGCACACAAACAACTGGCGAGTGGTAAGGAAAGTTGGGGGGGGGGGCGGAGAGGTTTTTTTACATGGGTATATTGTGCTCGTCGGATCCAGGAGGCCATCAATTGTGACCCGTCCCCCCTCCAAATGCCAGCAATCATTTGCTTCCATTTATCTATGAAGATAGGAGAGATAGAGCTGCACTGTTCTGCAATGGAAGAAGGGTAGCCAAGACCAGGCAATGGGAAGTGGCTGACCCAGGTGAGGCAGATGTTGAGAGTAGAGATCTTGACTGTTTTGATCTTGCATGCAGGGAAAGAGTCCCAGGTTAATACAATGGCACCCAATATTGCAACAAGTTTATGCTACCCAAAGTGGACATCTGCAGTGGGGCAATGGCCATTCACCCCCATCGCCTGCCCTAACTTCAGGCTAGACCAGCACTCTATCTGAGGATAAGTGGAACTGACACAGTAGCCTTTCAGCTACTAGGATTGAGTTGAAATATGCTAGGTTTTTTGGGCATCTATGTGTGTGCTGTGCATTGCATTGCATTGCATTGCATAGCATAGCATAGCATAGCAGGTGTTAGTGGGTCACAAGAGGACTCAAACTGCACCATGTTTGTGCAAGCTTGTACATTTTGTCCAGAAAAAGTCAAGAAAACGTTATGGCTTTTGGCCAACATGGTTATGTATTTTGTCCAATTATTATTGTTATTGAGGTAGGTCAGAAACCTCTGTTGTTGTTGTTGTTATTGTTGTGTGCCTTCAAACCACTACGCCACACTGGCTCTCCAGAATCCTCTATGCATAACCTGTAATAGAAATGGTTTTGCCAGTTCCTTCCTCTGAAAAATAGCCTTTGGCACCTGGTATTTGTTGGCCATCTCCCATCCAAGGGCTAACCAGGGCTGACCCTGCTTAGCTTTCAAGATCACATGGGATCTGTTGCCTTTAGGGTATTTAGGATTACAGTGCATATCCAGATCCCATGAAGGCAAGCTTGTGTGTTTTGGGTGCCAAGATGTATAGAAACAGTCAGGGATCGGCGGAGTTTTGGGGGCGACCCACATGTGGCCCATGGGCATTACTTTTCACATCCCTGGATTAAATCATGACAGGGGATGGTGGTTCCTCAATTTTTCTGCAGCATGGTTTCTCAACACCTACAATCCAAGAAATATAAGCATACTTTAGATGGGTTGGGGAGGAATTACCACGGTTGGCAGGAGGCATCATCTCTCTTTTGTTGAACCAAATAACCTCCAAACTTTCTAAAACAAGGCCTGCTGCTGGCAGAAGGTTGCAATGGAAGGCAACGATTTTTAAGTTAAATCATGGCATAATATGATGGTAATGAGATTCTCTGGAAAATCATTATGTCTCTGTCAGGTGGTAATAAAACGGCGTATTTGTCTCCCTTCTCCGTTCGCTTGGAGAATATGCAGATCTGCCAGTCCTCATTATATCTTGATGGAAACAAAACCCATTAGCATAGGTGCTGTAGGTTTTAATGAGGGAGACATGCCGGAAAGTAATCCAGGTCAATGATAATGAAACAGTTACACCTAGCTGAAACTGATAAAAATCTAATTATGCCCGTATCAATGGACTACTTCAGGTATGTCAGATGTTGATCACTCCCCTACACACAACGCACACACACTTCGCTTCGGGCATTGCATTGGGTAACTTATCCGAAACTGGTTCTGTATAACGGATGTGGAAAGGATATTGAGAGGTCTAGGCAGGGCGTATTTCCATCTACAATAATAGTGCATCAAATAATATTTCTCTGCAGTGAAAGTGTGTGAGTTTACACACAGCATTTCGGTCCAGTTCTGTCCATTTCGAATTGCTGATCAAACACATTGGGGGCAATTGGTTTATATGTTGTAAACCACTTAGAAAGTACATATACTTGGTCTCCATTTTTCAGTTTGTAAACCATACATCTTCTTTAACTTTATTTTTCTGTCTCCCTTCCTTAATTCCTTCTTTGATTCCTACTCATATTTACCTCCTCTTGCCTTCATATCTATCTTTCCCATTTTGTCTTCACTTGTTCATCCTGATTCATCTCACTTTCTCCTATCTCCTCCTCCACTTATGTCAACCTTAGTTATATTTCCCTACTCATCCTTTTCTTCTTTATCTATCTTTTCCTCTTTTTATCTTTCAAGGTACTCTATCATCTACTTGCTTATCGCCTTACTTCTCACTTCCCCAAACTGTGTTTTCCAACAGGTTTAGTCACCAAAGACTACTTCATTGCAAGTTTGTGCTCCACAAAGTGTTGGAGTGGGACGTTTTGAAGCCAAGCCACTAGTTTGCATTACAATCCTCATAGTACCTATGTACATAATGCTCCACCTGAGGATCTGCAAGTGTCTTGAGGCCTATTTGCAGACCCTCCAGTTGCACCAATTTGCCAAGGACAGTCCCCATTACTTCTCTACTGTCCCACTTTCTCAGCTGCTTTCAAAATGTGCCAATTTAATAATAATAATAATAATAATAATAATAATAATAATAATAATATTTATTTATAGTCCTCCCAATCACACAGAATCAGGGCGGGTTACAGCAGTGAAAAATACATCAAAAATTACAGTAAAATTCAAAATTAATCCCTTTCCCAACAATAGTAAAATAATCACAATATAAAAGCATTAAAATACCATTAGCTAAATTTCAGATCCTTACCCCACGCCCTTTCCCGTTTTTCCATAGATATACTATGTCCCACATTTTTTGCCCACTCCAGCATATTTGTTTTGACAGAAAGAGGTGCCAAAGACAATCATATTTTAAGTTCGTATTCATATTCATATTTGGATTCATATTCATATCCAGGGAGAGGAAGCAAAGTTGGAAGGCCTGCTGGAAGAGATCCATCTTAAGAGCCTTCTGAAAGGCTGTAAGAGTCAAAACGTGGCGGATCTCTTCCGGCGGGTCATTCCATAAGTTCGGAGCAGCGATGGAAAATCCATATTTTGTTCTTCCCTGTAGGCTCAGACAAAATCAAACTGCTGTAGCCTTTTCTAACCTATAAGTTCATCATAATTAATAATCATTTTTGCCATCATGACCACACATGTTCTGATTTCCAGCTGAGAAATGTTGCAGGGTATGCATTTGTGTGGAAGATCTCAGAGACTGGCCACTAAGGAGCAAAATCAATGACTCAAGCGTTGCAAATTGTAGTCCGCAAATCAAACTTCCAAGCTCTTGAGACACACACACCTGTCCTTATTTAGGACCATCTCTCATCACTAGCCTTTTTGGAAATGAATCCTTTTCACTACCAACAACCTTGTTTTGTATCCAAACTCTAACTGGAAGAGCAAGTTTGTGTTTGTGGATTAAACAATTTGGGCCATGTCTATGGGAGCGCTGACCAATAAACGGCTCCCGTTGCATATTATTTGCCTTCCCTAATCTGTCTCTTGCTGACACAGAGGAAACAGCCAGGCTGATTTCTCCTTGACAGACCTCTCTTTATCTCTCTCTCTCTGCTTTTCTCCTCCTCTTCGCATACGTTCTTTCAAGCTGAAGCTTGCAATCTATTCATTTCATGGCTACCTCTAAGCTGACGGTGGCTATGTATGGGTCTGGGGGAGCCATACAGACTACCAAAAATGCAAAAGAAAAAGAAAGGGAAGGGCCCTAAAGTCCACTTCTGGTTTTGAAAAATTAACTTTATTCCCCCTAATGTTATACAGAGTAGAAGGGCCAGCGTGACATAATGGATCGAGTCTTGGACTATGACTCTGGAGAGCAGGGTTTGATTCCCAGCATGGCCATGAAACGTAATGGATGCCCTTGGGCAAGTCACACACTCTTAGCCTCCAGGGAAGGCAATGGCAAACCTCCTCTGTACAAATCGTGCCCAGAAAACCCCAGGATTTGTCTGGCTGACCCAGTCTGCAGTTGTTGTTGTTGTCGTTGTTGTTGTTGTGTGCCTTTAGGTCATCTCTGATTCATGGCAACCCTATTATGGGGTATCGTGGCAAGATCTGTTCCGAGGAGGTTTGCCATTGCCTTCTTCTAAGGCAGTATGTGTGTGATATTGGCTCACTACTGGAATGCATTGGGTTTCCATGGCTGAGTGGGAACCCGAACCCTGGACTCTTGGAGCCCTAGTCCAACACTCAAACCATGACACCATTTTGGCCCTGTACCGGGATGCAGTCTTCTCCGGAATAAATTATATTACCAATCCACACCTTACCAAGACTCCAGGTTTGGCCCTTTGGGGCATTTTTCAAGAAGGCATTGCAGAGGTATCTCATAAATCCTTAATTAGTTATTTATTAGACTCTGGCAGGTTGGTTATTACTCCATTCTGGAAAGATTTAAAGGGTATATCGGTGATGGCCTGCTATAAGAAGGTCTGGCAGTTAGCTTCCATTTCTTAAAAATTAACTAATAAACTCGAGGCTAAAAGGAAAGAAAGAAAAACAATTATTTCTTTGATATGAATTTTTTTTATTGAGTATATGAGGAGAAGGGGAAAGATAAAACCGGAGTTCCAAAGAAACACTTTTGACATCTTATAATTATGTATTGGGGCTGTGTGCTTTAATATGAAATGTAACTTTGTGTAGCGCTGTCTTTTTTATCATTCATATTATATCACAATACAGTTGTTTATAGTACATAATCAATTTAACTGTTTTTAAAAGGGAGCAAGGACTGTATGATGGGGAGGTATTGCATCAGCTGCATTCTTGCATTCATCTACCAGCTTTAAAGTGGGATTCTCATTAGGAGCAATGAAAAGGAATTTTGGATTTGATGAGAAAGGATCCCTTCACTTTCTCCAACCCTGGTTGGGGTGACACAACAGGACTTTGAATGTGATTCATTGTCCATCACATCTTTCCCATGCATCACACCATTCTCCTGTTCTCAGGGTTGCTCTGTGTCCGCTGGACCTGACTCCCATTGAAATAAATCAGTCTGAACTACCTTGGTTTCAAGGTAGTCACGGTTCAACTAACTCTGGGATCCAACCCCATGTCCCTTCAGGTAGTACCCTATAGCATGAGAAAATTGCAGTGAGGGGTAAGGCAAGGTAATGGTTAGAGCACTAGAGCCATCACAAGGTGATCCAATTCTCAGCCCAACCATGATGCTGCCAGCCACAGTTCAATAGTTCCCTATATGGGACAGCTGACCATATATCCCTCTGCTGTGTCCGTTTCTGGGCACCACAATTCAAAAACGATATTGACATGCGGAGGGTGACCAAAATGGTGAAGGGCCTGGAAACCAGAAAGCCCTATGAGGAGAGACTTAGGGAGCTGGGTATGTTCAGCCTGGAGAAGAGAAGGTTAAGGGGTGATAAGACAGCCTTCTTTCAATATTTTAAAGGATGTCATATTGAGCAAGCTTGTTTTCTGCTGCTCCAGAGCACAGGACACCTGAAGTCAAGTGAAGTAGGTTCACTTAGGGAGCTGAAGGCAAGCTACATACAGTTCCCTCCTCTTTTCCAGCCTTGATTTGATCCCTCCAAAAACCTGCTGCCTGAGATGACTATTTCACTCATCTTAATGGTACGGCCAGTGCACCAGAAAGAGGGACCCATTTTGTGTCTGTCTTAATAGTTAGATACATGCCTAAACGTTTTCTTGAAATCTCCAGATGTTAAAAAATAGGAACAATTTTACAACTCCAGAAGTTAAAAGCAATATATATATATAGTATATATGAATGAGAAAAGATAACATTCAGGAAGATCTCAGAGAAACAGAGATGCCCAGCTATAGTCCTGCCAGGAGAACCTATTGTCTACTAATTTTTCCTCCTGGTGTATGTGTTGGTTGCCTTCAAGTTGTTTCCAACTTATGGCGATATCATAGGGGTTATCTTGGCAAGATTTGCTCAGAGGAGGTTTGCCTTTGCCATCCCCTGAGGCTGAGAGAATGTGACTTCCCCAAGGTCACCCAATAGCTTTGGTGGCCAAGCATGAATCGAACCCTGGCCTCCATAATCCTAGTCCAATGCTCAAACCACTGGCTTTCTTTTCCTCTTGGTGACTGACAGGAGTGATTCCATCAAGCTTCGGATTGCTCTCTATTCCTTCTGTACTGGAATAAAGAAAAACAAGGGGGAAAAAGGAATAATTATGGTAAAGATTATATAATAAGCATTAAAGTTATCTTTTTAAGAAGAAGCCAATACCACCCACGCAGTTTATATCCTTTTAAAATAACACATCTATCATCTTTCCCACTCTGTTTTATGGAATAATTGCTCTGCTTTTCTAAGGGAATGCAGGAGGTAGAAGAAGGCTTGCCTTTCAGGTATTAAAAGCAGCTTGTAAACTTCTGCAATGACATTGCGGACCTCAATTAAAAAGCGACTGGAACTGGCCATTGAGGCCCGTCGAGGATTTTGGGGTCTGTTCTTGACCTGGCTTGAAAGTCCCCAACAGAGCAGCTCCGCCTGATCAAAAGATCTTGCTGAATGCAGCGATTTGATCCATTAACGCCAAAGTCTTATAAATACCACCGGGCAGCAACAAGAGACAAGAATTAATGTGCTCGAGAACAGCCAAGCGCCTGCCAAGCTCTCTCGCCCTCTCTCCGCCATCCGCCCTTCCCAGATAACAGACTCAAGCTTTCCTTAATAAAACGGAGGAAGCCAAAGCCAACCAAGGCTGAAGCAAGGATCAGGCCTTGATGGATTGACGACAGAAGGGTCCTGACAGCGTCGGAGCCGCTGGGGATAAATATCCTATCTCCCCGAGGGAAATGGCCATCAAGCATGGCTCGGTTGCGTGAGCCTTACCTCGCTGACTCTATCAAGCTAATGTCACCTCTAAAAATAATAAATGCTGGCGCCGTGACCCTATGCTCTCCCTTCCTCTAGGAACCTACGGGTGTCTTTTCCTCAGTGGTGACTTAGGAGAGCAGGTTGGCTAACCCTGGGTTAAATGGATCGCCCCGGCAGAGATTCTAACAAGCAACAGTCCCACTCCCTTTGTGCAAATAGCGGCTTTGATTGGATTGTTGAAGGATAAAGGAGCGGGATCGGCAGCCCTCCGGATATGGCTGGACGAAGGAAAATGAGGTTCTCAGTTGGCCTCCATGAGTCCAATGGAGTAACCAGAGATGACCTGAGACCTGAAAGCGCCACCTGCCAGAAAGTGGAGGAGAATTAGTAAATGTAAGAGACAATATAATAAAATGATGAACACCACTTAAAGAGGTTAGTCGTTTTACGGTTATTCGTTTATGCATTTATTTATATCCCATCTTTCTCCCAGTTTGGGATTCAAGGCAGCTGACAAAAAGAGACTTTAGAAATTCACGGCACCCAAAAGTTAAAAGAACAACAACAACAACCAAACCATCAGAAAACTGAAACCAGTTAAAATGTAAGCCATTAAAACAACAACAACCAGCACATTATACTTGGTGTTACCCCAACGTTGCATCATGTAGCACCTTTGAGACTAACTGAAAGACAGACGCTGGTAGCATGAGCTTTCATAGGCATGAGTCCTCAGGATATATTGTTGCTTTAGGATGGAATGAGAAGGTCATGGCCCACCAGATGTTGAACTGCAACTCCCAGCAGCCACAGCCAGGATAGTCCATGGGGGAAATGCTATGAGCTGTTGAAAAACATCTGGCACTGAATGCCTCTGTGGTGTCAGCACACAAATCAAGGCTGAGAGTGAATTTTCACACACAGCTATAGATGAGTCTTGCAGTGTACAAAATGCACACACATGGAAAGACTTCCTTGTATACATACAAGGTCCAGTATTAAATTAATGACATGTGGAAGTTTTGCAAGATTCACCTCTCTCCGTCTAAGACAATCCAGCTCAGGAAAACTCCAGTTTTAAGTTAGTTCACTGCTAGAAGTTTGGGAAGTGGAGGGACATTTTATTGGGGAGGCAGAATTCTTATTTTGGGGTGCAATGCTCTCATTGCCTCTCACCATCACATGGGGCCATATAGAGGTTTAGCACCTCTTGCCGATTCAAGACAAAAACACAATGTTCTCATATAGCAGGGGAAAGAAATGTGCACCTCTCCAGACGTTCCCAGCATTCTTCTCCATGGCCTCTGCTAGCTGTGGCTGCTGGGAATTGCAGTTCAACATCTAGTGGGCCATGGACTTCTCATTCCATCCGAAAGCAACAACTTATTTTGAGGCAATGCTGTCTGAAGTCCTAGAGAATGGGGCTGTTATGCTTCCATACTTTTTAATCTATCCATCCTGTTGAAACAATCGCAGCTTTGAAAGCAACTTGTTGTTGTTGCTGCATTTATTTATTCCCTGCTTCCCCAAAAATCGGGACTCAACGCAGCTCACCATTAAAAAAAAGAGCAATACAAATAACAACATGCAAAAAGTTAACATTGAACTTTTTTACTTTCCCTCCTTCCCTTTCTGGCTATCAGAAAACAAATCTCTCCTTGCCAGACAGACATCCTCTGAGTCATCTCAGCACCCATTAATTCTCCCTCTTTCTCGTTGTATCTGGCAATTCGTGAGGAGCCCAATTACAGGGAAGGGTGGGGATGGGGAAGAATCAGGCGTCGGAAAATGACAAAAAACACTCAGCCCGAGCTACATATTTCGCTGGGGAGCCGTGAAATTCAGTCAGAGCGGCTATTCTTTCAAATGAGAGCAAAATGCAATTAGCAAAAATGAAACGTACACAACACTTTACCAAACCTGACAGCATATTGTTTTGCAAGGTCCCCAGCGGATGCATTTGAAAGCTGCATTTCTGGGGAGGAAGGAAGGAAGGAAGGAAGGAAGGAAGGAAGGAAGGAAGGAAGGAATCTCAGTTGTATTTCTTTCTTGCAGATATGGCTCATTGGCACCTGCGTGATGGTAAATGCCTGTTGGTGGGCCAAGGCGGGCATAAAAAGGCACCGGACCTCAGACAGAAAAGGGAATTATAGGGACACTTTCACACTATGCACATACCCCTCCCAACTGTCCCAATTTGACAGGAACAGTGGTGCAGTGGTTAAATACTGGTGGTGCAGTGGTTAAATACTGGTGGTGCAGTGGTTAAATACTGGTCCTGCAGCCACAATGTTGTGAGTTCGATCCCAGAGAGTTCCAGGTTGACTCGGCCTTCCATCCTTTTGTAGGTTGGTAAAATGAGTATACAGTGGTACCCCGGGATACGAATGCGCCGCCTTACGAAATTTCCGGGTTACGAAAAAAATCCATTGAAAAAAACTGTTCCGGGTTACGAAGGTTATTTCGGGTTACGAAAAAAAATTTGGTGCTTTTCGGCGCTTTTTCGCACGAAATCGCGGCTTTTCCCCATTAGCGCCTATGGCTTTTCGGCTTGCGAAAGCCTTTCGGGTTACGAAAGCGGCAGCGGAACGAATTAATTTCGTAACCTGGGGTACCTCTGTATCAAGTTTGTTGTTGGAAATTGGTTTACTTGTTGTAAACCGTTTAGAGTGCTTGGTTCAATATGAAGCGGTATAGAAATGGAAATGCTATTGCTATTTGTCATCCCATTTTCTCAGCTGCTTTTAAAATGTCCCATTTCCCCCTCCCTCCTCTTCCCACTTTTCCTCTTTCTGCTCAGCTTACTTCAATTGCTGCAAACTAAGTTCAAAATACCCAGGTTGCATCCTCTGAAGATGCCAGCCACAAGTACAGGTGAAACTCGTATAGAACATGGCCACATAGCCCGAAAAACCCACAAAAAACTATGTTTGTACTCAGTTAACTTAGTAGGGGCGAGAGGAGAGGAGTGGGTGGGATTTTGGCCTTCCAGTAAAGGTAAAGGTAGTCCTTTGACATGAATGTCTAGTTGTAACTGACTGTGGGGGCAATGCTCATCTCTGTTTCTAAGCCGAAAAGCCAGCGTTGTCCGAGGACTTCTCTGGTGGCCATGTGGCCAGCATGACTTCACCGAACACTGTGACCTTCCCACTGAGAAGTGGTACCTATCTATCGACTTGCATTTGCATGCTTTTGAAGTGCTAGGTTGGCAGAAGCTGGGACTAGTGGCAGGAGTTTACCCATTATGCAGCACTCAGGTCTCGAACTGCCAACCTTCCAGTCTTCCAATCATCAGGACTGGCATATTAAACTACTAAGCCACTGTCCCATTTATACAATTGGATAGTAAAGCAATGACCGTGGCTGCTTGAATTCGTGGGGGGAAAAAAATCTGTGGATATGGAAGGCTGACTACTTTTTCTGGGTATGATGATGATGATGATGATGATGATCATCATCATCATCATCAATATCATTATTAATTATGGTCTTCTTTAGTATGATTTCAGTTCAATATGAGACACCCTTCCTCCAGCGCACCATGCGGCAAGTTCAAGAAACAGTAAATTCTAAATAGATATATAAACAGTAATAAAACACCCTCCAGAAGATGCACAAAGCTTGAAGCATTTGAAGTGGAGTTGATTCAGAATTGGACTAATTAATAGGAATCGCGTAGGAAGTGGGGAAAAGCTCATTAACACAAAGGCAGGATTTAAAAGACATGTTCTGCTTTTTAGCAAGTTGTTATCTTTCTCTTTGAGGACAGGTGTAGACTAGAAGTACGAAATCATAGTATTAGTTTCCAGAGCTCTGCATTGTTTACTGTATGTGCATGACAAACGGCACAGAATTAAGCAGTAATTCCCAAACTTTGGTCCTCCAGATGTTTTGGACTTCAGATCCCAGAATTCCATACTCTTGTCCAAGCTGGTTGGGGCTTCTGAGAACTGAAGTCCAAAGCACCTGGAGGACCCAAGTTTGGGAACCACTGGAGTCTGGGTTAGCAGAAAGACTTGGCTTCAGTGAATGTCCCACACTTCACATGGAAGGATGACAATATTGAAAGGTGGGTGAAAGACCTCTGGCCTTTCCGATGTTGTTGGACTGAAGCTTCCATTAGCCCCATCTAGCCTGGGCCCTGGTGAGGGCTCTTGGGAGTGGCAGTTCTTTAGCAACCCTGGCCCTGAGGTTCAAGACTTTTTTCTAAACCAGGTGTGGCCTTCCAGTTGTTGAATTATAACTTCCATTAGTCTTAGTATAAGCAGGTGGTTTCCACACTTTGCTCCTCCAGGTGTTTTGGACTTCCACCTTCAGAAGCCCCAGACAACCTGACCAATAGTCAGAGATTCTGGGAGCTGAAGTCCAAAATACCTGGAAGACCAACATTTGGGAATCACCAGCATGCGCATGGATGTGACATAATTAATGTTTTAGTCTATCGGTAGCCGAAGAACAACAATTTGTCCAAATCAGGTTTTAAATGAAGAATTCATGGAACATAACAACAAGCCTGCTGATTTAAACAGAATGAAGTCTTCCCCATAGACTCATGGATATAGGAAGGACCTCAAGGGTTAGTCCAAGACCCCAAGAAATCCATCAGTCTCCCTGACCGGTGGCCACTCAACCTCTGCTTAAAGCCTCCAATGAAGGAGAGACAACCTTCTGAGGTGGTCTGTTTCAATGCTGAACATAAAGTCCTTCCTGACACTTAGTCCAAATTTCAACCAATTATAGATCTATTTAACCATTGCATTGTCCAACCCACATTTTACTAGCTTGTTTGCAAGAATACCTTGGGGAACCTTGTCAAAAGCCTTACTGAAATCAAGATATTCCATTAGTTGCAGCTTCTTTACCATTCAAGAATGAGATTGCAAGAACTCAGCGATTAATATGATGGAGAACCTTTGGCCCTTCATGGACCATTTTACACTGTGTAATTATAGTGTTATGAATCCACTTTAACTCTCATGACAACATCCTCTGGAAGCCTGGGAGAGGAATTTACAATTCTCAGCCAGAGAGCTCTAGTGTCTCCCCAAACTACAAACCCCAGGGTTCCAAAAGATGTAACCATAGGTAACTGTTGTTAAAGTGGGATATGGTGCTATAACGGTGTAGCGTGAAAGGGTCCCAGGCATTTTAAGTGACACCTCCTACAGTCCTTTACAACTGACTTCAGGGGCTTCGGGGAACCGAAGGTCTCCAAAAGGCCCCACCTTTGTCATACGGAACGATGGTTACTAGAGTGCCAACTGCCACCACGTATTTCCAGCCTCTCTGTATTAATTATGCAAATGTTAATTATCCAGCAGGCATATGATGTTCCAGGCCCTGTTTCAAGCAGCACAAATGGCTAACCAATTAATTACTGCGCCAAGCACTCAGAATGTATGCTTCTTGTTCTCAGGTTGATTTAATATCCGCTGTCCAAAGAGAATCACAGAACGGAATGATTATGAGCACACAGTCGAGTAGGACTGGAAACAACTCTCGGTGGCACATCGCTTCTTGTTATTTGTTTTGGACATCCTTTTCCCCCCTCAATTTTGGCCCTCGCTCATAACAATTTACTGCTGTTAAAGAGTCCACTTCAAGGGAAATGAGCCACCATTAAAGCAGTTTACAAAATATTTATTCTGAAAAAAAGTTCACTCTGTACAAATTTTGAACCAGAACATTCCCAACACTGCAAGGTTTATAAAAATTGCTAACATGGACGCAAAAAAAAGCAATTCTCCCCCCCCCCCCCCCGTTTCCTTTTTTAAATTACAAAGGTAAACACTACAAAATGGTTCCTCTGGAAGCTACTTAACGGTAGAAATACAAATGAATCAAACCTAAAAAAAAACGAGGGGGGGGGAATCCCAGTTCATCATATATAATCTTTGATTTGTCCTATACTGGTTCCGTCCAAATATGTATCTTTATGGGTAACAAATTTGCTTTTGTGATCTTCCATTTATGCTTAAGTGAGTCACCAAACTAGATTGCAAAAAGGAGTCCTTTCTTCTGCTCTGGTAGAATAAAACTTGCCAAAATTGATCCGTTTCCTCCGACTAATGACAAAAAATAAAATAAGAATGATTTTCTATACATTGCATTACAAAAAAAAAAAATCACTGTACAAGCCCATTTAAACTTAACGTCTGAATGGTTTAAAATGGTATTTAAGCAGTGTTTGTATCAACTGGGAGGGAAACCATAAAGACAACACTTTTTGTATTTAAAAAGAAACTTCATACAGTAAGAACCACAGTGTGGAGATACGAATTTCTTACGGGGTTAAAAAACAAACCAACAAAAGAGTTCACAAGTAGGAACTGGAGAAATCTGAGTCTTGCAAACATTTGCATTCTCCCTTCTGGCATAAAACATGATTGTTCTATGCAGTTCTCAAGCCATCTCCTTTTCGGATTCCTCGCACCCTAAGCATGCAATACAACTTGGAAGGCTGTAACAGGAAAACCAATGCTCTTGTAAACATGGCGACACCAAACAAGGGGTCAAGACGGATGTGGAGGAGCGATGGAGGCAAGGCATTGTTCCAGACAAAGTCTTCACCTTTTCTCTCTGTCTCTCTGCTATGGCAAGCTAGAGCCATGGGTGCCAGGCGGGATCCATGCGACAGAGGTTGTCCAGGCTGTTTGCCGCAGCGACCAGAGTATTGACTTTGCTCTCCCCTCCTTCAAACTGAGCCAGATTATGCAGTCGAGTCATGATGGCGGTAACTGCTTTCTGAACCAGCGAAACCAGCTGCTGGCTGTCCATGTTCTCAGGCTGTCCAGCTGCCGAGAGCGGGGAGGAGGTATCCTCCTGGGTTTTCTTGTGCCAAGCAATTATTTCATCTCGCAGCACTGTTTTCAGGATGCCATCGACCTGCAAGGAAGCCGGGATGCGGAGGGGAAGGGAGAGCAAAAAGAGATAATTATGTTTAACTACGAGGAACTGTCAAGGGAATTGCAGGTTTAAGAAAACTGTAATGAAAGTATGCCGTGGCATTTTGACCTTCTCCATAAATCAAAAGCAGCGGTGGGCACTATATGAGGGCAAGTTCAGAAGGCAATGCTACTGGAAGCAGTAGTCCATGGCCATTAGCAGTCCATAAGTGAACGGCCGCTGGCCTGTAGCGAGTTTTTAGGAAAAGAAAGAAACAGTTGTAGTCAATGAGCCCAAATATCATGCTAACCTCTAGAACAGTGATGGCGAACCTATGGCACGTGTGCCAGAGGTGGCACTCAGAGCCCTCTCTGTGGGCACATGTGCCGTCACCCCAGCACAGAGTTTGCCAGAGTTTGTTATTAGAAAGCCAGAGGGACATGGCACTTTGCAATAAATAAGTGGGTTTTGGGTTGCAGTTTGGGCACTCGGCCTCGAAAAGGTTCACCATCACTGCTCTGGAACATTGGGGGGGGGGGTCTGTCAAATCTCCCACATTAGATAGCTTAAGAAGCACTGGTCTAGAGTGAGTTGTGTTTATTAAAGACTGTATATTTCTTTTTCCTTTGTAAAAACAACTTATTCTAGTATAACTCTGGGAGGTTAATTTCTTGTTTTTTAAAAAGATGCAGAGCATCACAAAATACAGCAGGCCTTTGGTATTCGCTGGGGTTTGGTCCTAGGACCCCGCGTGGCTACCAAAATCCGTAGACGTTCCATTGAAGTCCCATTAAATACAGTGGATAGCAAAATGGTGACCCTTATATAAAATGGTAAAATCAAGGTTTGCTTTTGGGAATTGGTATATTTTTAAAATATTTTAAAGCAATAGATAGTTGAATCTGTGGATAAAGAATTGTGGATATGTAGGGCCAACTGTAGATTTTCCACCTAGAGTAAATAACTGGTAAATCCGAGGTGGTACACCCCATTTGTACCTCCTTAGTATTTAAGCATAGGTCCAAAACGCACTATAGAGATAATCCAGTTTGAGACCACTTTAACTGCCCTGGTGCTAGGGAATTCAGGGAACTGTAGTTCTGTGAGACATTTTGCCTTCTCTGTCAGGGAGCTCTGCGGCCATGATAAACTACAATTCCCAGGATTCCCTAGCACTAAGCCATGGCAGTTAAAGTGGTCTCAAACTGGATTATTTCTACAGTGCGTTTGGGACCACAGTCAAATTCTTAATAGTCTTTGCCAGACTGGACAAAGTTGAGGATGGTGGGAGTGTTAGAGTCTCAACATTTGGAGGGCTACATATTCAAGAGATCTAGAGGAACCAAAGCTGGGGTGGGCTTGATTCTCTAAATGCTTTATCAACATTATCATTATGGATGCACTTAGTACTTGAGGGGGGAAAATAAGCCCCCATGGATGCTATCTTGTAATCCTTTCCACTTTTCAGACTTTTTGTTGTTGCTGTTGCTTGCATTTAAACAGTTGGGAGAGGATTTAGTGCAACGGGAGGTGGAGTCTTAAGATGCCTAATTACAAAACTCACACGGCACACCATGCGCACTTTCCGTGTACTATGCAGCAACTGCAAATTGCCACCCAACAGTGAGGTGTTTCGTCCTGGTGAAGTCTCCAAATTCAAAAGAAAATAAGCCCACTTCCTTTAGCAAGCTGCACCCTGCCAGGCGCTGAAGTCCTTCAAAAACATCCTATATCTTTGGCTTCCTACCCTGCTAACAAGCTGCCAAGATAGATTCTTATTTGTGGCATTATTCAAAAGGAACTCAACAAGGCTGCATTTGTCATTCACATCATCCTCCCTCAAATTGCAAAAAAACATTGGCATTGCTGGAACGGGAAGATAACTGTTGAGGCAAGTTAATTTCTATTCCACACAGCAAGCAGAGAGCAAAAATTATCTTCCACTAGGCTGCAATTCTGCCCAAGAAGCTGGACCAATGTGGTAACAACTGGACTTTCATGGATCTGCTATTTAGACAAGGGAAAGTTTAATCACTATCAAATTGTCTGGAAAATTGTTGCCAAAGAGGAAAGAACTAGAGAAGTCCTTTTTCAAATGTGCTTCAGCTCAATGTATAAATCCAATGTGATGATTTTAGAGACAGTGGTTTATTTATTGTAGTTATAACCTGCCTTTCTCGCTATATGGGACCCACGGCCACTCACAATATGAGTTAAAAAGAAAACATCATTAGAATCATAGAATCATAGAATCGTAGAGTTGGAAGAGACCGCAAGGGCCATCCAGTCCAACCCCCTGCCATGCAGGAAATCCAAATCAAAGCATCCCTGACAGATGGCCATTCAGCCTCTGTTTGAAGGCCTCTAAGGAAGGAGACTCCACTACACTCCGAGGGAGTTTGTTCCACTGTTGAACAGCCCTTACAGTCAGGAAGTTCCTCCTGATGTTGAGCTGGAATCTCTTTTCCTGCAGTTTGCATTCATTGCTCCGGTTCCTAGTCTCTGGAGCAGCAGAAAACAAGCTTGCTCCCTCCTCAATATGACATCCCTTCAAATATTTAAACAGGGCTATCATATCACCTCTTAACCTTCTCTTCTCCAGGCTAAACTCCCCATCTCCCTAAGTCATTCCCTCGTTAGGCATGGTTCCGTACACCTTTCACCATTTTGTTACTTCTTCCTTTGGACACGCTCCAGTTTCTCAATGTCCTTTTTGAATTGTGGCGCCCAGAACTGGACACAGTATTCCAGGTGGGGCCTGACCAGAGCAGAATAGAGTGTCACTATGACTTCCCTTGATCTAGACACTATACTTCTATTGATGCACAATATGGGGTAGTTGCCGTATTGCCCCTCACCCTAATCCTAATGGGAAACATGGAAACTCCTATAGGCCATTGGACTCCAGCTTCCACCATTCCTCCCCATTGACTGTGCTGGACAGAGTAGTTGGGAGCTGCCCTCCAACAACATCTGAAGATCTGCATGATCTCCATACCCTAAAGGCACCAGATTCTGTAGATCTTGGAAGCTAAACAGAGTCAGTCTTGGTTAGTACTTGGATGGGAAATTGCCAAAGAATACCAGGTGCTGTAGGCTATATTTCAGAGGAAGGAGCTGGCTAAGCCATCTCTGAAGAGTCCTTGCCTAAGAAAACCCTGTGAAATTCATAGGGTTGCTATATGTTGACTGGCAACTGGACAGTGAGGCACCTCCTTCATCAATGCACTTTCGAAATGGCTTTTAATTGAATCATGATTATGACTCTGTGTTTTATACCTTTTAAACATCTTTTCAAAAGCTGCCTTAAATCTCAGATTAGGACAAAAGGTGGGATTTTTAAAACCCACAAAAACTGCAGAGGACTGTCAGAGAGCCCCGTTCCTTCTGCAGCAGTGCGCTAGGTTTCTATGTTTGGTGTTGCAGGAGAGAGGAAGAGCACTCCATCCCTCCTCTCCCAGCCCACTCATTTTATTCTTCATTGGATTTTAATGCCACTTTTTCCCAAAGAAGGTCACTCAGGATAGCTAACTCCGATAACGTCAAATCAAAACCAATAATGTGAAAACCAAGAGATTAAACACACCATTAAGAGCAGAAGGAAAGAAGAACCTCCACGTGGTTAATAGCCTCTTTCTTCCCCATCCATTACAAACTGAATCCCTACTCCCTGCTCTGCTCTGTGACTGATCAGAAACATCTCTTGGGTCATGGAAATCTTTCCCATGGCAGCTCAGCTGGTCCCCTCCCCACTCCCTTTCGGCTACTAGGCTTTTCGGCCTTTTTATTCAGACAGGCCTTCGAGATTTAAATTATGTAGCAGAGGTATGTGTGAAGTGGTGTTCTGTGCTGTAGTTCTCATTTTTTAAAATCAGTAATTATGTTTTAAAGGTGTTCTTAACTGTTTTAACCTTTAAAAAAATATACAGTCAACCCTCCATGATCACATATTCTTTATCCACAGATTCAATCACCCACTGTTTGAAAATATTAATGTATATATATATGTAAACTCCTCAAAACAAGCCCCGATTTTTTCATTTTATATAAGGGATACCATTTTACTATGCCATTGTATCTAATGGGACTTGAGCTTCCACGGACTTTGGTATCCATAGCAGGTCCTGGGACCAAACCCAAGCGGATACCAAGGGCCAACTGTAATACTGTAATTATTTTTTAAATTTTTAATTAATTTAAAATTATTTTTAATGACACCTCCTTCAGAGTGAGTAGAAGCAGCAGCTAAAACTTCAACCACTATCAAAAGAAGCTGCAGCAATGAATAAAAAGCAATATAAAATCAGAATTGGTTAAACTTTTTCTTAACAGTTCCAGAGAAGAACAATGTGGGGCCATAGTGAGAAAGGATGGCGAAGTTCGACAGGACAACCAAAAAGAGTTTCACGATTTTTTAATGTGTTTTTAATTTGAAGTCTCAGAAGACACATTGCAGCATCAACTATACACTTACCTTGAAGTTTGGCTGTGCAAAACAGCGAGCAACTGCAATCATAGACGCAGTGAGGGGACCAGAAACGCCAATGGTGGTGAGGAACTCAGAAATATTTGGTGTGAGCCGGAATGGGACGGGTCGGTTGGCATCCAGATCCCCTGTGGCATCGTTGATATCAAACCGGAAGTATGCCACATTCAGTTTGCCGGTATCCTAACACATTCAAAGAAAATAGAGGCACGTGTAATTCTACGTATGGAAATTGGTTCTGGAGTCTGGGATGTCGGAGCTACCTAAAACCAAAAGCATTCAATTTGTGCCCACCAGACCTCCCTAGAGTTCAAGGTATAAATGAGATCAGAATAAAACAGTGAGTTCCCAGTGGTTCTTCCCATTCTAGTGGCCTCCAACTCAGGCAATGCAAGTCTTGAATAAGGTTAACAAGAATTTCAGATACTCTTGACAGACAAGAACAGCCCCTGCAAGGTGACAAGTCTGAATAATAGACTTTGTTATTGTACCTGTGCAAGAGCAATGGAAGGTCCACCCTTTCTCAGTACAGAAGCTTCATTGTCCATTTTGAGTGAGCATGTGAAAAGCCAGTGTGCATGTTATGCATGTGTGTCAAACCAAAAAAGAAAGAAAATAAATGAGGGTCAATATTAAATTTAAATTTAGACAAAGTTTGGCACCTTTTAAATCAGAGGTAGGAAAGCACTGGGTCTTGGAAGACTATTTTCCCTAATGCCAATCCCCATGCGGGGCACATGATGACTCACCAGCTGTTGTTTCTGGCAACCAGAAGGGATACTATGGTGACCTTTTTGCTGCTTTGATGGCAGCCTTCCCAAAATACAATTGAATCACAAAACCGAACCCTCAGAAACCCTTCATAGACCCCCAAACACATTTTTTCAGGTAAAAAAAAAATGAAGAAGAGGTGGGACAGTTTTGTAGAGTCAGCCAAAGACCACATGGAACCTCCTCTCACTACATTCCCCCCTTTCCTTAACATTTTAATTGTAACTATTACATTTGGAACTTTTCATATCTGCACTGTACAAGGGTTACAGATAAGCTAATTGATCTTATTGTTTGCATTACCCTTAAACTCTTAAGCCAATGTGATGTAAATACTTACACCCTCCAGACATTAAGGAATTCAGTTACCATCAGTCCCAGTCAGTGTACCTATCGGTCAAGAATCATGGGTGTTGTAGCCCAAACAATATCTGGAGGATACCCAGGTAGAGATATCCAGTTAGGGAAGGCTGAGTTAGAGGCTGCAAGACACAGGTCCAAATCGCTTTCACCCAGAAGGCTCAGTAGGTGAGCTTTGGGGACACTCACTTTGGAGGCAATGGCAAACCCCCTCTGAACAATTTTGCAAGCAAACCTCTTCAGCTGGAAATGTGCATTAAACCCATTACAGCTATTAGTAATGGTAACAACTATTAAAAATACCTCTTGTCTTGAGAGACCAATATGTATGAAAAGGCAGAATAGAAAAAAATTAAATACCCAAACTTCCCTGTGTGTCATTGTATTTATGAAAGGCCACTCAACATGCGTAAGTCAACCTTCAATGGAAAAGTCATCAAGCGAAAACCCTGTAGTGCATGAACCAGCTTTAATATGTACCTGCGCAATCTGAAGCATCTCGGGATTCAGTCGGTTCAAATGGAAGACAAATTCTGCAAAACCGATGAGGGCCAGCTGAATGGTGAACATCTTCCGGAATGTCCAGTAATCGGTGGCATTTGGAAACGTATGCAGGGCCCATTCCTTCAGCATGCTGCGCGGCACCATGTTGCCTTGCACTTCTTTCAGAATGTCACGGAGAACCTACAAGGGAGAGAGGAAAGGTATTAGGAAGGAAGCGTTCTCTACAGAGACGACAGGGAATCAGTTTCAGCTCAAGGGCCACATTCAATTCCAAATGGGTCACATTTCAGTGGTGGAGTCAAAGACAAAAGGATGAGCCGCATTCCAGTGGTGAAGCCAAAGACAAAAGGATGGGATCCAAAATACCAGCATATATTAACTTAAATCTTTTACTGCCAGAATATAAACCTTAAAACAGGCATCTCAACCTTACGCAATTGGAGGGGGGGGGGGGATACATAAGTTGTGAAACCAACAAATGATGTGGTCATGATGAAGAGGTGTGGTCCTCTGGAGAAGGCCAGAGGCTCAGACTGGGTCCCCAGGTGGGTCAGATTTAGGACTTCTTTATCCGCATAATCAAGCATCCACGGCTTGAAAATACTCAAAAAATATAAATTCCAAATAGAAAACCTTGATTTTGCCATTTTATATAAGGGGCACCACTTTACTATGCCATTGTATTTAACGGGACTTGAGCATCCATGGATTTTTGTTATCCATGGGGGGTCCTGGAACCAAATCCCATCTGTATGGTCCCTTTGCCATAAAGATTAGAATAAAGCACCTGGGCATTACTGTTGCCCCACAAACTGCAGCCACATTGTCCCTCCCATGTACACATCTGAGAACTACCTCCATACTGAACTACTACAGCATGAACTAGACTAATTAATAAGAAAGAGAAATAAAGTGGGGACTCACTCCAGTGCACTAGAAAAGAATGATAATCACCCTTTGCTGAAATTAAATTACTCAGACTACATTTCCCTAACCTGAAGGTAAGAGCCTCAAAAAAGAGAGACGCGGGAGGAGGAGGAGAAAGGAGACAGATGTTCCATGTCACTTAATTTTATTTTACGCTGTTCAAGGCATGAAAGGTTGTTTATTACAGAGAGAACTTTTGGGACTCAAGGCACCTGGAATTTCATCAATTACGAGGAGGAAAGAGGATGGCACTAGGTCTGACATTATGTATTAAAGCTTTTAAACTAATCATTTCCTGCTAGAAATGGACATCTCAGAACGATAATGGAACATTAAGTCTTATTTGCGCCACTTCAGCAGGATTTAATCTGTATCTCGGTCAGCTCTAAGACTCCAAGTAAAAGGTGCTGGGACAGTGTTTTAGCTTGTAAGCCTGAGGGCAGGGAACTGTTTGAATAACTATCCATAAGCTGAAGAGCAGGGCATAAATACCATAAATAAATAAATAAACTGCAAAAGACTCATCATAGACTTCCCTACAAATCAAAAAAGACGCCAAGGACAGCATTTGGACAGAACTTTCAAGCCTAAATCTAATTGTGAATGCCAACCAAAGTGGACCCATTGCATCAACTGAACTTAAAAATCACTGGAAAACAGCTCTTGGAAACTCGTGAAGCTAGGATGGCGGCTGTATGTGGCAAGGCTCTTTCTCTGAAGGGGTACCTTGACTATGGATCTCCCCACAAAGAGAAGTCAGGCTGCCTCCATCTCTTTTGAGCTTCTATCAGGAAGCCAAAACAATGTAGTTCCACATGACCTTTGCTATTTGGAAGTGCTCTCATTGTTTGCTTTAAAATTATTTTTACGGACATTTTTCTAAAGATTGTTTCGAAAAGCTCTTAAAGAGCATTTTAATGTTTTTAAAAATGTTTAGCTCTGTATTATTTACTTTATTCATTGAAATACCCCTGCCTCATCCTTTATCGCAGGATCTCGGGGCAACGTACTATACAAATAATTTAAAACATTAAAAGCATAAATAATTTTGACAAAATAAATACAATGAACGCCACTTTAAACAACAATGAACACCACTTTAAAAGCAACAGTTAAAACCACATTAAAAACGGCAACGATGTACATGTATCCTTGAAATAAATGCTTCCCCAAAGGCGTTAATAAAAAGCCAGGTTTGAAATGCTTTTACCTGTTATGCATTATCTCAAGGGCCCTTGCAGGCTGGGAGGAGATACTTAAATGCAAGGAAGGAAGGAAGGAAGGATGACTAGGGAGTGCCATTGTTGAGGTGCTGGTATAAAGAAAGCCTTGTTTCATGTACCCATCAACGTAACCTCATGTACCCATCAACTTAACTTTAATTGATGTTTGAGCCAGAAAGCAATTTAAAATAAAACCTTATAACCACCTAACAATGTTGCTGTGAGGCACACCTTCTCTTTTTATAAAAATTATGCTCTATTAATCATAAGGTGGGGAGGTAATGAGTCTCTTTGGAGGGTTTTCAGAGGTTTTCCACAATATTAATGTGCTGCAGGTGCCTGCTTAGTCCCCTCTGGTTGTTCCACTTTGAAATATTATTTTACCAATAAAGGAGATGGGTGAGGGAAGCATAAGAAGGATGCATCCAATATGAGATGAGAAAAAGTTAAGGCCTCGAAAAGGGTGAGCCTTCAAACACATGTGTCACAACCCCAATACCTGATGGCTGGCCTGGGTCCCTCTCGCTTGGACGGTTGCCAGTCTGTCATAGTAGCGAGAAATCGGGCTGTCGTGCTCAATCCCCTTCTTGGCACAGCGCTGCTTGTAGATCTCCACAAGGGAGAGAGAAGAGGGGTTGTCTTCTACCAGGCGCATCTGCGGGGACACTGCCACGACTCGAGGGACTAGGGAAGAAAAAGAACAAGAGAATGCCATGAAAAACAAATGTTTGGAAGGATCACTCTCACCAAGGCCATATTTTCATCCTTTCATGGGTGGTTGTAATAATCACAACCTGTAGTTCCCTTCAGAACTCTCCTTGGAGATACGCTAACCGCCTCCTCTGCCCTGATCTCCTTCTATGTCCTTGCCCACACCTCTGTTCTGGTGATGGGACACTTCAACAGTGACTGAAAGGCCGCTTCCTCTCCCAGCTGGTTCTCACACTGCAGTATTTTATGGGTTGAAAGGCTAATCCCCCGATTTTTTTACCATCTGCCATTCTGGAGGAAAGCTCTGGAACTTGAAGTCCAAAATATCTGGTTGATCAAAAGCTGAAAACTGCTACTCTCCACCAACTCTGGTTAGCAAGCTTGGAACAAGCCGACTCTAGGTGTGTTTGGGATGTAAATGCCATCATTCCCAGCCAGGACATCTGGGCTACTTTCGCCTTGAGCTTGGAACACCTTTCTGGCTAAACACATCTATGTGAAAACCAGAGATGTCTGCCCCAGATTTTGCTCACTGACCACTAGTGCCTCTATGCTGTTTAAAACACCATGTACACTGACAGCGCTGTAACAAGGGGAGGAGGAAAAAAGGGGGCATCGGATTAATAATGCCTACAAATACAGCAATATACCGGCTGTCAAATTAGTATGCAGATATCAGCTCTCCCACGGCTGCGACAATCAAGTGAAGTGTGTCAAGTGGCACTTTCCATCCCTCTCAGCACACTCAAGAGCGCCACTATGAAAGGGAACTCACAAGAAAGCACGGCTTGTTTTTGCTAGACACCAGCCCTCACTCTCAAAGGCATTTCCAAAGGAGGATGTATGACATGGAGGGGGGAAAAGAAGGAGGATTTCATGTCTCTCCTCCTGCCCACCCACCGGCCATTGTTTCCACTCCATGCCAACTGCAAACCTGGAGATCTGTAGCTTCTCCGCTCGTTTTTTATTTAGCAGACAAGGAGATATTTTTTGCTGTGATAAGAATCTACCTACTGCTGACATGGGAGCTTTATCCGATTAAGCCATGAAACTGAGTCTTTCATTCCAAATATGAAAAAAAAAGCCTAACCAGACAGGAAAATCCTCAAAAATGGCAAGAAAGAGACCTTCAATAGCAAGGTTACTTCCACTCCCCTGATATTCTGCCAGGTTGCTTCCAGCTTGGCTTCATATGCTATATGTTATCAGCCAAGGAGTCTAGATCAGGATGAGAGCCACCAGAAGATTCCCAATTCTTTTCGGTTTTTTAAAAGAATTCAAGAACACACACCTTGACATGCCACATTCCCAATGCCACCCACAAACTATGGGCCGAAGCAGATGGCCCAGAAGGACTGCACCAAGACCACAGGGCCTGCTTCCAAAGTGGGCAGCTGCCATGGTCCTAAAAGGGCCACTGGCTGGAGTGGATTAAATCTACTTCTTTTGGAGCCAGCTTTTCCAGTTTGGCAAGGCCCCCAAGTGGCTTCCAGCCGATTTTGGAGCATGCATCATTTGAACCAATATTTAGCAGGATTTCTTTCTGGAAGTTTTATACATTGCCCTTCAGAAAAGCTATCCGTGAGAAGCTTTAATTTATCTTCATTGGAGGCCTGCTTCCACTCTGTGACACTTGCTTGGCTGAGATACAAGTTGCATCCCAGGTGGCATGAAAAGGCAATCCATAAGCAAAGTGGAAGAACAAAATAAGATAGGACATAGGTGGCTGGCCTTTACACATAGAATAAAAATGAATATATATATATATATATATATATATACACACACACACACACACATACACACACACACACACACACAGTCAAATTTGGGCAGGAATTGCTTTGAAATCAGTTTGGAAGTAACTTATTACAGATAATTCTAATTAATTCCTTCTCCAATATTTATTTTTAAAATTAAAATTACATTATTTTTAGATTATTTCATGAAAATATTTTCATTTTCCAGTAATGAGGATGGGTAGCTACAACCTGTAATGTAACAGAAAGATGACTTTTGTGAAGCAACTGTAATTTTGTATAAGTTACTTTTCTAGTTATAGGGTGTTGCCTCATTAAATGTTGGAGGAGGAACATCTCATGGTTTAATTACTGGTTTATGCTGTTGTCTCAAGCTGTGTTGGGTGCACTTGGGTACACAGAGGGAGACTGCTTTTTGTGCCACAGAGCAGAAACTCATAGCATTTAGATGCAGACTTTTTTAAGAACCAGAAGGCCCCATACAGACAGGCCAAAATAAAGCTATTTCGAGTCACTTTGGAGGTATGCTGTTTAAATGATTCCTGGGTTCTAAGAGTCTGGAAGCTGCACCAAAGCTGCGCTCCAGCCCTTAGGACTGGATTGTGGGTTTGACACGGTATCCAGCCTCTTAGAATACATGCATCATTTAAACAGCATACCTCCAAAGTGACCCAAAGCAGCTTTATTTTGGCCTGTCTGTATGGGGCCAGAAATCAACTTTCTCAGTTACTTGTAAGTATCAGGAAACAAGAAAGAAAAGATTTTGTAAAAACTAAACACAATTCTAGAAGGAACTAACAGCTTTAGGAGACCTTGGAACTATAATTGTATCTCTTTACTTTTAAAGTAGCTTTTCGACTTCACATTAGCTTTTCAAGGTCTGCTAGAAGTAGGGATTAGTCTAGCAACCCAAAACCAGGGAAGAAAAACAGCGGCACAGAAAGAACGGGAAAGCAGAAATGAAGCTCAAATAGGACCCATTCAAAGGAACAGATGTCGATACAATTTTGATTTGTGTGTTGTGTGCGTGTGCGCATGAAAGACAGACTCACAGACAGATCTAAAGGTTCGCTGTGCACCGAGAGGTGGAAGGAAAGCGACCTACTGGCCTCATCCTTTTGCTTTTAATTAATGAACAGCAAAACTAACCTGGACCAGAAATATATTGATGTATCCATCCCCACTGTACGGATAATTGGTTTGCCTTACCAACCAGCCTGTTATAACAATAACAAGCCTTCTGTCACCTTAAAGATTAACCATTATATATGGAATAAACCAGGCTGTATTTATCCTTGCTAAAACCTCCCATCCATCAGAGGGCTCTGAGGAAAAGTAAGATCTCTCATTGGGGCATACAAGAAAAAAGAAACAGCAGGAGAGGCTTCTGCACTTTCTTACTTTCCTCAATATGCATTGCAGATGAGCAAACAGGCCGCCTTTCACCTCTCTGGGTGCAAAGGAGCTTGGGAGATAGATCTAAGAACGTTGTCTCATTTACACCAAGGTTTGCAAATGGGATCCGTAACATCCTTCTCACTGGGCTGCCAAGAGTCTGCATGTTAGGGGCCCACTGAAAAACCAGACTTCCCTGAGATGTCTTAAAGCTGCTCATAAGAAACCCAGAACGTTGTTAAAAGTCACCTGAAGGAGACTTGAGAATGTCCTGCACAAATCTGTGGTTCTAGAGTGATGTTGCTGTACCCACCTGTGAAGAAGAGATGCCTCTTTGTGGTTTCTTTCCTCTTCTCTAAACAGGGGTTCAAGAGGCGAAGGAGCTGTAATACTCGCTCTTCTCTACGTGACTCGGTCAGGCAGGCATCGTTCATTACGAGATACGGGTAAATCTTTCCATTATGGCCTCGGATATAGAGTCTTCTAGCTGCAGTGTTATGCTTTTGTACTATCTCCACTCTGGGCATAAATCTATCAAGAAAAAGGAGAGAAAGAGAGAGAGATAAAAGCACCTGAGCTTTCAGAATCTAAAGCTTCATTTCTCTCCTCCAAGATGAAAGCTAGATTTAAAAAGGGGGAAAGAAATTGAAATGCCATATTTAAAGCTAACAAAAGGAAGCATATTAGCAACTGAGCTTCTGTAAAACCAACATTTCCATTATAAATTTTTATAATGATGCAACCTTTTAAGCATCTACGTTTTCTATTATGCGGCTCAGCCAGGATTGATATTTTGCATGAAAAGCCTTCCACAGATGCATTTGCGCCTTTTGTCTTCTCCAAATTGAATGACAAAAGTCCCTCTTTTATGAACATAGGTTGTTTAGTGTAGATGAGGTGATGATTTTCGTACTGCTGACAGAGAAACCCCCGGTGGGAGTGTAATCCTAAGCATGTCGTGAGATGGCTTTGGGTTTAAAAATTGAACACCCCCCTTTCCTCTTCCTTGAAATCTCTCTCACAATTTAATCTATCTAAAAAGATGGTGAAAGAAAATCAAATGCACACAGATACTTTAACGGCTTTTTACTCCAGTTCTGTACAACTTGAAAGCTTCCAAACTGAGAGTCAGCATGGAGCAATAATTACTGGGACTTGGGAGATCCAGATTCTGACTTAGGCCCAGTACAGACCAGCACAAAGTGCCAGCCTATGGGTGGAGTCACAGCGGCGCGTCCGCACACTGGACGCCATGACTCCGCCCTTGCACAATGATGCCGCGCACCATTCTGGATGGTGCGACTCTGGCGCTGCATCTAGATGATGCAGCACCAAAAGGGCATCAGAAAGCTGTGCTGCTATGGCTGTGATACCCTTTAGAAAGCGCAAAAAGGAGCTGCATTTTGCAGCTCCTTTTTCCGCCCTCCGGAGGCAGGAATACACAACTCCTGAAAGATGTCCATCCAACCTCTGTTTAAAGATTTTTAAAGATGGAGAGTCCTCTGTCCTTCAAGGCACTATTCCACTGTTGAGAATTTTTTTACTGTAAAGAGGTTCTCTCTAATGTTATGGTGAATTCTCTTTTCTTGTAGTTTGAACCCATTGGTTTGTGCTTTAGTCTCTGGAGCAGGAAAAAACCTTTACATACAGTAACTTCCCTGCACATTTTTAAAGACAGCTGTTATGTCATCTCTCAATCTTCTTTTATCTAAGTTAAACATATCCAGCTCCCTCAATCCTCAAAAAGACTGCTTTCCAGACTTTTGATTATGTTGGGGCCCAAACAGACAGGCCAAAATAAAGCTGCTTCAGGACAATTTGGAGGTATGCTGTTTAAATGTTGCATGCATCCTAAGAGACCGGAAGCCATGCCAAAGCCACGCTCCAGTCCTAAGAACTGCAGCGTAGCTTTGGTGCGCTTAGGATGCATGCATGCACTTAGGATGTATGCATCAATTAAACAGCATACCTCCAAAGTGACCCGAAGAAGCTTTACTTTGGCCTGTCTGTTTGGGCCCTTGGCTACCCTTCTGTGGACATGTTCCAGCTTGTCAATATCCTTCCTGAACTGTGGTGCCCAGAACTGGGCACATTATTCCAGGTGAGGTCTGACTTAAGCAGAATCGAATGGCACTGCCACTTCCCTTGATCCAGGCACTATGTTCCTGTTGAAGCAGCCTAGAATTACGTTGGCTTTTTTGGCTCTTGCTTCACACTATTGAATCACGTCTACTAAGACCGCTGCCTAGATTGTCTCCCTATGTATTGCTTTCAGCCCAAGTGTTATCCACACACCACACACAAATACAGAGCAAGGGCCCTCCTAACTGATGGCTATCTAGCCTTTACTGGAAGACCTTCACCACCAATTGGCTGGAGGTCAACTTGAACTGCAGTCTAACACATTTGGCCAAAGCTGATGCAAAAATATGCAATGTAGAGGGAGAGGAACATACTGAAGCCATTCTAGTTTGAGTCCTACTAGTTAGTACACCACCAAATTTGGTGATTCTGCAACCAAGTACATGGAGCTATATAACCTAACAGACTAGTGATGGGATGAATATTCAAAATTATTTGACAAATGGCTGAAAAATATGACTCCCAAATGCCAGGAAACCCAATGAGGAGAATCCTGGACTAGTGAGAATCTTCAGTTTGGGACTTAAGTTTGCACAAAATTCACAGAGGGTTTTCTTTCCTTTTTTGCAACACAGTATTTTCTGCACCATAAAAGTATTTTCTGCTCAGAAAATAATATTTTTACACCTAAATATTATTTTCTGCACAGAAAATGCTGTTCCCTGTGCAGAAAATGCTGTTTTCAGTGCAAAATTACCACTTGTGAATTTTATACAGACTAATTCCTGAACTGTGAATAGTCTTCAAAAGGTAGTTTCTCAAGACTTCCTTGCAGCGGCAAGAAAATTACTCACTGCTTCCTTTAAGAACAAAATCAACAAAGAACTAAATTCCTCTCACATCAAAACAAACTTTAAATAGAGAGGAACTTTACAGTACAGATAAAAGACCTTCAGCCCCAATCGATTGCATGGGAAACAGAAAAACTCATTGAAATTTAAAGATAGTCTCAACTAGAGCAAACCCACTGGATCAGATGCAAGATGGAGACAACATCTATATAAAATCCAACAGATTCAATGGGTCTACTCTAGTTCAGAGTAGAACAGATTCAGGTCACAGTGTTTGAGCAGCTAAAACTAGAATTAATGCAGTTTGAGACCACTTTCACTGTCATGGATCAATGGTGGGGAATTCTGGATCTGTGAGCTACTTAGCCTTCTATGTCTAAGAACTCTGGTGGCACAACAAGCTATAAATCCTAGGATGGAACCATGATGGTTAAAGCCAGTGTCAGATTGCTTTAATTCTGCAGTGTGACAGCAGCCTAGAACTCACACCAGAGCATTTCCCAGTAACAGTTTCCATTTTACCAACTCCACTTTACCGTGCAATCTTGATATAATAGTGTGTCGGCTTCGGCATGAGGAACTCTCCAGGAATTTCCACTTCAGCCGTCTGGGCAGAGAAGTTGCTCAGAAAGCGACATTTTTCCTCGATGAGAAAGAACTTGGGAAGCTGTTTGGTTTTCGCCTCAAGGATTTTGATCCATTTCTTCAGCTTTGAAATAAGATTGTGAAGTTTCATGGAGCCTGGCACGCTGAAGTCGAAGTCTAGTGAACAAAGGAATGAATAACAGAAAGTCTTGCTTGTCAGAAACCAGAGATATACAACGGCACTTGTGGTATAGAAACATAAGAAAACTGTTAACAGAATCACAAAATTGGAAGGGTCATCGAATGCAACCCCTTGCTCAATGTAGGAATTCCAACTACAATATCCTTTTTTAAAAGCCATCCAGAGAAAGAGACCCCAGCACCTCTCCAATTGGTTCCACTGCCAAACAGCTCTTACTATCAAGATGCTTCTTCTAATGTTCAATCAAACTCTTGTCATTTTGCCTTCACGTGATTTCCAACTTATGTTGACCCTAAGGCAAACCTTTCATGAGCTTTTCTCAGCAAGTCATTGCCATTCTCTAAGGCTGAGAGAGTGTGATTTGCCCACAGTCACCCAGTGGGGTTTCCATGACCAAGCAGAGATTCGAACCCTAGTCTCCGACACTCAAACCACTATACCCCATTGGATCACAATCAAAATCTACCCTCCTGTAATTTGAAACCATTAAACCCGGTCCTACCCTATAGAACAGCAGAGAACCCTCCTCTCTGTGACAGCCCTTTAGATATATAAAGAATGCAGTTCTTGTTACCTCTCAATCCTCTCTTCATGCCCAACTCCCTCAATTTTTCATCATATGTTTTGTTTTCTCTTAACATCCTTGCTGCCCTTCTTTGAACCCACAACAGTTTGTCTATATCCATAAAAAGGGACACCCAGAACTGAACACGGTACTCCAGATGATGCCTGCTAAGCAAAGAATATACTGGAGCTATTACTTGTGAACAATTACCCAATTATAAGTCCAGAATTACATTTTCCCTCCTTCCTCCTGGGATTTTTATGGATTTTATTTTTTAAAGGGAGGTTGCACAATTGTAAAATCATGGGCAAGAAGGGAAAAAAATGATTATTACATACATTTCAAATTATTACAGCAGTTACACTTTAGCCGAACACAGATACTGCCCAGCAGATCCATGTATAAAATAGATGAGCCACTGGCAAAAACCATTCAAGATGATCTGTTCCAATTTAAAATGAGCCAAAATGCCAGAGATTACACATTAAATAAGCTTGCTTTGCCATTTGTTTTCATATTAGGCGAGAGTTATTTCTTCTCGGGCTATGTCTTCAGTTGATTTTTTAAACTAAAGGCCATAAGGAAGCATTTTGTTCTGTACCAGTGTAACTGTGGGGTAGCTGCCGCACATGGGCCACAGATCTCCTAATACTCCCGGTCAAAGGTGGGTCTGGAATCGGTTTGGATTCTCGGCCAAAGATCCCATAGCCTTCACCCAAAGGTCAATCTGTTTAAAACTGCTTTCTCATACCATTTTCCAGGGCAAATCAAACACTCAGTTGCATTCAGAAATGTCATGCTGAGACTTGCATGCATCAAAATATTCCAGACTAATAATGTGTGGCATAGTGGTCCGAGTGTTGGGCTGTGACTTTGGAGACCAGGGTTTGATTCCCAGCTCCACCATGAAACCCACTTTGGGCAAATCACATGCTCTCAACCTCGAGGAAGGCAATGGCAAACCTCCTCTGAACACATTTTGCCCAGAAAACCCCAAGATATGGCCTTAAGGTCACCATAAGTCAGAAATGACTTGAAGGCACACAAAACACACAAACAATAATTATACATAAATGCTTGCAAATGAAGACAGAGCCAAGTTAGAGAAGGAAACCCTGTCCTGGATCCTTGGTCTTGTTTCTCCATCTTTTCAGTCAGATGCTCGGGAAGGAGGGGACTTGCGCACCAAGGATACGCTGCAGCATTCTATTGCATGGCTCCTTGCAACAGAATGCTGCATCTCAGTATTCAAGTGCAAGTTCTTATACATCTCATATACAACAAGAAGGTATGAATTGGGTACAGGCAATCACTATAACTCTCTGAATACTGCTCTGATATCAGAAGCTAGGTCAGGAACGGTTAGGATTTGACTGAGACCATTAAGGAATAAAAGAGATTTCTGTGTTGGGTTAGAGAAAGAATCCTTACAGAAACTCTGGAGAACAGAGTATACAATACTATGCTTAATGAACCATTATTCTGACTTGGTGCAAGTCATTTTTTCAAGCCCCAAAGTCTACAAAAGTACAGGAAATCTTTAGGGCAAGGGCAGAGAAAATGCAGTTCATGGGTGGCGCATAGCTGCCAGGCTTTTTGTGGCTCCCAACCAAGAGTCCTCATGCTTCTATTCCCTTCCTTAAATCCAAGCTTTTTTCTTCTTGTCTGAAAACACACAACAGCACACCCCCAAGGCTACAGTGGGGCACTGTTGTTGTGTGCCTCCAACTCACTTTTTACTTATGGCAATTTTACGGCAAACCTATCATAGGGTTTTCTTGGCACATTTCTTCAGAGGGGGTTTCCCATTGCCATCTTCTGAGGCTGAGAGGGTGTGACTTGCCCAAAGTCACCCAGTGGGTTTTTTTCCACCAAGTGGAACCAGATCTCCAGAGCTGTAGTCCAACACTCAAACCACTACATCATGCTTGCTCCCAGTGGAGCATTATAGCAATTCTATTGCATTGTAAAAGTCTAGAGGTGTGGGGGCACTACTAGCCATTTTCAAGTGAAAACAAGCCAACCTCAGAACCAGGGCGATCACACATCCTCCTTTTCCAGGACACGACCCACATTTAAACCTTCTGTGCAGGAGAAATTCCAAAATATCCTCCGTTTCCAGCATGACTAAAAAGCATAGATTTATATTTATATTAGTGTTCTTCACTTTTAGTTGGTAAATGGCCTACGGTTTTCTTGAATGCTGTACATTTTGTAGTGCTTTGTCGTCCTTTGCGGTTTATGACATCTGGTTGGAACCCAGGGCAAACTGAGTGAAAATGTGTGAGCTCATTCTTATAGGAAAATGGCAGCCCTGCACCAGTACTTTGCGGTTGTCTGTGTTTTCCTACCGTAGGAAACACTCCCTAGAGAAACCCACTTATGTCTCTGTGTTTTCAATGCCCAAGGAACTACTGGGAAGGGGAACGACAACAGGGGATGTATGGAAAATGGAATGGAGCGGCTGAAATCCTGAACAAGGACCACTCCACCCTGCAAGATTTTGTTGCAGGCTCCACTTGTTTTCACTGTTAAGAACCTATCCCTTTCTCCACTACAGCATCAGTTTTCATATGTCAAAGAGAGGCACATAAAAATATAATTTACAAGCAGTATCCAAAGGAAACAGTTTCAAACAGCATGACAGTCTTCCACATTTTTAAGACCTCGTATTTAATGTTCGAGCACGCTCAACGGGGGGAAGAAATCCCAGCCATTACAATGAAAAACTGTTCCACCCCACTCGATCCAGAATGGCAGTGTCCACTGTTTTTCAAATGCTTTCCCAAATTCAGGGTAAAGCAATTTCTTCATTCCCCATAAATCTGAGAGTAAGTGTTTACCACGACCCATAAGGAAGGTGGAGGATCAGTAGAGACTCTGGTGATAAGAAGAAGGTGATACGTAATCTGGGGAACCAATTCTGACTCGGTCCTCGGAAATGACTGGTGATCAATCAGAGCAGTATTCGAGCATGACAATGCTCAAAATATGTTTTGCTATTGTACTAGATACCAGTATGACAATTCATACTAATTTTGCAATATATTTAAATTTAAATGTATGAAACCTATTTATTTGTTTATTGAAAAGACAACTTTTCCAGAGCACAAAAGACATTACGAATAAGACTAAATATCAGGGCCATCCTTCTGGGGCAGGCTATTTCTGATTTTTAAGTAGCCATCAGAATACCTCTTGCACTGACTATGACACTAGGAGCGTCGTGATTTTATTTATTTCCTTAAAAAGAAGGGATTATAATTCCGAGTCTACCCTCTAGTGAACAATCTGAGTAAATCACCCATTGAAAGGGAAGAGAAACATGAAACATGGCACTGTTTGCTGCCTTGGGCTCCCCGAAGTGCAGGAAAAAATGTCACCGAACGGCAGGAACAATATTCTTGCTAATGATATGCAAATAACTTCAGCAAAAATATTGAGGAGTGTTCGTTTAAGACCAAAAAATAAAACAAAACAAAAAACCCAAACCCACAGATGTAAAGTCATTCATTGCACCACACGAACCACTCCAGTTTGCTGAAAATTCCTATTTTCAGACCGTCTTCTCCTTGCTTTTGGCTTCTCAGTAGCAGATGGAAATGACGGAGAGCACTCGATTAATTAGCTGTCTTTGTTCATGTTACAGGGCTCCCATGCAGAGCCTGCTTAAGGAAATCCAGGCTCTAGAAAGGGGCAAAGAATTACCAGCCGTCTGAATGGCACAGGATGGCTTCCCCATTTTGCAGACAGCTTCATTAGGGCAGGGCGGAAATCTTTTTGATATCAGCCCTGATTAAAAACCCAACTCTTATTTCCTGCATTGGTTTAAGATCATTAGAGTTCCTTTTAGAAAAGTGGTTCTTTAAAATGGACTTAACGGTGAACGTCGTGGGGTGGGTGGGAGGAGGCCGAGAATGGACAGGCGGATTAAGTTTCCCTTTTTGGTCAGAAGAAGAAACACCTATTGAAGAATGAATGAAGTGAGATAAGACGTTTCATAAATGCATAAGTCAATCACCAAAGGAGACCAGATATGTCAGACCAGCTTTTTGGGCTGATGTGAGGGACTGGCAAATACTTCCTTCCAGTATGCCAGGGATGGCACAATATTTCTGCCCACTGGCTACCATTGCTTCTTTCTATGTTGGAAACTCCAGGGACTGGCAACTGATGGCTCGATGAATGGCATCAATCCATGGGCCATCACTTAAGAGCAGCACTGTACTAAACCATCTCTCCATCATCACTGCTAAACATAGTCCATTCTGGCTAGGGATAATAGTGGTTGTAGTCCAAACACAGCTGAATGGGGTACCTCACTGAGGGAAGGTTGATATCAACTAGCAATCCAAAACTTGTAAGTAATATTGAGATTTCCCCTGGTGAAATGTCACAAACTAGTTTTTCTAACCTAGTTATTTCAAATAGGTATACTCTGCTGCTTAGCTTGCACGTTCTTTTTGGTAGTTGCTCTTCTTTGGTAAATTAGGATTGGGGGAACCTATGCACTGATGAATTCAGGGAGGAAAAACACTAGCCAACAGGGAGGACAGACCCAGGACAAAGATGTAGCACCAGTGTGAAAAAGTGAAGGGTTGCAGCTCTTAGCTTGCTGAGTATGCAAGGTGTGAACAAGCTCTGCCAAGGGGCATCTTCAATGGTAAGTGCCTGTACTGACCTCTGGGAGGTTTTGATTATGTTCAAATAGTGCAATCCTAATTCAAGGATACGCTGGCAGTAGTGAGGATAAGGCACAAGCCTCTTCCAATGTCCTTCTCCCAGCTGATCAGAGATCTGCTGAAATAGCCATCAGGTACCAGAGTGGCTGTGATGGCTGAAAAATGCTATCTAGAAGGGCCATACAAAAGTGGGAGCAAATTGGTGTTAACAAGCAGGGACATCACCATCAGGAGAATCTGCAATGGGAGCCGTGTGGTGCACAGAATGCTATTGTACAGCCTAAAACTAGACCAAAAAGAGTTAGTTTTATGTTTAGCATAAACAAGAGGCTGCATTTCACTATTCATCCACAGCCTAGTATTTCAGTGGATAAGGTGACATGAAATCATGATCATCTTGTAAAAACCTGAAAGAGATGCTTCTAGAAGGATGAAGGGAAATAGCTTCCACACAATATGGATTTTTTGTTGTTGTTGTTAACCTTTCTAAACCTTTATCCTATCCCTGCTTTCAACCACATTGTGACCTCTTCCCAAAGTGTTAAGTTTGCATACACAGATACTTGGGGACCTCAGGGCTTCTAGGGCCTATGTAGCTTGCTTGAGTTTGAAAACCACAGTGTGTGGAGAAGTACGTTTTCTCTGCTATAAAATACCTGCTGCATCTATAAAAACCTGCTGTAAAATACCCGCTACATCCATAAACCACTAACAAATCATTTCTGCAATAATGGCTTTGTTTCATCTTGATGACTTTTGTATCTGCTTGGGGGAGATAACCCTGATCAAGCCACAACCCATCTGAAAGGTAGCGGTGCTGAGTTATGCCAGATCCAAACGTCACAGGAACACAGCCATAACAGCAGTGCAAAGGTACGCCAGGGCAAGGTAGTCCTAAGTCACTTCCAACCATCTGGAAGCCATCTGCAAACAGCACAGCTTCTAACCAACCTAGCCTTTGGACATTTCAGCCAATTAGGATTGCCCTGCTAATGAAGAAATTAGGATTAGGATTAATGGGGAAATAGGAAACCTATAAAATAGATTGCTTTCTTTCTGGAAGTAGCCTAACAGGAGAGTTTGAAGCACTTCATCTCACAAAAGTCAATTCTATGAATTAGCCATCTTGAATCCTAGTTTTGGAGGAAAGGTGGGATATAAAGTAAGTGATAGACTGCGTTTCATCAAATAAGGTGTGTAACAACAGTGCAACTGCACAAGCAAACCAGGTTCCCAATTACCAAACACTATCTGCCCTTTGCTGCCACCTATGCCTGTCATTCACCCCATCCCTTTCCTAAACCATCATTCCAGTCCATGCCAGCCTATAGGGCTTAGTCTTCACACATTCAGAAAGGGTGAAACGTAATTCGGACCTGCAAATCTGGACCAAGTGAGCAGGGATGAATCATTTTAGGACCAAACTACATCTTATGCTTAATGCATGACCTGAAGCATCTTTGTTACACTCCAGAAAAGATATCATTTTCCTTTCATTGCACTTGCTGGGGTTGGTATTAGTGTCCGAAAGAATAAAGTTATTCTTTCCCTCACCAGTTGCAGATGCTCCAATGCATGGGTTGGTACAGGACTTAATTCAGCAATTCCCACTGGCACCAATGGGAATTGGGGGGTTTTTTAACCACAGTTTTGTAGCTGTGTGGCAAAAGGAGCATTGGGGTGTGTGGCCTCCTCTCCATGTGCTGTGATTCCAGCAGTAAGTGGAGCAGCAGTAGAAGAAGTACCATTTGTGTACTCCATATATTAAGTATAAAAAGTTCTCTGACCCTCAATTTTCAACCAAGTTTTTAGATGCAGGTGAGTAAAAAATTAGCCAGGCAATGCTCCATGCAATGTTTTTTGTAACACATAAGAAAATTTAAACCAGGGGTGGGAATAGCATAGCCAGTTCCTGAAGCCTCCAAAATCTTTGCCCCTCCATAAACATTTTGAGGAAGAAGAAACAGAGAATCATGCTTTCACATGTGCAGTTTTCTGCTAAAACAAAACATCCTCCGTGCTTTGTTTTTGTTCCACAAAACTGTAAATGGAGTGGTTGAGGTCCATGGGGTGAGAAACAGGCGGAGACCTGGAAGCCTCAGTGGCTGTGCCCCATTGGCAATAAGGAAAGGAAGCTACATTATGTCTGAACCACGTCCAAGGCCCTAGGTTTTTCAAACAGCATCCAAATGAATGTTTCATATTGGCTGGAAACTGTGTGAATATTCAGAAGTCCTTGATCACCATCCATAATGCAAATCATCAACAACCCTGACAATTCAAAGACTTGGAAAATTACACCTGTAAGTCCACAAGTTAAAAAAATAAGATTATTTTAAATACAGGAAATTCCCTCTCCAGAGATTTATAGCAGCAGCCAGTTTCAAAGGGTGGCAAGGGCTCAAATGCCTCTGACTCAGTGGGTAGTGATCCAAAGCACATAAGGACAGAAATACAGTCAAGACTAAGAGACTGTAGAAACTGGAGATTCATTCTCAGCCATGAACTAGTATGGTAATTAACTTGGCATTAATTCAGCGGCATAGATTCTATTACTGTGGAAAATTAATCAAAAACTTATTTCCAGCAAAACGAATCACATCCTGGAACTCCAAAAGGCAAGTGTATTGACCAATTTAATTGCAGCCATCTCCCGTCACCCTTCAACTTTAATTCAAAGTCCAACTTTAACAGATTAAAGCCATCTCATCTTGTGCTCACTAAAAATGGCTGCTTTAATCCTGTTTTAATTGACGGAAATCTCTCCCGCTGTTTAAAGGTTCTGCCTGGTTTTCATAAGAACGGGAACGTCATCGGCTTTGCATATGGTACACACGCACACATACTGCTACATATATAGACAAAACATATTATGGAGAGTTTGTTTCCAAATGGGGATATAATTCAACAAGGCTGGGAGGTATGTGGCCCTCTCTATATTGCTGGATTTTCACAAAACAATTCATATTATCCCTCATTTACTGGCTATGCTGGTTAGGGTGGAGGGGAAATGTAGTTCAAATACATCTGGAGAGTGATGTGCTCCCAAATCCTCTTCTGCCATATATTGTCATGGAATCAAAGCATTTCTCTGTATCCGCTCAGGACCACTTCAACAGGAACAAAATGTTCAGTTATTGCTTTGGCAAATTAATGCTGTAATAGGATTGACCAAACTCTCTTTTTACTCTTTCCTTTGTGTTGCATTGGAGGGGACAAAAAGGTCTTTTAGCTGCTCAGTTAACAAAGTACAGTCCTCCCTCCGTTCTCACAGTCTTTGGATTTGCGTCCCTTGCTTATGTGGACAAACGGAGGGGGAAAGAATGGGGTGCGCACCCATGGCGCACCCCACACACCCAAGCACACCCAAGCCTATATTCAAGCCAATGGGACTTGAATATAAGTGAAACACCATTTTCAGAGGCGGTCCGGAATGGATCCCCTGCAAAAAAGGAGGGGTGACCATAGATGTGTTCCTGGGCAATACACCTTTAACAGAAAATTTTGATCCAAAGGCAAAAATAACATATATTTCAATGGTAACTAGCACTGCTGTGCTTCCGTTTGGTTTATATTTGAAGACACAGAGGCCTGTTACAGACTGCCAAAATAAAGCTGCTTCGGGTCTCTTTGGAGGTATCCTGTTTAAATGATGCATGCATCCTAAGAATCCGGAAGCTGCACCAAAGCTGCACTCCAGTGCTTAGGAATAAATAGCATACCTCCAAAGAGACCCGAAGCAGCTTTATTTTGGCAGTTTGTAACAGGCCAGAGTTGCTTAAAGTTTCCAAAGTATCAGTGAATCCAGGGGGGGAAATCCATGTGTTTCTGGGGGTCGGTGACGCAAAGGAGCAGGGAATGCCACTTTGTACTAACTGTAGCCAGATCCTTCAGAAATTTCAGACAACCAAGAAACAAGCAGAATATGTCAACCACTACGTATTTTCTTCCTTAACAACTGCCACGCACTAAATCCGATCATATGGTTCAAGGCTTCCATTACCTACTGTCATGCAACTGTTGTGCTCCAGAGATTATTGTATGCAAGGCTTCACATGCTCTCTAACATGTAGGGCACATGTGTGACTTTGAGAAGAATCCTGGAAACATCACTTCTCTGACATTCCCGTGAATTCTCTCTCCACAGGACCCCCCAACTCCAAATTATTTCAGAAACTCCCCTCAGTTTCTAAAAAAAACCCACAAAAACCCAATTTATCATGCAGAGTGTAACTGCTCTAGAACAAATACCAGTTGCACGGTTCTTGGATTCTTGCTATAGGCAATTCATTGCATGAAAATGACTCTGTTGGAATTTAAGTGCTCAAGATATCATGGAGTATTAAAGGCCAAACTCTTCTTACAAACATGCCTATTTAAACCAGGAGTTCAATTCTCTTGTGGATAGACATGGGCGGCAATACTAAGTGATAGCCACAGTCAGTTACTGAGTGGGGTCAGTTAACAGTAGGGGAGCCAACTCCTTTCTCTCTTATTCCGCTTCCTTCCTGCTTCCTCCTCACTGATGCTGAGAAAGGGAGATTTCACTCTTCCAAGGACCTTAACTATTTGCTGTGGGACACAGGAGATCAAACCAAAATTTGCCCAAGTGTGATCACTAGAACCCCTCATTCACATGCTGCCACCTTTTCCGTAGTAGAACCTCATCACCGGATACAGCAACCTGGTGCCTATAGCTTCACTAGCAACCAGTGAATTTAGGCACAATTCAAAGTGCTGGGTATGACCTATAAAGCCCGATATGGCTCAGGTTCAGGTTATCTGGAAGATCTACCTTCATATATGAATGTGCCAGTTTCTCCAATGTGGAATTCTCTTCCACAAGAGGCTCAGCTGGCCCTCTCTCTAACCTCCTTTTGCTGGGAGATGAAGATTTTCTATTCAAACAGAAATTTAGTGTTCAATATTAAGACTGATTTTGCAAGTATGCAACTTCAAATTTCCCAATCACTTGAACAAAACTCCCTTCACTGACCCAACTCACTTAAAACTGGCTGTCAGAAAGCTTGTATCTGTTCGGAAGAGGAGAGATCAAGAAATTACTCAACTTGCTGCCCATTTCACTGGGCAGTGGAATACAGCTCATCTCTTTGGGGACTCAGATTCATTTTACAATCCAAAGTCTATTTATAAAATATTTACAGTCTTCCCTATATCATAGGTTCTCAGGGCAGCATACAAATAACATCAATTAAAAAAACGGAAATCATCTTAAAATTTAAGACAGTAAACAAATCATTTAATTAAACTACAAGTCCATTCCATCAAATTCACTAGAGCTCAATGTAAGTGGACACAGAATTTCACCATTATGGTAAATAGGAAGAGGGCATATCTAGACTCAGATTTTAGACTCAGCTTCCATTATGTCTTCCTTTTTAAAAGGTGTCCTGCTAAAAGGCCAATTGTAGCTACTGATTTAAGTTATTCAGCTCAACAGTGGGAAAGCCCAGGTCATTTCATGAATATCATATGCTCCAAAGATTAATTGCTTTTCTCAAATAATTTATTTGTAAGTTTTATGGTCCATAATACAACATATATAATATATAAAAAAGCTTAAATTATGTTCCTTGTGCTGATGCTGCTAGTTTGGGGTGGAAAACATCCAAATAATTGTTGAGTGTTCACAATTCTCACAATTCAAGGGTATTCTTCTTGTGGATTTTAAAAATAAACCAGAACTACCTGGAGATTATTTTCTTATCCACAAATGGATTTTTATAATTCTTTCCCTAAGCACTTAATGCATTAAGTCTTTTGTCAAATTAAATCCCCCACGCAAAAATTATTCCTAAAATAATTTCATGACATTTCAGAGATAGAGTAAATTAGCTGCCAGCCCAAACTTTCATTCACTCGTTATGCTGTTGGCTATTCCCTCCTCCCCTAGAATACAGTATTTTTTAATGTCATCCCAAAGAAGAGACAACAAGGAGTAGAGCTGGTTTAGATGCCATGAAAAACCATTGTTATCTGACAATGAGCCCATCCACACTACACAATCATAGTGCTTTAATCCCACTTTAACTGCCATCCTAGAATTTTACATGCCCTGCCTTAAACTGCAAATGCCAGGAGTCTATCAGCTGGAACCGCTGCAGCTAAAAGTGGAGTGATAGCATTATAATTGCATAGTGTGAATGGGCCCTATGATGATAAGCAGCTGTGAACTTATTTGCTCTCTCCTTCCTCCTGTTTAGTGCTGACTATGGATACTTCCACCTTTAAACCCACCACTAGGTTTGTTTCATGGCCAAGTACAGCTACTCCTAAATGTGTTCACTGATTTCCTGTGATGTCTGAACTAAATGTAGTTTAAGCCAGGTGTAGAAGGCATATATTCATGCGCAGGAGATCGTTCTTGTCCCTCAAATGATCTTCTCAATTTTAGAGAGAACTACATTCTTGCAAAGCTCCAAGAAGTTTGTTTGGTCCCTTAAAAGAATGTGCAGCCCAACCTGTGCTCCAGTTTTAAGGAAACTGGAAGTGGATTCTTGTCCGGGTTTTGGGGAGTGGTATGATCCACCACAGGTCTTGCTGGACAGATTTGTCCATGGATCTTGTCCACTCTGAGAGGCAGCGTGGCATAGTGATTTGAGTGTTGGAGTGTAACTCTGAAGACCAGGGTTCAGTTCCCCCTTCAGCTGTGAAACACACTGGGAGACCTTGGGCAAGTCATCTGCTCTCAGAGAGGAAGGCAATGGCACACCTCCTCTGAACAAATCTTACACATACCCCCCCCCCCCACAAAAAAAACCCCATGATAGGTTAGCCTTAAGGTCATCATACATTGGAAATGACTTGAAGTCACACAACAACAACACAAACGTGTCCATTCTTGTTTAGGATACAGTTAGTGAGAACAAACCAAGATCCAAGATCACAGTTTGATTTTGGCTTGTTATATTTAAGTTTGGTTTTTTAAAAACAGGCTAGGAAACCTGCAGCCTTCCAGGTTCTGGAATTACAACTCCCATCAACCCTCACAATTGGCCAAAATGCTGGGAATTGAAATCTAACACCATCTGGAAGGCACTTCTTTCCCAAACATATTTTGGGCAAGCCAGTTTCTTCCAGTGTGAATATCATAAGATACTGGTTACTATAAATAGGAAACAGGTGCTTTCAGTATCATTTCCATGGTTATCAAAGAACAGAAAAGTGGCCAGGGAAGCTTGGTTTACTGTGGCTCATCCTCATAGGAGAGAATCATGGTTTGCTATAACATGTAAATCCCACTAAAGCCTCGTCCAGCAGTTTAAAATAAAAGCCATATCTTTCCTTAAAAGAGCAACAGGCCTGTTACAGACTGCCAAAATAAAGCTGCTTGGGGTCTCTTTGGAGGTATGCTGTTTAAATGATGCATGGGTCCTAAGAGTCCGGAGGTCGCGCCAAAGCCACACTCCATTCCTAAGCACTGGAGTGCAGCTTTGATGCAGCTTCCGGATTCTTTACTTTGGCAGTCTGTAACAGGCCACAGCATTCTTTTTTCTCATATGAATTAGAGCTAGAAAAATGTTTCAAATATGCATTGTCCTTTCTGCAAATTAGTCTGTTCCCTTGAGGCCAAAGGAGGACGTGCCCAGTCTCTGCATTGTGAAGAATAGGGTGAAAAATGAACATCAAATTCTGTTTTAAATCTGACTCACCTGTTGTGAACTGCCCTTTCAGTTTCTGAAACACAGGATCTTGAGCCGTAGCCTGAGCTCTTCTGGCTAGTGACTCTGAAGCAGCACTGGAAAACATGGTGGAGACATTGGAGACATTTTCTAGGCCGACGCCAAAGGTGCTGACCAGTTTCTTGACAAAATTCAATGTGTGTGGTGTGATTTTGGCATCTGAAACTGCACCACTCTTCTCAAAGGCAACAGAATAGCACTTGGCCAGCCCCTGCTGTAGCTGTCGAAGGACCTTATGGGATAAAAAACACACACATAAGACAAATGTCACTTTTGGAAATGAAAGATTAAAATAAGCATGCACATTGTATTATAATAAACTGGATCTGAGATGCAACTATACCAAAACAACTCATAGAACTTTGGAAGTGTAAAGTTACACAGCCAGACATTGGACTTCTTCATTTTCTAGCCAAATTGGCCACAGACTCCCTCCATAAACAAGCAAGCTTGCCACACTGCTCTCAGCATGCCAAGAAACAGGAAAGGACTAATTTTAGTCAATACACTTATGTCTGACATGTATATTGTACCATTTGGTGACAGAACCATTAATCAGGATTTTGTAAACCATGGTAACAGTCTTGCTGTCTGAACGATCAGGAATGGAGAACATGTCTCTCACCAGATATTGTTGGAGCGCAGCTCTGGTGACCATTACTCAACATCGCCAATAGATTACAGTTTAATAACATGGGAAGGGTGACACCCTCCAATTTCTGCAATATAAAAATGTTTAGCTGGAAAGGAAGACTGGAAAATTGGTCCCAAGGGTGCATGGAAGAGAAAAAGACTAAGAATAAGGAGAAAAAAGGTTGTAGGCAAGAAGTCAGCCTCCCATGCTCTGGGACAATATTCTTATAACAAGGGCTCTCCATAAAAGTATCCCATGCTCCACTGAATTTATGTGTGAAGGATACACCAATATGAAACAAATACATTGCATAACAAGAAATCATCAATATCTGTCAGGGGATTGGAAAGCAGGCCATTGATAGTGTACATGGATTTTTAATTTTGAAAGAATTCCCATTAAAAAAAGGAAAGATACCTCCTCGTGCCAATTTTCTCTGAACCAGACCATCTGATCGACAATCCCCTCAAGAGAGGAGAGAAGCGTTGGATGCAGTTCCCGCTGCATGTGCATAATTCGGCTGCAACGCCACATTGGCGCAGTCGCTCGGATGGGCCCAGGATCCGAAGCAGAGTGAGACTGGTTTCCAACAGAACTTGGCTGCTGCTGTCCAGAATCTTACCAGGGTGGCAAAGGCAGAGAGAGAGAGTATCAAGAGGAGGAAAAGAAAATTAATAGGACAAAGCATTCCATGGCTTGGAAAATAAGCTGCAATTTCATTCTAAGTTAGAAACGAAATTGCCATCCCGTTACACATTACAGGCACATTGTTAACAGAATCATTTATGGGAATTTGTTTAATATTTTTTTGCTACAAATAAGCACTTCTTGTTTCCACTTCAATAAAACTGACAAAGAAAATATTTCATAGAGGACCCAAGCTGGAAAACATAACTAGTTTTATGGGCCCTCAACTTCCTCTCTAACAGTCTGATGTTTACCATAAAACCGGTGTACCATGAACGGCTAAATGCCTTTCCAAAATGAACATTCAAAGTAGCCTTTCCATTCATAAAATCCCATGACATGACTAGGCTTAAAAATCTACATTAACCACAAGGAAGCCGTCATTTCCCTGAAGGACAGCCCATAGAGAACACAGTAATAGCGTAATTGGTTCAAGCAGAAGGACAATGCTATCCAGTGTGCAAAGAAGAGTGGGGCACAGGAGCTTGTCCTCCATCCTCTACAACAAAACTAAGCTGTATTTTATGTTTAATCTCTTAAATCCCAGCACATATAAGTGATTTGGTTTTAATTCTGCAATGCAAGTGTGATCACAGATTCAAACCCCCTATATGAACATTTACATAGCACCTTTATGCCTAATCTATACCAGTACCCATTTGGTATGTTCTCCTACAATATGGGACTACAACAGTTTTACAGTATTGCAATCCTTTTCCATTTTGGTGTATGTTTTAATGTTAATGGGAGCAGGGGAAGTAAAAATATTGCATACCTCAGGTTATTGGGGGTCCAAATGATCCAACATGGTGAAATTTGCATTTGAATATAATAGCTATTTTAATGTCAACAGGGAAATTACAACAAAGCTACGTTAATCATTTGGAGTTTATTATCATCAATGTCCTCCTCGATGTGTTTTGAGGTAAAGGGAAACATATTTGAGGTGCAACTGTCATAGGTTAGGGGACCACCCTGCCATTTTCCTTGTCACCCCTGTGAAAAAATTGAGGGTTTATTTTCGCCTCTTAATGGAAGTGAAGACAATTTCACCATGTTTTTGGATGTCGATAGACCTTTGAGGCCCAGTAGAGGTTCATAAGTCAACTTCCAGGCCAATTCCTACTGGAAAAAAGTCCTTCCCAAGTCTAAAATGGGGGGTGGTTGCCAAAATTGACATCTGAAACTCTCGAGAGGTGCACTTGGGGGAAATTTGGGGGTTCCTGCGGACCTTACAAGAAATATGGTACATGCTTTCTCCACCCCTTCACTTCTGGAATTAACAAAGGAGTAACACTGAAGTCCTCAATTATCATCCCAGTATGGCTGTCCACTGCAATACAGTACAACAATCCGTAATGCAATCTCACTCTTAAGTATTAAACAGGCATCAGCATCAAAACAACAACACTATGCCTCATCTGAGGTCTAGTTGATTCTGTTAATAGATCATTAAAGAGTTTTTTAGCAACACTTGTAAAACTTGCAGGACTGAAGAAAGAATCTGCCTGCGGGCCACGTTGGCCAACTCTTAAGAGACCAACTCAGTTCTTCACCTGTTCACCCACTAGCTAGCACTTAGAGGTCAAACCAACTCAGCTCTTCCTGGTCTGGGAATGGGGTGCCCCAAGTACGATACTGCAGAGGTTTCTTGCTTACCACTTTTGTAGCGTTCCCGTTGTTCTATCTTCAGTGTCAAATAAAGGGTTCGAATAGGAAAGTAGACTGCTTGGGGATAGACTCGGCCAACCTGTTTGATGGTTCGAAAAAACATGCACAAAGCCCAGTGAGAACTACTGCAAGCCAACAAACCTGCCAAATGACGTATTCCTAAACCTGCTGCTGCTGTTGTTGTTGTTGTTAGGTGTCTTCAAGATGACTCTGATTTATGATAATCTCATCCCAGAGATTTCTTGGCAAGATTTATTCAGAAGAGGTTTGCTGAGGTTGAGGGAGTGTGACTTGCCCAAGATCACCCAGTGGGCTTTCATGGTTGACTGGGGATCCAAACTCTGGCCTCTCAGAGTCCTAGTCCAACACTCAAGTTGCTATACCATGCTGGCTCCTTCCTGAATACATTCAGGCCATTTCCCAGACATTATTTGGAACGTCGAATGCATATCCTAGACGTAGGCGTTCTGAGATTAATGTAAGTGCACACCCAATCAAATCCAACACACATAAGGTCAGATTGTGCTCCGATGCCATCGAGGCATTTATGCTAAACATCTAGATTGCTTTTAAAATGACTGCAGTCACTACACACTGCCATGAGATCTGCTGATATTGGGCAGGTTAGAATCTTTTTTAAAGAAATGAATAAAACATGCATGGATATCATCTCTTTGAAGGCAGACAAAACATCAAATCCAACACACATTGGCCCAGATTGCAGGCTGTTTCCCAGATTTTATTTGGAATGCTGAATGCAAATTTTAGCTTTAGAGATTTCTACGAGTGCATCCCCTATATATAATGTTCTACCACCGACCCATCACATAGAGAAGGAAGAGATAAGCACAGAGCAGGCAAGGAGGGAATGAATGCCCTCAATTCTTTCCTACCTCCATATCATGGAGAGGTTGGATCCAGATAAGGGCATAATCTGATCTGGCATAGAATAACTCTGAACGGCTGCATTTCCCCTGTATTGTTGTAAGGGGAAGCCGACAAGGATTCTATCATATTACTTTGTAAGCTAAGCATCTGCATAATGAGAGCGCACGCAGAACAGTGAAAGATCTTACTGATGCAGATAAAAGGAGGGAGAGACACAAAAAAGACACCAGTTAGTCTTTAAATAAGACCGCAATTCCCAATGAACCTAGTGCTTCATGTTAGCTGGGCCCATTAGAGCGTAACCTTACTCCACAAAATTGCAACACTAAGGGTGAAAAATAGCCACTTAATGGAAAGGGATACCATTTTTACCAGGCAGAGGTTTCTTGACTCCTCCAGAAACAAAAATGCTGAACACACATTAAGGAGCCATTTTCCCCCCTTTAAATCTATCATTTTTGGTGCTCATTAAATGAGAAAAGCAATATATCTGATTCTGTGAACTAGACAGGTGATGAGCTATGGGAATAAGTTTTCCTTATCATCCTTATTTTTCCCCACCAAAAAGACATGCACCATGCCTGCACTTCAAAGAGCTAAAATATCACTTAAAAGCTTTGCAACAAATTATTCATAACAGGCCACTTGAAATCTGGAGAAAGTGTACAGTAACTACATTTACAGCCATCTCATCATAAGAAGGCTTTTGATTTTTCCCCTTCTTTCACACACTGAAACAGAGATATTAGCTAAGTTGTTTTTTGTAAACCAGGGTTTAGGCCTCAAAATAGATTAATCTGCAGCTGGCCATGGTTAAACGGTCCCACTTGTTCCAATACATCACCCTTGACTAATATTCTCTACTGACATTTACTGCTTTATCATGACCATACATGTCAGCTGTATCATAGGTTGCACGAAGCACAGTTGGGAACACAGTGCACACAGTGATCTCCCAAGCGTACTACAGGTAAACCAGTATATATAGAGTTGCCTGTCTGATTTTGTTTTCCATTTTATCAGTGTTTTGCTTTAGAAAAGTTTACTGCCATTCCCACAACCCATCTGCCGTTGGAAGTAGAACCATGACCACAGTGAGGGTCTGCTCATTCAAGCATCATGCCCAAATCACAGCAACACAGACCACAGATCACAGAGCCAATTCACATGCTTCTGATTTTGATCCTTCAACTACAGCTCACCAATTCAGATGCCAGGACAAAAAAGCCTTTAGTTTCTTTAACCATAATTTAGCACAGCAGTCTTTTAAAGGGCCACCTAGACCTGTTACAGACTGCCAAAATAAAGCTGCTTCGGGTCTCTTTGGAGGAATGCTATTTAAATGATGCATGGGTCCTAAGAGTCCAGAGGTTGTGCCAAAGCCACACTCCATTCCTAAGCACTGGAGTGCAGCTTTGTGAAGCTTCCGGATTCTTAGGATGCATGCATCATTTAAACAGCATACCTCCAAAGAGACCCGAAGCAGCTTTATTTTGGCAGTCTGTAACAGGCCCTAGTATGCTCCAGCTGTGCTTCACAGTAATTCCCATCATCCCCAACCAGTATCTCCAATGTATCTAAGAGTACCAGTTTGGAAAAGGCTGATTTAGCATGACGTGTAAATCAGAGCAAAGTGACATTACTTGCCTAGACTACAACTTCCAAGATTGCTCATCCCACATGGCCAGTGCCCATGCTGGCTGAAGGATTCTGGGAGTTCAAAAATGTTTCTTTTCCAATCTGGTCTTAATTGAGCAATGGGATTACAGCATAAGGAGAAGGCCTCTTTGGCATGAGAGTGAACCAATAGTGCCTTCAAACTGTCAAATATTTAATCTCCTCCCTTTTGGAAAATTACTTGGACTTTTTCAGTCCCTGCTCCTCAGACTCAGTCGTGTATATTTTCAGTGAAGGCAACAAATGAGTAGCAGACCAGGATTATATTAAATTAGATGTACAGTTCAGGAAAAACACCATTGTGACAGTCGTAGATGAACAGGAGTTGATTCAACTCAACCTTTTATCAAGGTAGGCAAGCTGCGGCCCTGTAGTTATTGTTGGACTACAACATGCATCAGATCTAGCCCATATAGTCAACAGTAAAGGATGATGGGAACTGTGATCCAATGGCATCTGAAGGGACAAACATTGCCTTTCCCTACTTTATACCTGCAGCTTGCATTGTTTTGTGTGGCTCTTGACAAAGATTTCTGCAAAAGTTACTTCATGTGTGATAGAACTAAAAACTTCATGGCCCTTGCAGTCTCTTCAAACTCTATGATTCTATCTTTCAAGGTAAAAAAATAAACTATGATTTCTTTGTTAAAAATATATCTCCCTTCCAGAAGAATGGCATTCTTTGCCCATTTGTCATCACTAAATCCACTCAACATCACATAGGAGAATGTGTGTTGCAATCTCTGGAGTACATTGCTTCCCATTTATGTTCCAAACAAAGGTTATACCACTAGAAACACACAAGAAACAACAACCCAGATGTTACCCCTGCATCACAAAGCCACCATACCTGACTAATAAGGTTCAAGAGAAGTTTGCCCTCTGACCCAACCAAACAGGTTAACAGCTGTGGAATCCAAGCCAGCCACTGGATCGGCGGGACACCAATACAGTATTTGTCAACGGCATCTGCCAGTGTATTCTTGTCATCATCAAAGCTTAGCAGCCAAAGAACCTAGAAAAAAGGCAAGCAGAAACAATTTTGTCAGTATAGCATTCACAGATGTCATAGAGGAAGCAGTTGCCACGTTTCAAGACGATCTTCATGGGGCACAGCTATTGGAAGGGAGCAAAATGAGGGCACTGCCTTCTCTCAATAAGCATTCTGCCCTCCAAATGAAATTTTCCTTTAGAACCCATATAACTAGCATTGTAGTGACTTTAAAAATACAGTTTAGGCAAGCATCGAAGGAAAAACAGGCAGGCAAAGTGAGCAAAGGAATGTGAACATAGCAAATAGAGAAGACTTCTAGGTGTGAACAGTTTTGACTCTCTCGCACTCTGCAACACTAGAAATTTGGGGATTCAAGGGAAATTTCATTTGCTGGGGCAGAATCCTTACTGGGACAGCAATTTCTTTATTAAGAGTTATACCCCTGCTCTCAAAGGCAGAAGAAATGTTGTCAAAGGAGAAGAGGCAGTTGCTTTCCTTTTCCAAATTTCCACATTAAGCATTCATCTAAGAGATTTGTCCACATTCTTTAACCATACTGAGCTGGGCAACTTCTTCAGTCCGGGAGCCAAATTCTGCTGGAACCTACCAAGGACACTGTTACCAAAATCATGATCGCTTAAAAATGAACCTTTGTTTCTGTCTTTGAACATTCAATCAAACTTGCAATAGTTTGCACACTTTCCTTCCAAAGCCAGCAGCACTGCCAGCAGCACTCTTTTCTCCAGAAACAAAGCATAAAGGCTGGACTGCACTTGAAGGTTTCCAGGAACACCGTTAGCCTCTGAATTTAGCCAAGCGAGCTACATAAGTCTTGTTTTAATGTTAAGAGACAGAGATGAAAAGAGTTAGCTTTTGGTGCTACCACAGCATTTCAGAGGAAGACTTCAGCAGCTGTGTAAATAGCAATAGCAATAGTAGTAAATGGACAGGGTATACACACCCCTAGACTGTATTTTGCAAAGTGATCTGGGACCAATGCAGTTGACTAAGGCCTAAAATGTACCCTCTGATGTATTTTCCCCCTCCAGGTCAAAACAACTATCCTAGGAGCCAGAGAATACAGTTCTCCATTTAAAGACTATCCTTCCTCCTGCACCCACAGAATGCTTTTGGGTCCAAATTTGTCTCTTTTTTTTTCATTGCCTTAAAAACTGGTCATTGCCAGTTTTTAAGAAAAATAATGGCAGTCCAATTGTAGGCACAAAAAATGGAGCAGCTACGACCCAAAGCTTCTCCATAGTTGCTCTCCTCATTTTACAGGCAACAGAAATCTACACATAGTTCAAAGAATGACAGAAATGAACTCCAAAGGCCATCACCTAAAGTGATTAGATGTCATCTTATCCTATGGGCATCAACAGAACCTCTCCTGATCTCTCTTGCAGGCATGGGGAACATGTAACACTTGTGATGTCATTGGACTGCAAAACTGCCTCAGTCCTAGCCAGTACATCTCATGGTGAAGGACGATGGAGTTGTAGCTCGACATCTGCAGGGCCATGTTTCACATCCATGCTTAATATCTTGTTCCAATCAAAATGTATGTAAATCTGGTCTATGAAGAGTTGTAAGTTGTGGTTGTTTTTCAAGTTGTTTCCAAACTATGGCAACCCTAACGTGAATCCATAACAAAGTTTTCATGGGAAAATTTACTCAGAGGGGAGTGTGCCTTTGCCTTCCTCCGAGGCTGAGAGAACATGACTTGTCCAAAGTCACCCAGTGGGTTTCCATGGCCAATTGGGGACTTGGACCCTGCTCCCCCAGAAATTTAGTCTAACACTCAAATCACTACACTCGGTTGGCTCTCCTGAATCATAAATATATGTCCATTATGTCTAATGTTTCTAGGGATCATCATTTCAACCAATGAGTAGCTTCTAAGATACGTTACAGGTGGCAGGTGTAAAAGTATTTTTACAGCTTTACCAAATATTAATGTTTTGTAAACACTAAGCTGCACAATTAGATATAATTTACAACAGCTGGAGACTTCAAATCAGCTCCCTAGCCAAACATGCTGAATTATGTCTTCCCAAAGATCTGCACAAAGACATATGGATGCATTTAACATGGTGAAAACTTGGCTTTCCTCTTTCCTCATTTTACATACCAACGGGTTCATGTTTCACAACATTTCAGATTTTAAATGAACGTAACGCTGAAAGACATAGGAGCCCCATTGGAAATTGGTTAGTGGCTTGCCAAAAGAACTCTGATCTTGAACTGCAGGAGCAAAAGTTAGCCATTTGTCAAGGATTAGGGAGGAAAGTCCATTTTTTAATCCTCTGGATTAAGCAGGAAATTCAACCAGAGTTCAGGTGTTCACCTCTGTAATCTATTATTAACTTTTCATTTCAAGATAGAACAGGAAATCTTGCTGGATCTGCTTTAGTAATCTTTGTCATACAAAAGTATTTAGAATATACCAAGAAATCCAACTGCTCGATCATAACTAGCAGAAAGAGAAAATGAAGTCCCTTCTTTCAGCATGAGTAGCCCAATTGGTTCTGGGATATGCCATGTTCCAGTACAATGTCCAGAATGCAGCTATTAAGCAAGATCACTCCCAATCTCTCAATAGGTGCACATTTTACTTCAGAGGTGGACCAACTGTGAGTCTCCAGCAGTTAGACCGCAACTTCCAACAAACCTAGCCAACACAGCTAGAGGATAATGGGAGCTGCCATTCAAAAATATCTAGAGAGCTGCAAGATGCACCACTGAGCTCCACAATTAGAGCTATGTCTCCACTATCAGTTGTTAAGTCTGAATGTAACCTAAACAAGTCTGTTTGCAAGATTTACATGACATCTTATAGTTCTGGAAGTACAAGAAGGATCCAAATAGATTTCAAGCAGCTTCTACTGAAGAGCTTTTATACCAGAGTCATCAACATTCCTGGTTGAAAGCTTTCAGCTGAAGACATAAAGGAATGGAAATTTGTGATCTGAATAAACAGCTGGCTCCAGTTTTGCATCTGCCTGAGTATACAGATCCATCGCTCTTTACAGAAAGAACGCAGTCATTAGGGAGGGCAAAAAAGTGATTTTCAAAGGGTTTAAATCAATGGGAAGTGAACTGCTACCCTCTATATTTTTTGGACTGTGACTCCCTCCAGCCTGACAGCATGAGAAATAGCTGGTAATTATGGGAGCTGTAGTCCAAAACATTCAAGTTCATGGATCCTATTTCATTCTGCTTTTATTGCCAATGGTTAGTTGACTGGTAATCTCCATCTCCCAACCTAAGTCAACTTTGGCTAATGACAAACTGAAGAGCAAGCATTCAAGAACCATTTCTTTGTCATGACAGACAGAATTAAAAGGGGTTGCAAAAACTGACAACGTCTGTGGTGCACCTGTCTTTGAGGGTGACTGATCTCAGAATGAAGAATGATGTTCTATTTTCCTTGAACTTTAGCAAACTCTGCTAGAAAGCAAGAGGCCCTGACAACCTGCCTGGAATTTAATGCTTATGCTTAGCAAGATTCGCTGAAGCCTCAAGCTTATGTTTAAAAATGTATGAAATGCACAGTGTGTCTGTGTTCTTGTCACAACAACCCACATCCAATGGTATAATCTGTATGTCAGGCATAAGTGCAACAGCTTTTCACATAAAGCTATACATACATATATACACACACCCTACCATGTGTGCATGCACTCATAATACTCACCTTTGCTAAATACTTCCTAGACTTGCTTTCATTTTGATGGCGGCAGGCATGCAGGTAACAAGTGATAGCTGACACCCCTAGATGTAGCTGACGCTCCTTCACAAAGATATTCTCCAGGTAATCTCCCCACATGGCCCAGGCCTTCACTAGAACATCATGCATCTGTACAGCTGCTGAGAAGGCTTTGTTCGCTTCTTCAGATCTGAAGGAAGGATGCAAAGGGACAGAAATTTTGCCACCCTTTAATGAGTAACACAAAGCAAAGAGAATGCAATGGAACAGCAATGGAACAACAAATCCAAACGCTTGGCTGGGGAAAGCTGGATGTTGTAGTTTATTTTTTACTATGTATTTATTTGATTTATATCCTGCCTTTCTCCCAAAATGGGATTGAAGACGAAAAAAGTAAGTTTCTAACCTCCGTACCCCCTTCCTCACTGTGGAATGATTCGAATCCAGACTGATGGTGTTTTCGTACCTATTAATAACTTATTTAATAAAGCACTTGTTAATTTTAAATACCTAACATATTGTGGGGTCTTTTGCCCTCGTTCATTGTTGCACTCATATTTTAACCTGGTCATCATTTTATGAATTGTGTATACTGCCTTAAAATCTGCGACCAAAGGGCAGCATTTAACCAGTCTAAATAAATACTAAAACCATACACAGATCAAGTTTCAGGTCTTCTTTCGTAGCTCTGGCCCGAAGTCTAACGCAGATCTTCAACGGAGAATCTGCAAGCACGAAACCCTGGTGCACTCTGTCCTCTTCGTATCGGCGCAGCATCAGGCGCCAGTCTCGGTTTTACTTAAGCTTGGAACGCACAGCCCACAATTACAGCATGCGGCAATAAAAAAATTGATGGGGCCCAGAGAAAAACATGGCAAATGGAAAATAACCTTATCTGTCAAAGAGCTTATTAAACAGCTAATTAGCTTGGATATTACTCAGGCACTTCTTCCCTCTCTCTCTTTTTTGCTAACAGCTTTCTGTGTCCTAGACTGGCACAGTACTGCAACTTATTACCAAAGGGAAGAGCTGATAAATGGCAGGCCGCAATACTGCTTTCTTCTGCTAACAACGGGATTTGTCTTCAGACTTCCCGTCTCCCCCTTTTTTCCGTGGGTTATCTATCACTGACACCTTTGGTAGCTTCCTTTTCTTCCAACGCACAATCGGTCCACTGCATAGGTGACCTTTCCGTCTTTGTTCAGTCAATAGCTAGGGGAGGGGCACAACTCAATCCATTTTCAGCCCCCCTTCTAAGAACGTGGAAAAGTAGCATCAATTTTACAAGATGCATATTATTATTTTTTTGACAAGAGGACAGCTAAAGCTGATGCTTGAAGGCTCTATTCCTGCCCAAATCCTTAAGAGCAGATAGGCAGTGTGAATTATTTAACCCACCGGTCGTTGCAAAGAGAAAACTTCTGAAGGTAGACTTGGGGCTGTTAAAAGGATAATGTTGTCCTCCTTTGCTAAATTAATTACCTTTCCCCTATTTAAAATTCTCTCTAGATTTTCTCTGAAGAGGAAAGTGATCCCATCTACCGTTAAGTGTTTGTGAAGCTCAGCAGAATACATTTCGACACCAGATTGAATTCCCTTTTTTCCCTTTTCTTTTTGGCTTCCGAAGCGGCCACAGCCCGAGCGGCACTGAATGCTCTGTAAAACGGCACATGTTGTCTCACGTTCAAACGAGAGGCATTCTGAAAAGCACCCAAATTCAATCCGCAGCTGGTGTGTACATTTTAATTCCTGACCTTACAAAAACAACAACACAAGAACCATAACTCCATTTCTGTGAGAGCAGCCAGCTATTGAAGAAGGCAAAATAACCTAAGAAAAGCCTCTACTCCCAGTTAAGCTTTTTAAAGAAAGCTACCGAGGGAGAAGTTGTGATATTGTTCCAGGCATGGCTTCCATAGAAAATAAGCTTAAATTCAGGACTCTGGTACTCTCTATTTGAGCCATGCCCTGTCGTTTGCTTCTGATGGGAACAGACCTGTCAGTTCAGTGCTCAGAACTATGACTCAAAAGCTGTCACTTGCTGGCCTTGATTTTGCAACAGTAGATCTGTGGACTTTCACACTAGACCAAAAAAATCAGTTCCTGCCTTGGTGCAAAACTCCATAATCCTTTGCCAAAGGAAAAAATGGTCTACCCAGGTCACATGCACCAACTTTTCGTATCTCCCCTTGGTACAGTGTGCCTTGCATACTTGTTTGATTCAACTAGACACACTTACGTAACTATTAGTTTGCCTGCATTGTTCTGAGCTGACTCGACATTTCTGAAGCTCTGAAAGATCTGCAGGCACATCCTACCAAGAACATTTTTATCCATTAGTTTTCAATCATTTCAGACACTTAAGGCTCTGTGGTGTGTGCGTGCACGCATCCGCATCTGCATGTACCTTCGATTTGCCTGTCAATTTATGGCAATCTCATAAATTTCACTGGGTTTTCTTATGCAAAGAATACTCAGAGGGAGTCTTAACAGTTCCTTCTGAAATATAGCCTACACCATCTGGTATTTGGGTCTCCCATTTAAGTACTAACCATGGCTGACCTTGCTTAGATTTCAAGATCAGTCAGGATCTGGTTCCTTCAGGGTGTTTAAGCCTAGCCTCCAATACATGAACCAGTCTTAAATTTCTTAAATCCGGGCTATGGTCCTCAACTCACTATACCCATTTTTGTACACTCTCTCTTTTCCTAGTTTAATGTATTCCTGCTCTATAGAAGCCATGGGAATTATAGTTCTGCAGGAGCAAAAGAGATGAACAGCGAATTCTTATCACCCTAATCCAGTGATGGTGAACCTTTTAGAGGCCGAGTGCCCAAACTGCAACCCAAAACCCACTTATTTATTGCAAAGTGTCATGTCCCTCTGGCTTTCTAGTAACAAAACCTAGCAAACTTTGTGCTGGGGCGACGGCACACGTTCCCACAGAGAGGGCTCTGAGTGCCACCTGTGGCACGTGTGCCATAGGTTCACCATCACTGCCCTAATCTAACTGCAGATTGTGGGTAGGGGGAATCAAGATAGATTTGTAAACATACCCATACCTGTCCATCTCTCAGGTCCTTCTTCCTCCTAGTCTCTTTGTTCTACTTTTCTCCTTTACAAACAACTGTAAAGGTAGGCTGCAATCCACATATAGATCCTAACCCAATAGTCTACAGTGTTTTCATTCTACAGTTCTGCGTGTGCAAGCCCAATTAATTCAACAAGACTTTAAACTAAACATACATAGCCAAGGTGGGCGGGCTACACCTATTTCTATGGCTCATGCACACTCCCTACGCCGCCACCCCCAAATAGTAAAAACAGTTTGTAAAATTGTGTTTCACGAAGAATGATTCTCCAGCAAATGAATCACACAGTTGTGCATACCTTGGTTTAACTAAAAAGACACCTAATTTGAATGAGGGATTGAAAACAGCTATGACTCAGTTTAATATCCAGGGCATTTTGGCACAGGCAGCTTAGCTGGGAAGGAACTGGCTCCTGGACTTATCAAGTTGCCCACCCAATGTACAGGATCGCTCCTGTGACTTGCTCTGCAAAGTGGTAAGACATTCAAGCTCCTTGACCCAAAAGCAACCTAAAGCAATCTGATCCCGTCTCTTTATTTTGAAGTAAAACATCCAGAATAAATGAGCATGAAAAGCTCAATTACAGGACAGGAACAATGATCCAAAACAGTGGGAGAATACCCCTTTCAACTTACAACTGTGACCCTCTTCCAGCTAAAACAGTTTATAGGGCTGGAAGTAGAGTACTGTACTTAAAGAGATGGGGAAGAACTTCTGTTTACCAGGTTCTGGCATTTACATGCTAACTCTCTGCAAGTCTGGAGTGGGAAAATTAATTATTCCTCAAGATTAACATCTCGAGTACTTGGGTATTATTATTATTATTATTATTATTATTATTATTATTATTATTATTCCCACTTGAAAACTAAGCAAAGAAGTGGGCAGTACAAGTCAGTATTCCTACAGTGCTATGCAGGATGTAGATGGCACGTATTATTATAACTACCCACACAGAATCTGTCTCTTTGTATACATGCCTATTGTGGGTTTGTGGAGGCATGTTGTTTATTTAGCCTCTGAATCACCGTGCGTTCTTTATACATGTTCCCAGATGTGCGCCCGCCATCTTAACCAGCGCATACGTACTTGTTAATCTGAGCTAAAAACATCCCCTTCAGTGCGTAGAACTCGGCAGTCATCTCCTTGGTAAAATACTTCAGGTTTGTTGATTCAATAACCTCAAGGCCCTGTTAAACAGATTGTTACACAGCGAGATTTGTAAAATATTCATCATCCCCAGATAAATAGTTACTAAAAAATGAAAGCAAATAAAAAGCAATGTTTCTAAAAGGATTCATTGCCTTTTGTATGCTGGCAAATGCCAAAGAGCTGCAGACTGTTCCAAAGAGAATTTATTTCCGCTTGGAATGTGAAATCCATAACTTCCTCTAAAATCCACACTGGGCTTACTCCCTTACAAGTCTCTTGCACACTTTAAGGACTATAGTTGTTTGTGTGGTTTTCAGGCTATGTGGCCATATTCTGGAAGAGTTTATTCCTGACGGTTCGCCAGCATCTGTGTCTTTAGAACTTAGGATCAGGATTTCAATCACTTTGGCTAAAGGCAAGAGGCCTCTATGCAAAAGGACAAAAAGTCCCATATGTTTGTTGTTGGTGTGTGCCTTCAAATAATTTCCAACTTACAGTGAACCTATCACAGGGCTCTCTTGACAAGATTTGTTTAGATGAGGTTTGCCACTGCCTTCCACTGAGGCTGAGAGAGTGTAACTTGCCCAAAGTGTAAAAAGGATCTTCGCTGTTAACTGAGATATGTTTGTATTTATTATTTATATTCTGTTGTATTTATTGTCTCTGTACAGAATACCTATCTTGGGAGTTAGTTTTGCTGCAGATCCATGGGCACACGAAGTGGTTAAATTTCAAACTTTTAAGAAATCAACATACAAAGGTAAAGAATAAAACAATGAAACATCAAGATAAATGGAACACATGTGCTTCTCGAGTTTTAAATCAGATTTTAAATCCTTCCAAAAGCAAAGCAAAACAGAAAGTGGTTGAATGCTACCAGAGTTGACGTCAATATATGCACCCAAAACAAACTATGGCCTGAGTCACAGTGTCAAAGTAGGCTCACTGCATTAAAGTGATTTACACTTGTGTTGATCCATCATTCAACAACCGATTCCATCAGTCTACTTAAGTTGGGTCTATTAGTTGAACTGGAACCCATTTTTTCAGTTAACAGCTGACCCCACACCATCCATCCCAAACTGCACAGTTAGGCCTGTTACAGACTGCCAAAATAAAGCTGCTTTGGGTCTCTTTGGAGGTATGCTATTTAAATGATGCATGGGTCCTAAGAGTCCGGAGATAGCGCCAAAGCCACTCTCCATTCCTAAGCACTGGAGTGCAGCTTTGGTTCAGCTTCCGGATTCTTAGGATGCATGCATCATTTAAACAGCATACCTCCAAAGAGACCCGAAGCAGCTTTATTTTGGCAGTCTGTAACAGGCCATGGTTCTCTCTCAATGATTTTTTCTCCCTTCCTGTGATGTTTTTCTACTATCTAGCCCCGGAATGAGGGAATATGTGATCCCACCAATGATACTGGAGAACTCAAAAGCTCACACTTTCATGACATTTTGATTGAACCTAATAACAAAAATGACTGAGTGCTGACTGTTATTTTAAAAATATGTGCCTTGCACTGTGCTGTATTTCTGCTTCTAAAACTTCTAGAGCAGTTCAACAACATAAAAGGAAAATAATAACATTCCAAGAAAGCTGTAACCTCACACCGAAAGCTTGGGAAAAACTACAGCCAGAAATCCCCAGCCAAAACAGTGACTACGGATTCTGGGAGTTGTGGCCCAAAAGATAACTTCCAAGCTCTGCACACACAATAAAGTTGTAACCAGCCGGAAAAGGAAGTAAAACCTGCAAAAGAAAGCAATAATTTAAGTATCATAGGAACTCTACCTGCATGCATTCATTTTTGCCCAGGACTCCAGCCAGCTGAAGGTAGCATTTGACCTGCTGCCGAATCTTCTGGAAGCAATCCACAATCGGTACTGTTGGGATCGTGTGAATACGACTCAAGATGTCAAGTGCCACATTCACCAGCCCTTGCTTCCGGGCGATCTTTCCATACTGGATAATGGCCGAGGCTGAAGCATGAACCCCCAGCATGGCATTGTTGGAACTGGGATCATGTTGCGAGCTGTTGTCATATGCACCTACAATGGCTAGGAAGACCGAAAGGGGGCAAAACATTTTACAGTACTTAATGCAGGATGGTACAATTTATTTACATATTCTTGTTATTTGGTTATTAAATTTACAGCCATCTTTTCTTATGGGATGTAACACAAGTGGTATGCACATATGGTTCCCAGACTGCCTTTGCTCTCCAATGAATGCTTTATTGTTCCCATTTTCCTTTAAAGAGTATTTAAAAACCCAATGCTGTTATTGGTTACAATATTGGGAAAGTAACTTGCTAGTGTTACTTGTTGCTTTTGATCATGTTTTTAAGGGAAACACTTAGGATTGCAAGAGCATGGGGAAGAATAGTAAAAAGAACTGTAAAAGGGCTCTTAAAAGTGAATTTAACATGGCTATAAACTCTTACTTGTTACACAGATAAACTTCACTCTTACTCATTACACTGCTTTGGAAATGCAACTTTGTTGTATCCTCATAACCCTCAAACACTGTGGTAGGTAACTATTTTATTTCTTAACACATTACTTTCAAGCTCTGATTTTACTGTCGATGCATTTGTTTGCAATGCACTATTTCAAATATGATCTACTTATAACTTGACTGGAAGATTCGTGCGTGTATATCTTGTACAAATACCCAATCTATCTTGGTTATGAATGCTGCTGAACACTATGAAATATACATCGCAGTATCTCATTACCTGGGTTAGAAAAAACGTTTCATATACTCTAAACCCTAGCTTTGGATAGAGCTCATCTGGAGGAAAAGGTCAAGTCACAAGAGTGAGCCAGCACCAACTGTTTTGATACCAGGGATTTGTACTTTCCAGAGCTGTTTATAAAAACTGAATCTGAAAGTCACATATGTTGTCATTTGGTACAGACCCTGAGAAGGGAGCCTCAAATGCAAAAGCCTCCAGATTTTTGTGAAAACAATGCAATTGCCTCCCCCAAGAACTTCATACAAAAATGTATACTTCTGCACTTTCAGAAACGGAGGATTCATACTGGGTTTTGCCAGAAGATCACACACCAGGATTGATGTTCTCACCTTGGTAATGATGTTGCCTCCACATGAAAATGCTGCTCCAGTGGGATAAGTCATCTGATACAATTGGTAGCCTGTTCCTCCAAGTCTTCACCACGGTCTTCATGTCATGCAGGCTGTTATTCCGTCCAAGATTGGCCGGCTGTAGCCCTGCATTTATTTGGGCGGCTTCTTGAAGTTCAATGATCTGTTGTGCTGCCTAAGGAGGAGGATGAAGGTTATAAAAAGATCACCATGTGTGTATTCTTCATCCTCCATAGAGAAAACCCTCTCTGAATCACATGCAACACCAAGACTAGGACACAGCAAGCTGACTGTATTGTTTCATCTACAGGAGGACAGTCATACAGCTTATTTTTATCCTAGTGAACAAGTATCAAGCTTCACTATTCAGACAGCCAAAAAACTGATCCTAAACGAAAATTCATATTTTTGACCCCAAATAGCCTGTAGATGTTTTTTAAAAGGCCTTTCTTGGGCCTATATTGGGAGAAGGGAGCTCTCCCTACCAACACCCATGGGTCATTTGGGGACATTTTGGAGCAAATAAATTTGGGGTGGCAATTGCTATCTATCTATCTATCTCCCCTGTGGGCCACAAAAATGGTTCATAGGCCACACATTGCCTACTCTGGTCTAAAAACATTATCCATGTTCCTCTATGCTACCATTGTACCACTCACACATTTGTTCAGCCTCGCCTACTTCTCAGAACATCCAAAATCTCCAAATAATTATACCTTCGTTGGACCAACCAAAATACATAAAATACATGTTGCCAGCTTTCAAAGCTCCACTGGATCCTTCTTCAGGCAAAGTTAATAAAAATCATACAGGAGGGAAAAAGTGATCTGCATTATGTCAAGATGTTGTTGGTGTTGTTCTAAGTATGGTGGAATATGTATGCAGGCAAGTATAGCACCTGGGCCCTCTTCCATAAGGAAAGGGACACCAAAAGCTCCAGCTTGCCTGGTCTCTCTGTTACAGCAGGTCATCCCTCCTTCTGACCATGTGGAACAGGGGAACAAAGTATTTTCAAGTCCAGATAAAATTTAAATTCCATCAGTAACAAAAAGTACTGTCCTGGACTGCGACCAGCAATCGCAGACGTAAACTGAGAGGAATGACTCGGCTTAGCAAGTGAATGTAAACACAAACCTTGCAAAAGCAGTCCTAGAAATCAAGCCGAGGTCAGGGTACCAGAAGTCACAACAATCTAAAAGCCAAGCCAAAGTCAGGATACCGGGAGACAGAGTGGTCAAAACAGTCCGAGGTCAAAGCAGCCAGAAGATAACAAGGGTCCGGTCCAAAGTCAAGCAACAAGGAATCAAGGTACAAGAAGCCAGTGCTAGCAGCAATCACACCAAGGAATCATGCAACAAACTCTGGCGAACAATGAAGGTCTCTCCATAGTTTAAGTAAGGGAAACTCTCCCTCATGCCACCTGAGGCTGGTTGGCTAATTGCCTCTTGGCAATCCTTTTGGATCTGCGCCTGCAAGAACTCTCAGCCCTTCTCTCTAGGAACGTAGGCACCTCCAGGCAAGCTTCCTCACCAGAGTCACCACTAGGCTGTTGCACCATAGGAGGCCCCTCTCTAGCACTAGGACCTGGTTGGGCCTCCTCTTCAGGGGCAGGAAGAGTACAGCTGGGACCTGGCAGAGCAGGATTGCCACCTGGTGTAGCCTCAATCAGCTCTTGCTCTGAAGGAGGCTCATCCTCCTCCTCCTCCGAGAGCTGATCTTGGCTGGCCATGACAAGTACTTCCTTCGAGATCCAGGATGTCTCCATCCCTCAGTCCATAGTTGTTGTGAGGGCGAAGAGGGAAGAATCATGTAGACTGATTTCACTTCATTGGAGGAAAAGCATACCATACATTTTATTAGTGAATAAATAAAAATCATCAGGGGTTTATTCTGTGGCAACAGGTTGGACTGGACTTCCCTTGTGGTCTCTTGCAACTATGATTCTATGATCATCATCATCATGATCCTCTCCCTCCAACAGCAAACTCCTACTTAGATCAGGGGAAGCCTACCAATTCCTCTTTGAGGCTCACATTTAGGTTGCCGTCAGCTCCCTGAAGGAAAAATATGATCTAAATGTAGTGATATACATGCAAGAAAAACAGCCAGAACTCTGATTTATGCCCAGAAAGATATAAGATGCCAGTGGAGTGGTTTCAACCAAAAAGATAATGCTCCCAAACAGTGTGAAAAACTATTTTCTTTCTTTCCTTGAAAGCTCCAGGCAGCATGGCTAATGGTCATAGGGACTGAAAGCTTCTTGGAGTTACAGTCCAAATTTTCTCTCAAGCTCTGCTCCCAATAAGAAACTCCAGTTAATATCACAGCTGCTGCAATCTGATCAAATCTTCTGGACAATTTTCATATGATGTTCCATATGCAGTAGCACTAAATTACTACAAATGTGACATCACAAAGTCACAGAGAGGAAACATGGCACCTTCCACTTGCTTAAGACTACAAATCCAATGTGCCCCAGCCAGTTTACCAGTGACAGATGATGTAGTTCAACAACATCTCATATTGCCATAAGGTCACCATACCTTTGATAACCCAACACTGGCTTCCTTTCAATCGCTCTTCCTTAACTCACACATTCTGCAAAGCCAGCTATGACATTATTTACCTTGTTTGGAAGAAAACAGAAAGCAGCAGCATTTTGATAACTGCTAAAAACAAAGCAGCGGTGAAGTTAAAGTAAGCTCTGACAGACCTACCAACTTTGAGGGAATTTAAACCCTTTGCAAAAGGGGGGGAAAACGGGTTTAAACCATTCGCAAAGACACTTCTCGAGAGATAAACACATGTGTTAGCTAGCTATTAATCAGCTAAGATAACTGTTCCTCATGCAAAGAGGTCCACCTATGCTTCCGTGCAAATCTCTGGAAACAAAATGAATTAGGCAAAGCAATATTCTTTCTCTCTTCCCCACCTTGGCCCATAATCACCCCAGTATCAGCTCTCACAATAGTTTCACCTTCATCTTACTCCCATTCATCATGTAAATTTAATTTCCTAGCAGGTATTTAATCACTCACTATCTGATATAGCAGAAAAAAAAGTAATTACTGCTGAGTAGCTTCATTGCTGTGTTGGTAACTTTGTCATTCACTGCCTATTTCAGCAATTTGACAACGAGCCTCTACTGGAAGGTTTTCAGCCTGAATGTACACAAAAGCAGTAAGCATTTGTTTTAAATAAATGCTTAGCGCAACAATTATTAAGTGCTGTATTTAACTACGGTCCCTTCTCACTGAGAAACGGAAGATTTAAACCTTTTTTCTTTTTGTTTAATTTAAACCTTTTTAAAAATGTAATCTCTCCACACTACGAAACACAGGCCCCTGCCTATTATTTATCTCACTCCTCTCCCATGCACTCTAATCTTAAGGTGTCAGAAGGCTCAGGAGTCAGAAGCAGATTTGATGCTCATATAATTAAAATGCGTTCAGCATTTAAAGACTGAAACATGGGGATGATCCACAGACTTAAGTGTGCTTGAGCCCGCACCCGATAGTATACTTCGGGTTCTTAAAAAATACAACTCCAATGGTATTAAAGGAGAGGTCTTCACACTCAGCACCTGCTGCTTCAGGTGGCTGCCTCACTCTGCCTTACAGTAGAGCTGGTCTTGTTGTGAACAAGGAAATTCCATTCAGCTATCGTGACAAATAGCAGATTTACCTATCAGCTCCAAATCAGTGGCTTTATATTTTGCTCTTTGCATAATCCTTCACAGCAGACCAAGAAACAAGCTCCTTTAGAGAGTGGTGCATTTAAATCGGTTAAGTAACCATACTAAGATACCAGGGGTATCTTACGGAAGGGAAGAACATTCGCCATAGTCCACGCCATCTGCTTTGTATTCACAATATCAAGAGATGCATCACAAGAAGAAGAGTTGTGCAACTCAGACCTCTCTCTATCTCACCTGTAGAAGGGGCGTGTGGACATGGGAAACCACTTGGGGAAGTCGTCGCCATTCCCGAATCGCCAAGCCACTAGCCATCTCAACCAGACGCTCAATGAAGTTCAGTTGCTGTTCTTCTGGGTGGCAGATGGCCAAGTATCCCCGGTACATGTTGACCTTCCATGCCATCTCCTTAGGGCAACTCAGCTCCACCTTGAGAGACAAAAAGGATGGCACTAAGTGTTTGGTTTCATACCCATCCCAAAGAAAAAGACTGGCTACTATCAGAATGAATGAGAAACGGAGGTTTGCAGGAGGTAAGCCATAGTAAAGAACTCTCGCAATAGTTTAAACCTGCTCATCTCCTTTCATTTTTCATTTGCTCAGTCAGGATTGAACTTCACCAGTTCACAGCAGCCAATTCTGAAGGCACAGCAATGGTACTGTGACTTGACAAGGGTCTGGAGATTCAGATGCAACAGCAATTCACATTGAGCACTGACAGTTAGAAAGCTGTCAAATCCTGGTTTGTTGATAATGAACAAATCAAGGATCGCGAACAAGCCCCAGTTGAAAGGTACTTAAAGAAATAAAGCTTTTAATGAAACAAACACTGGATTTTCTGATAGGGCCCAACCCAGTATATACCGTATATGCATAAGCACTGGAAACATACACATCTAATTCCATTGTTTACTGACACATCAAGATGTATTACTGGCATGCCAAGATACCTTAATACAACAGTTCTAATTCATGCTCCATGAAAATGTTATTTAATACCTCTTTAGCAAGCTGAACCTATAATAAAAGGAAGTCATCCATGACATGCCAGGTTTACCATTTAATTTATTTAAATATTCACAAGTCATCCTTTTGGATGAAGCCCAGCCACAGGAACAAACAAAACAGAAGCAGAAACATAAAAGATATTATAATAACCAAGCTTTCAAATTAAACACACATACACAGAGGATTGTATTAAATGTTAGTTCAAAGCACCAGGGGAAAATACATTTCTAGGGAAATGGCAAGAACACAAACAAAATAACAGTATAATAAAAAAAAGTGTCCATTAAAAGCCATTCACATTTTCCAAAGCCTGCAGCTAAATGGGACAACTGCATCTCTTTTGAAAGAACCTATTAAGATAGGAACCTGTCCCAAAAACCTATCAATCTGGAAGTGATCTTAAAATGGCAAGTCAATGGATAGGGTCCCAAACCATTTGAAAACCATGGCCAGGTTCACATGAGTGTAAGTTCACATGAGAGTGTGAATATACATGTATCAAATAACCTTGTTGTATATTGACAACCCACAGAGGTGCAAAAGCCAGATTCCACTTTGGAACTGCTAAGATCTTAAATCATGCTGGGAATGTCTTGCTTTAAGAGGATTCCCACTTTACTGTCTCTAACATATGTGTGTGTGTGCATGTGTGTATGTTTGCATGTACACACAGTCATGCAAATAAAAAACCAGAATTTGCCCACAACAGCTTTTGGTTAGTTCAAATAAAATTAATAGTTCATTCTTTCTAGAATCGGACTGCTGGCTTCAAACAATAGAAGAAAAGCAATGTCTGTTTCCTCCTTTCTCTGTCCTTTCGTACAACTGATATTCAATTTTAAAATGGTGCTTTTAGGTCTGGGCAATAAGGAGTTGGCTATTAACCCCATTGCCTTGTGCAAAGCAAATCTCTTTTTGATGGCACTGTTTGGAAGACCACTGAAAGCAGCAGCAACCTGAGTAAATACCAAGGTGTCTGGTGCCTTCTAAAATGGCCACCTGATATTTCAATACCTTAAATGTTCATGGGATTTAAGACACGACTTGGGGGAAATTGATATACAGCTGCTCATTTGCTCTCCTGGCCTTTTCAGAGCAGAGCAGTCAAGCCACCCTCATTTTATATAAGCTGCTTGGAATCACATTAAGCGACACCAATGTGGTATAACACCACTAAACAACAGCCAGTAAGTCTAGCCGTACAAGTAGCCCAGAGGTAATTATGCAAGAATCATCCTTGTATTTATGAAAGACATGTTTTCCTGTCCTTTTTGTTTTCCCAAGAAGAAGAAAAAAATACTAATGTGACAAAAATGAGAGCAGCTCAATTTACAGTTTCACTGTTTTCTCTTTAGTTCATTAGGAAGGGCCTCATTATCGAAAAATCTCTCATGCGCTCCAGCTCCGGCTCCAGCACATCCACAGTCGCTGGTTACTGTCACGTCGATTCAGCCGGCAAGCCCTCACAAGGATAGGCTGTCAGACATGATCAATTCACTTGGCTGCAACTCAAGGCTTCAACTCTACCCTGCAATTTATTCTTTATTGCTGCAGGGGAGGGAGAAAAAACCCATACAGACACATACATGTGCAATACCCAGAACTAAAATATGCTTGTTACAAAATGATTGCATAATTATCGAACAAATCAGGATCCTTCAAATGGGGAACAGGGTCTTACAACAAATCTATAAAGTGCCAAAAAGGAAAACAGACACAAAGCAGGAGTTTGAAAATCAAGGCCCTGCAATCTTGTAAAGATGACTTTCGGGAAGAAGGACTGCAGCAAGCCTGTTGTACTAAAGCAGGGATACCTGTCTGTTTGTTAGTTATTAGTTATGTGTTTATGGAAGGAATGGTTAGAGGGATAAGTAGATGTAGAGGAAGGTTAGAGTAGGTAGGGGTAGATTAGAAGATAGGAAGAAAGAGGAAGAAGAGATAGGAGAGTAAGAAAGGATATAGAAAGGATCTAAAGTGGAAGGTGAAAGTTGTGAAATAGGATAAATAGGAGGGGGATTCCCATTTGAGGTTTTAAGATTATGTGTTTGTTTTTTCTCTGTACATTTGTTTGCTATATTTGTTTGATATATGTTTGTTTGTTTTTTAAATCAATAAAATTAAATTTTAATTAATTTAAAAAAAAGCAGGGATGGGAAACCCTTCTTTGCAAGATCCATGGAGCCCCCACCCATTTTGTGGACTCCAAGGCCCCTCAAGGGTCTCCTGCTACTGCCATGTTTACTGTCATAGCAGTGTATTCACTGTGTAGGTGGCACTTCTCCTTTCTGCCAGGCAAATGCTTTCTACCATGCATTGTTTATGGGCAGTCTTGATCTCTCAGACGCATGAATCTACTTGTCAATAAGACAAACAGAAAGCATACGTTTGGTTTGGAGGAAAAAGACAAATGCCACTTTTTAAAGGGAAAATGCCACCTCTCTGACACTGCTGCAGCAAATTCAGTGGTAGCAGACGGAGCAATGGATGCTGCTACTGGTTCACAGGTCCTGATTCGACTCCTAGAAGTCGTCCAAAGAGAAATGTCAAACCGAGAGCCAGTGTTCAGCTCTTAACACAGAAAAAAACATTTCCATTTCTAGACCACAAACTCAAGAACTGGGCTTCCCTTTATAGATAAAAAGGACGCCTTTCTCGAAGCAATCTTTTATCAGGACATGTTTATTTCAATTACCTCTTTCACAGCTGAATGGGAAAGATAGGCCGCGTAAGTCCTATGATTAATCAAGCTTTTATTTTTTAATCCCAAATTGTCCTTCAGGACTGTAACCAACATTAAATGAGCAGAGCACTCTTGACCTCAAGTGCTGTTGCCAATTATATAAAAGTATACAAGCAGCGAGGGAAGGCTGCCAGCAAACCCTCCGGCTTAATCTTCACCAAGAACGTTGCCCGCGAAGCTCTCTCAAAAGTCAGATCAAAAACAGGATAATATTTTTGCAGTCGCCTGCGCCTTGGTGCCGATTCCGTCGCAGAATCCAGATTACAAGCCCCAATAGGAATTCTGTCATCCCAATTGAATGGCGCAGTTTTGCTCTACGGAGTCCTTGAACTTGTTTCTTGCATTTGTACCACGTTTTGCTCACATTTCCCCATCACCTTCAATCCCTAGCTTTTACTGAGAACACACTCTCTCTCACTCGCTCCCCCTTCCTCATAAACCCCCTTTTTCCAGGAACCAGGGAGGCATATCCATCGCTGGAGGCCCCACTCCCTATTATTTTGGCTACGATCTTTGAACAACGAACAGCCTGAGCCATTCCACTTCTGCTGTTTGCTCTCTAAAACCTCCAGCGCATTGTATTGATTTCTTGTCCTTTGGGTTGCCAAGCTCTGCAGAAGTTCTGCAAAGCAACACCATTAAAGACCAAGGCAGGGTGCTCTGCATTTGAATAAAGCAGAGGATGATGGATCACTAATGCATTTTTTATTTGAAATTATGCCGTCTGAAACTGAAATATATCTCAATTAGCCATCAGAAATGTTTTATACTTCTATTCCCAAGGCTGGCTTTATGAAAGTAAACTGAGTGAATTAGGAGGAGGAAGTACATCAGACAATACTGCATTTTCCTCCACTTCACAATTTCTGGCACCAGAATTAAACAGACAGGAGCCCAGAACTATAGAGAGAAGTCGGAGGCTTTCACGGCTGGCATCCAAAGATTTCTGTGGGTCACATAGCCAGAAAAACCCACAAAAATCTATAGAGAGAAGTATTTGTTGTTGCTTTGTGCCTTCAAACTGTTTCCAACTTACACCAACCAAAAGGCAGCCCAGTTATGAGGTTTTCTTGACAAGATTTGTTCAGAGATTTGCCATTGCCTTCCCCTGAATAATAATAATAATAATAATAATAATAATAATAATTTGTTTTATTTATATACCGCTATTCCAAACATCATAGCAGTGAACAGCAAGTAAGCTAATGAGCAAGTAAGCTAATTTGCCCCCAACAGTCTGGGTACTCATTTTAGCTCCCTCCTCGGAAGGATGCAAGCCTGAGTCGAGCTTGGGCCCTTTTTCTGGTCTTGAACTCGCAACCTTGTGGTTTCGAGTGAATGGCTGCAGTACAGGCATTTACCCACTGCGCCACCAGGGCTCCTGAAGCTGACAGAGTGCCAGTCATAAAAGGGAAAATGTTTCCTCTTCTCCCAATGCTATTTATATAGGGATATCTTGCCAGCCATTTCTCTATAGCACTGATGGCTTATTATCCCTGGTTTCAGAATCACATACTCTCTTCCACATCCCTCTCCATTCTGGGTAGTAGGTTCTTCCATCCAGCCCAACCATGGATAGCTGGTACATCAGGAGTGACATCAAAGTTAACCATGGCCTGTTACAGACTGCCAAAATAAAGCTGCTTCGGGTCTCTTTGGAGGTATGCTATTTAAATGATGCATGGGTCCTAAGAGTCCAGAGGTCGTGCCAAAACCACACTCCATTCCTAAGCACTGGGGTGCAGCTTTGGTGCAGCTTCCGGATTCTTAGGATGCATGCGTCATTTAAACAGCATACCTCCAAAGAGACCTGAAGCAGCTTTATTTTGGCAGTCTGTAACAGGCCTATGGCACTTATTTAAACTCAAGATCTGAAGTCATGGTGTGAACCAGATTTCAAACTTGTGCTTCTCTCTCAAGCAGCTAGGATTATGGACAGACTGTTCTTGATCTGGATCACTAGCAGACCCCCGTCTCACCTCCACATTCCAGCTCTCGGCCCATTTTGGCTTCCACCATCCCATCTTTTCCTACTCCTTCCACCCCAGATGATTTCTTCCCATTCTCATTTTGGGCCCTTCCCTCATCTTTACTCATCTGTGCTCCCCCATAACCACATGGCATTTACCTGCAAGCCACAGGTGACCGACCCAACCCTGCAATAGGCCACAATGCATCTTGAGAAGACTGTAATCCATAACACTTCCATGTATTTATTTATGTGTTTAATTTATATTCCACTTCTCCCTAGATGGAACCAAGGCAGTTCACAACATGAATGACCCACATTCTCATTGTGCTATACAAATTCACAAAGAATGAAGCCTCCTCAGCCATGGAAGACAATTAATAACTAGTATCCTGAGATATACAAGAAGAACCCTGAAGAAATAAAATAAGAAAAGCAGATTGGACTTCCTAGGAGGCATCTGGTGGCTCAATCTCAATGCTGGGCAAAGGGACTTGCTAAACTAAAAAATACTTCACTATCATGGAGTGATTTTACTATCACTGTCAGGTATGCAGAATGGACCTAAGGAGCAGCATACCTGGATAACAGTTAGTTTTTGCCTTCACTGAGGCCAGCAAAATTAGGCCTCTAGTCTCTTTGTATTGTTCCACTGGCTGACTATTTTTGAGCAGTAGGGAAATGCAGCATCTATCTCCACACTTGGTTTCCTTCTTTTTTCCTTTCCTCAGCTGGAAAAGTTCCCCAGACAAAAGGACATGAGTGATTAGCGGCAGAGTTGTTTGTCCGCGTTACATGTGCAGATGCTCAATCAGCATTTTCTTCCCTTGAAGAAATTGCTATGACAAAGTCTCAGAATCCCTCACGGAGAGCATACGCCTCAATTGCCAGAGAAGCCAGCTGCTCGCTCCATCACAAGTAATCCCCCAAAAGCAAAGCACGGTTTTGTTGATACGGGCGGCAGAGCTGCCTTTGAACAGCTGGACTCTGAACAATCAAGGACAGAATGGGAACATCCACAGCAAAAAGGAATAGCACTCACCTGCACCAGCGCTTCCTTCACGGCAGTCCAGTTGGAGACGCGCCATGCACATTCCAGGACTAGATAGGGGTTGATGTGACCCTTCGATTGGCCATACTCAGTCAGAGCTTCCCACTGATTCAACTCTTTGGAGCACCTTGCAAAACAGAAATGCAGTGCCAATCGAGACAGTTAATGAAGCATAACTTTAAATTGGTGTGTGTGTGTGTGTGTGTGTGTGTGTGTGTGTGTGTGTAAAACTACACAGTTTGTTTTCCTTAACACCCTAAGGACCCCCAAATGTCCCCAAACATAACAAAAGAAAACAAATTAGCCAAAATGGGAGTCCGAAGTAACATCACATTACTTCAAGCGCAAGGAAATGCATTACTGTGGCTTGCCGGAAGGCTGCAGGGAGGAAAAATCCACACGCATCCCACACAGTTGCTCACCACTGCTTTAAAGTAAAGTCAGGAAAATGAGGAACTGTAGCCAGAAGAACTTGAAAAGAAATGATGTTCTTTATACAAATGACAAAATCAAGGTTTGCATTTTGGAATACATATATATAGTTCTCCACTTTGTGATATTTTCCAAATTTTAGATAATGCCTCGTGTTAAATCTTTTCAAGATGTGAGTGTTCTTATTTTTTTTGGTTTGATTTACCTAGCAGTAGGTCAAATTAATTTAACTTACCGAATCCAGTGGTCTTCCCAAAGTTGATACTCAGGGAATATAGCAGGGGAAGCATTATTTCTTTCATGCTCTTTCTTGGCTTTCTCCATTGCTTTTTCATAGGTTTCCTGAGCCTGGAAGAAATCGAAGATACTTTACCACTCATTTCTAGGCTTGAAAATCTAACAGTAGGGCTGCACAGACACAGTCCAGACAGACTGTCATAAATAGTACCCATCACCTGTTCAAAGAGAAGAGAGCTAAGGGCTATCATGATTACTGTTATTGTTGTTATCGTCGTCGTCGTCGTCATCCCACCTTCCCCCCAAAATTGGGACTCAAGAGCAATACAGCTTACAAAAAGTGCACATTAAAATAGAATTAAACTAGTCACAATATTAAAACATTTCAAACCTCTAGTTAAAAGAATAAAATTCAATTTAAAAAGCTATTAAAACAGTTCCATTTGTAACAGCTGTAATACCTTTAATAGCACACATACAAATACATGCACACCCTGCATTTGAGCAGCTAACTTGCACCACTGATGTAAGTGTGATGGAGCTGCTCGTGTATAGGTCACATTCATTGATATGGCTGCACAGGCTAAGGAGAGAAATACATATAGCACCTGTTTGTCAGTTGCTGTGATGTGGCTATGCAAGACAGTGCTGAACCCTGTATATCTTACAGGAGGCTGGGGGACCTCTAGTAGCAATGGTGGTCAGAGCCATGGAAATCATGCTGCTTTCACCACATGTCATCATGTTTCTGCAACTTCTTCCCCTGGAGTGTCACAAATGGTGAGGTGGGCTGACACCACCAGGAGCCCATCCCTGGCTCTGCCTGTAGTAGGCATGGATGCTGGGCAAATAGCTTCCCTCCCCACTTTCTTCCATGTGAAATGAATACCCAAAATGTTCCCTCAATCCCTCCTGATTCAGGCAGTCACCTCTGTCTAGCTAAAGGTAGGGCCAGCCATAATTGGGGCTATCTCTCCTGCTGGATTATGAACAGCGAAAGGTGAGAGCTCTGAGCACATTTCTTCCTGTTGAACCAGGAACAGAAGAAGAAACCGAACGAGGAATGTAATTTACTCCAATTACATCTGAACATGCCTTCGATGTTCATAAACACCAGATGAAATATGGGCATCCTATCTCCAGTTCTTGATACAGAAGAGTTAACCATTTCAGACTTGGTTCACTGGGGGTTAAATATCACACAGTTGATCTGCTAGATTGGTGTTCAAACACAGCATATGTCTGTCTAAAGGGTTTTAGCTACAAAAGGCTACCTAAACTGATATAGGCAAACAGCAGAGAACACTGCAAAAGTGATTCTGGTGGCCTCTATCAAGCACCTACGCTTTTGAAAAATAGCTTTTAATTAAATCCGCTGCTGCACCGCTCAGATATAGCACTGGCTGTAAGATGTTACTATATCAAGTTCGTTGGCAGCACCCACCCCAGTTTTTCAGCAAAAAAGATGTTTTTGGAGGCTTATGATACAAAAAGAACAAGGCTTCAAACTCAACTGTATTTGTAGGGTTCATTTCTAATCTAAAGCAGTACCTGTTCGAAGAAGCCATGTTGTTCATAAGCAATAGCAGTTGCCGTTTCTGGGAATTTGCAACGCTTTTGCCACAGGCCAGCCCACATGTCCTCTTCTTGTAACAAAGAGTACAGCTCAGCAAGTGAATCAAGGATTTCCTGGAAGGGAGAGGAAAAAGCAAAAAACAAAGGGAAAGAGAAAGATAGAAATGATTTTTCTATGGCGCAGAACTGCTCATTCTGAAGCAGACATTATCTGCAATAGAGTCATCATATGGAAACTCAGGAAAATGGAATTATTTGGGATTCAGCCAGACAAAGCCTATATCGTACTGGTGAAGCCTGTCCTAAGTTCCTCATGCAGCTTCCAGGATACAGAAGATGCATTTTTACTTGCAGTCAACCAGCCGTGTGTCCCAGGTTGGGCAACTTTGCTGGCTTAGAAAGGGGTTTGTGTGTGCTTTTTGGCCCTTATGACCTTCCAGAGGCATCATGGGCAGCCACAAATGTGCAAAAAGGAAACCAGAAGAAATTGAAAGGTCAATTCCAGTTTTGAAAGATAACTTTATGTGTGTTAAATGAACCTGGAGCATGTTTAAAAGATGAACACAGGCTTCTAGGAGCTTCAATTCATCATTTTTTTGCTGGGGAAAAAATGCTTTAGTGAAAACAGTTAGGGAAATCTGAGGGCTTTGGGCATTGCGTATGATGCCTGGCCAGATTCTGTACATCCCTGATATAAACAGTGTAATAAAAAACTTAAAGAACCAGAAGAAATGGGAAATGGTTTGAAATGAATATCCTGGGAAGGTAGCAGGCATAAGTGGGGACTATGAAAATAGAAACCTATATTCAACACCCCCCAAATATCTTTAAAATCAATTAGGTGGGATCCATGAGAGAGAGTAATATTCTGAAAATCTGCAAGGTATTTGGCAGCAAAATCCTCTTGTTTCATCCCCCAAAATATAGTGATAATAAAATCTCTTTGAATTGACCTGGAAACCATTTTGGAAGAGGGTGAATTATGCATTCCTTAATGCCCTGATAAAAACTGCAGTAAAGAAAGAAGCAAATAAAAAAGCATGAACCTGCATGGATATGAGTTGGAAATCAGGCTTTAAAAGTAAATGTACATGTGCATGCATTTTCATAGACACTTTTAAAAAAACTACAGTACTCAAAATAAAAAAGCATTCCATACCTGTTGAGGCGGAGTGATGCTCTCCTGCTCATAAAACTCTGTGGTCTGCTTGGGCTTAATCTGGAGACTGAGCCCTTTTTCAAAGGCTTGATGCTCCAGCATCAGTGTCGAACGGAACCACAGGTTGTGTGTTTTACCAAGGTACTTCAGGACACAGGGCCGGATGGGAATAGGAGGGACACACTGTGACATGGCTTCTACAAAGCAGTTGAGTGCACTTGGTTGGCAGTCGCGTTGCACTTGGTGGCTACCGCTACACAAGAAAGGGCTGATTTCACCAGCAAGAGCCTGAGAGATGGCAGACAGAAAAAGAAACCACAGCCACTTTTAAGCCTTCAAGTATATATCACAGCAGCTGGTTTATACAAAAATCAACTCAGATTTCATTAACTGGCTGCCCAACTACACTGTTTCCTCCTAAGTATGTCTCAGCTGCTTCCTCTCCCCAGATACAATACTTTCCCCCTGAAGTTTAAAGCATTTCTTTTAGCAATTACAGTGTACAATATAAGGGTCTACAAAGACCTGTGGTGCCCTGAACTGGAATACTGGGTTCTGGGTGCCACAATTCAAGAAGGCTGTTGACAAGCTGGAACATGTCCAGAGGAGGGTGACCAAAATGGTAAAAGACCTGGAAATCATGTGCTATGAGAAGGGGCTTACAGAGCTGGAACAACTTACATGTTGCTGTCTATCAGTTAAGATTTTCCACAATCTGGAGAACAGCTGGATCCACGTCTTCTCAGCTAAAGGTGTGGAAATGTGGCACAACTGCACGAAGGCACTGAGCAGTGCTCCAGTCTTGAAATAAAGGAAACCAGTTAGGCACAATAAATAATTAACTGTCTCCCCTACTATCATCACTGGCCCCCAGAATTGAGCCATACAGACTAGAGACCAAACACCCCAATCTTACATTCAGCAGTGCAACTCATGGATAGGTGCAGTGATAGTGTAAGGAAAGTTAACTTTTTGAAAAATGATAGCCCATCTTTTTACCTAAGCTTTGCAGTATATGAGGCCTGGAGTGTTTTATCTGTTTATGGAAAACCTATCTTTTTTTTAACCTTGGTTTTTTCCAAGCCAGCTCTTTAAAACTCTCTCCTAAGTCTGGACTGAGCATTTTCATTAGAGTCATTATGCGCTGTTTTAAAACTGTAAGACTTGTGCAAATGGGAAGCAGTACAGAAATGACACTAACAAAATTAGTATTAAAATAACAAAATATTAAAAATGATTTACAGACT
>NC_056529.1:29730051-29773930 GCF_019175285.1 Sceloporus undulatus
ATAATAATAATAATAATAATAATAATAATAATAATAATAATAATAATAATTGTTATATGTCTTCAAGTTACCTCTGACATATGGCAAACCTATCCAAGGGCTTTCTTGGCCAGATTTATTCAGAGGAGGTTTGCCACAGTCTTTCTCTGAGGCTGAGAGAGTATGACTTGCCCAAAGTCGCCCAGTGGATTTACCAACACTACAAACTTTGTTATCGTGTGCCTTCAATCAACTTTGATGCATGATAACTCTATCATAAGAGTTTTCTTGGCAAGATTTGTTCAGTGTGGGATTGTTATAGCCTTCCTCTGAGGCTGCAAGAGTATGACATGGCAAGGTCACCCACAGTCAAGCAGGGATTCAAACTCTGGTTTCCCAGAGTCCAGTCCAACACTCAAACCACTACACCATTCTGGCTCAATCATTATTACATTCAAATGTGACCTTAAATTAAAATAAAAATAAAAATCAGAAGGAGTCACCCCCAAGGTAAGCATTGACATACCTTCACTTCTCGCAGAGAGTCCAAGAATTTATCGTGCCGATTAGTCAACATGTGCAACTGGTTGCCAATGTCCTTTTCAGAAAGCTCTTTGGTTTTGGGTGTACTAGTCTGATCACCTGGAGCCAATTCAATGTCTATTTCCACATCCTTAAGAAAGGAGGAGGGAAGAAGATTAACAATAGATTTTGCAAACTTTAGAAAACATCGTTCTGTTTTGCAGTTTTGTGTGATATTTAGCTTTCCCTGTCAGAGAGCTGCGGTGTCACAACAACCTACAAATCCCAGGATTTGTTGTTCCTTTCCCTTTCTCAGGAGTTCAGAGCAGCTAACAATTCTGACTAAAAATGCAGTGCAAAATCACTGACCACAATTATCTTGTTCACCATCCTTCTGTCATTCAAGTGCACTTGAATGGCAAAACAACCCAATCTCTAATAAAGTGAATTCTATAATTAGGGTGTTACCATTGAGAAAACCCTGCCATGTAAGGTAGCCAGACAGGCAACATCTTCTCCAGTTTATGATGTTCCCATCCTCCTCAATCGGTGTAGCCAATTGTTGGGAATGAAGGGAATTTAACTCCAATAACAGAGAACCCAAAGTTGGGTAATGCTGCTGTGGACTAGTAGTTCCCAACCTTGGGTCACCAGCTGTTTTTCAACATCACCTCCTAGAAGCCTTAGCCTGCATGGCTATTGGTTGGGGATTCTGAAAATTCAGGGTCCATCTAGGTACCCATGTCGTGGGATGCACAAGAACATATCTATTTTTGACTGCTGTTGGCCTGCTTTGTATATATTGCATTTTAACATTAATTTTAATGTATGCTTTTAGATACATGATTACAGATATTTGCAGTCAGTGATCTTAACACTGTGTTTTTAAGCAGAATTGTTAGCTGCCCTGAACTCACGAGAACACACTGAATAGACAATCATTATCAATACCACCAGCAACGTTTGGGAATCCAGGGTTGGAAAGGTCTTGTCTATGGACATGAGCTTCATTCTTGCTGCAAAATATGGACATGTTTTTTTCAGGAAGACAATAGCCCTGTGAAAGAACATGTCTTGGCATGGCTGCTTCAGGGGTCAGAAGACCAGTTTTGCAAGAAGATCCCATGTCCAGTCCCGCTACCTAAAAGGATTCAAGCATGAGGAATGCCTAAGACTCTAGAGAGAGATAAGAGTAGCCAATATTAAGCATTATAGACTCACATTCTAAAGTAGAGCCATGTGTTGTTGCATATTTTAGAACACAGGGGAATAAGTAAACTGCAATACAAGTAGTAAGGAATTACCTCCTCCTTGGATTCACTGTTTTCTCTTTCACGGGGCTCTTGCTTGACATGGGTCACCATAGCAAATGCTGCCCGGTCATGACTGTCGGCAAGGTTGATAACATTTGTGATGGATGGGAGCATGGCGCCTTGACAGCTGGTTCCGATTGTAGTGTTTCTTTCGCACACAGCCAACAGAAGCTAAACATGTTTTTAAAAATTGTTTTTAAATCTATGTGCTTTCAAGGCCTACATCTTTAGCAGCTTCTACATTCTTTTTAATTTCCATCTGAAGCAACCCTCCTCCAAAGATATAAAGCTGATATAAATATGGATCATTTACACACCCATGGGTACCCTACTAAGCATGAAGTTTGCTATGGAAATCCACATATCAGAGATTGGTGCTTCATCCTTTGGAGTTTTTGTTTAGCGGAACACAATACAGCAGAAGTAAGCAACCTTTGACTCTTCCAATCTTGTTGGACTTCCACTGTGAGGAGTCCCAGTCAGCATGGGTAGTTGTAATGGATTGTGGGAGTTGCAGTCAGACACGTGGAGGGCTAAATGTTTCCTATCACTTATGAAAATCAAGTCATAACATGGTATGTTTCTGCCTTAAACCCAGCATGGCCAAGGATAGGGGACTTTGAAACTTGTAAGCAACAATCACTAATGTGGAAGGAATGGTGTAAAACTTCTGGAGAAGGATCAGCATTGTGTGAAGGAACCTAGAGCTTGCACATTCTGCCTCCTCTCTCCCTCTTAGCATAGCTGCAATGAAGAGATGAGAAGCATTCACTTCATTTTTTCAATTCATTGTTACATCTACACTTAGGTGCGCATGGCCATGCCAAACTGCATTTTGTGACCTCCCCTGAAACATGAGCCATTGTTTGAAACTAGACTCTCCAAACCAATGAGAGATCCTCTGAGTTCACACTTACTGGGGAACTTCATTTAGTTTGAAAATGGAAGATACTTCTGATATCTTCCTCACAATTGCATTAGGAGGAAGAGCATGGATGAGGCACAAGAGTGAGGCTCTTTCAAGTAACACCTGAAGAGGCCACTTACAGTGACAGAAAGAATTCTCAAGGCATACTAATGGCAATAACACAGGCAGGACGTTTAGTGTGGCATTCACCATTCCCTCCAGCCATCACTGTAAGCATACTTCCGTTTCTTAAAAAGTAACCTATTAGTTGGAATTAAAGTTTTCAAAAGTGGAATGCTTTTATAGGTTTCCTTATCCCTCCTCTGGGATTATGCGCACTGCTTCTTTGGAAAGGAAGGAGGGAGCTTGCTACATAAAAGTAATTGCTTCCCATTTGGTCTTCTTGTTTAGTGCTTAAGTAACTGTTCAGTATTCACACAGCAAGCGTTTGGGTTATGTATTGCCTTCATGTTATTTTATCTTCAATCAGGAAGTGCTTTGTATTCCTGTAAGCGTTAACCTTCCGCCTTATTAACTTGATTTATCCTTCATTGTTCAACCCAGATGCCTGTGCTACAGTGAATATATGAAAGGCTGAGGTTGTCAACAAACACAAGACAAACAAGGAAATCCTGCCTGCATCTAGATGGCACAAAGGACTGGAGTTACATTTGTGAGCAATGAGAATGACTAGCAAGCATGTCTCCACTTCAGTGGCCTCTCTTTCTGCGCATACGTCAGATACATAACATACTGTCAACATGTCAGTATTTACTCCAGTCAGCCAGGATGAGGTTAGCAACTGTCAGCCAGAGGACTTTTTCTTCAGCTGCTCCCAGACTGTGGAATGACCTGCCGGAAGAGATTCAACAGCTGACTATGCTGTCCGAATTTAAAACAGCATTAAAGGCCAGTCTCTTCCAGCAGGTCTATCCAGGTGATTTTAACATTGTGAATGTTAAACGATGGATTTTTAAATGTGCATCATTTTAATATGTATGTGTCTTATTTATTCTTTAAAATGTGCTGTGTGATTTTAACTGATGTTGTGTTTGTTAATCTGTGGTTTTCCCCTCCTTGATCTATGGGGAGAGTCAAGTGAGAAATAAAAAGTTGTTGTTTATACTATAATGCATATGGAATGCATGTAGTTCACTTCACAGATGGAGCAATTTGGACTTGCAGCCTATTATTGTGCCCCTCAATACTGCAATGTTTATGTTCTCCCACCCCCCTTTCTTCCCACAGACTACATTCATTGCCTTCCTTCTTTTGTCCTTCACACCTCACGCTTCTTCCTTTCCAAGACACAGCATAAGCGCCTTGTTTTTAGCCCGCTCTAGAATAAGGTTCATGCTATGAATGATCACTCCAGGTGGCCAGCTCCACACATTCCAGCATTCATTCTAATTGCTTCCTGCCCTTCCTTTCCCTCAGTTTCAATGCAGGAAAGAACAATCTTTGGTTCTGAAGATTTTACAATCTTCGGTTCTGAAGATCCCCAATCTAATATCATGTACTGCTCCATATACTGGATGTGTACTCCACAGACTGTTCAGGGTTGCCCCAGGCAAGCAGATTATCCCACCTTGTTTGTGGGTAGCATACCCATAAGCATGCAGCACCCAAGTTTGGATAGAGTCATCAGTTGTTGCCCATACAATTCAATGCCAAATTACCATTTGACTCTTAGAATGACAATGATTTTATATTTGATTTTTGCTTTCTGGGGTCTTATTGCTACTGAAAGTTTACTCTGTGTATTATCGTATCAAGTAGGAATGATTTTCTGGGTAAGTCAGAACAAGCAAAAATTAAATTCTACATCAAAGCAACTGTTCCCTTTACATAACCCATATCAATGCCTCCATCCATCCTGGAAACAAACCTACTCAACATCTTTCTAGAATGAGTTCTTTTCAAAAGTCTACAGAAAAGCACCTGAATTTAAAGTGTTCCTTTTTTGGGGGGCTCCCCCCCCCAAAAAAAAAAAAGGAAGGAAGGAAGGAAGGAAGGAAGGGGAAAAGGGATTTGCAGTTAGGCCTCCATACCTATGGATTATTTATCCATAGATTCAACCATTCATGGGTTGAAAATATTATAGATATATTATATATATCCCAAAAAGCAAACCTGCCCTTTTATATCAGGGACACCACTTTAACAGGACTTCAGCATCCATGGATTTTGGTATCCACAGGAGCTCCTGGAATCAAATCCCAGCAGATAACAACAGCTCAGTGTCTTACAAAGGTAGGCCAGACTGTCTAACAATGCAAGAAGAAAGTGTACTGTGTTACTATGCAAAATAAAAATGAAAGAAGATCTAACAAAAGGTCTAACTGAGCAGGTGAACTCAAGCGTACAGAATGAAAATTCAACACACGATAGCAAAGATTTTTTTTAATTATGTTTTTAAATAATGTTATGCAAATATCTACCTCGATGCACTGTTTGATCCAAAAATGGTTTCCCATTGCTTCCCAGTTTTGAGAACACGTGACGTAGAGCAGACGTTCGTAGACGCGACGCTTCATGGAATTGTCGAAAACCTCGAAAAATTTGGCTCTGATGAGTGGCTGAGCACAACGGAGTCCCGAAAGGAAGGCTGGTTCAAGTTTAGCAGTAAGCTCACTACCTGACAGGCTTTCATCCCTATGAAAAAAGCAGCAGTTTAAAATACTGTACCTAGAATAGTGGGAATGGATTTCAATAACAAAGGCAGAGAAACAACTGGATACAAGGCACAAGATGTCAGATGAAGGAAGGCAGATGAAAAGAGTCTGAGATTATTTCTTCACTGCTTACACACATTTTAAGAACAGGGAGAAAAAAACTGGGTATCCCAGAATGTTTTCACCTTTACTTCCAACAGTGCAAGTAACAATACTATCAAAGAAGAACAATAGGAAAAACCTTCTAGGACTTGCTTCTATAATCTTCAGATGGATCAATAAGAATCCAGAAATCCAAGTGAGTATAAAAGGAAAATTATAACTCAACGACAGAACAGATGCTAAGTATACAATAGGCCTCAGATACACCTCTGATATCTTCATCCAAAATAATCTTAGGTGTCAAGGAAAGATCTTGTTTTGAGAGCCTGGAGAGAGCCTGTTAGCCTGACCAAACTATACATAGCTAGATGGAATCAGTTGCCTGATTTAATAAAAGGCAAATACACTTATCCAACCCAATTCGCGGGGATCCGTTCCGCTGCGCCTCCCTGCAAATTGGAAATATCTCAGATATTTAAGCCCTACTGGTTATAATGGGGGGCACTCTGTTGGGCGTCTCGGTTTGGCCCTCCCTGCTTGCCATCAGCGAAGGACCAAACCCACAGATCCCATGTCCGCAAATGAGGAGGGACGAGTGTAAATAGGTTTTATAGGCTTTATAGAGAAGGGCCACAACAAAGTGGAGAAGCACATGTTTGGCAAGTAAAGGAGACTTGTTTTCCATCTCCAGCATCTTTTTAGATGATTCAAAAGTCTGTGCAAGAGAAGCTTTTGAGAACAGTTGCCTACTGCAATATGCAGTAATATGCCAAATGAACTAATGGAATGACTCAGAATGATGAGCCACCCACAGCTTGGCTGCTTACCCTCTTGGGTATCCAGACTAGGAAGATCTACACTGGTCTCGTAAAGAGAGCCCTCTGTGTCTACTGTTAGAATCATAGAATCCTAGAGTTGGAAGAGTCCACAAGGGCCACCCCATCCAAACCCCTGCTGTGCAGGAACATACTAGCAAAGCTTTGCAACCTTATAAGTACAGCAAAGATGGGGAACCTCTTGCAGCATGAGGGCCAAAATCATGTTCTTGGGGGCAATGTTCCTGTGGTAGGTAGAACAAAAAAAAACCACAATGCATGGAACCAAAAATACCAGTCTATTCTAGCTTATTGTTCTTACTGCCAGTATTTAAGCCTTAGAAGAGGCATTTCAATCTTATAGAATGGAGAAAAATCCATACAAAAGCAAGAAAAACCATCAAAGAATGGGGGCATGGGTAAGGAGGTATAGTCACCTGGACAGACAGAGATCCTAGAAGGGCTGAATTTAACCCCAAGACCTGAGGCTTTTCACCATTTCAGGGTGTGGGATGCTCCTAACAATGAGCTCCACACATTTTGCAACAGGCAAGAGGGATGGAAATTTGACCAGCCAAGTATTTGTCAAATAGCAATTAGAGTTTTTAAAGAACTCCATTAAGGGCAAACAAAGAAGTAGATTTAACCAATTACAAAAATCCAATTTAGCGAACTATTAGGAAATGGGGGAAAATAACTTCTGTAATCCATTATTATTTATGGCACATACTGTATAATTCTGGCAGCTATAAGTACACAGAAAAAGTGTTGCAATATTAAGGCTGCACAGAATAAATGTGCTTCGCTTAGAAAGAGACTGACTTAGGATCTGAAGAGGGATAAGCATGCAAATGCATTCATTGAAGCCTTGGAGAAATGGACTGTTATTTTGCCCCCTTGCTGCTCCCCCATGCCCTTACATTAGCATTAAAAGATGGATGGCATGTTATTGAGGTCATATATGGCACAAATTATGAACCAGTAAGCTGAACCAGTTGATTAATTGCTATAATTTACCTATAGACATAGTTAACAAGGTCTAAGAATTGGGCATTCAATTCAAGGTCCTCTGGAAAACGTTTTTCAATGTAGGTCATCATTTTTACCAGTAAAATGGACTTCTCCCGGAGTGTAGGTGTCTGTTGTAAGAGGGAGAAAGACAACATTGTTAGTTTTTAACATTCCTTTTTCAAATGGAGGAGCATCAGCAGCCCAAAAAGTGACACTTGCAACATGACAACTTTCACATTCAGCTGTAGTGTTGATTAACATGAAAACATAAATCAAACATTCACAAGATGGAGATACAGTAGATGGGTGCTTTTGCTCAGCACGGAAAATGTTAACTCTTATGCTCACCTGGTTGGCAGCTAATGAAGAGTTGTTTTTCACCCACTCTTCCACTATTTTCACCACAGCGCGAAGGATCTTAGCATCATTTGATTTTTCAATCAGAGATGTCAGAATGGCTTGGATGAAGTTTTTCCTCATTTCCATGCTCATCACAGCAAGACGGGTTTTCACCAAATCCAGACTCAGCATGACCAGTTCACTAGTACCAGCTATAGAAAGAATCAGAACACAACCATGCTTTTCTTAGTTGACCATGTAGAACTTGAATAAAGGCTCTCAACAGGACACTACACTTGTCTCTTCCCTTGCAAATAAGGGAAACAACTTCAGTTAAGATAGTTCACAAATCACACATGCCTCTGTACAGGTTTGAAAAAAGGGTTTACAATGAGCTACATAGAAAGACCAACAAAAGAATACAGGTGTAAATACTGTTCAGGTATCACAAAATCCATCCCCTACCTAACTGAAGATTTTTGCTAGTAAAAGATGACCAAATGTAGCTATCATTTCCACTTGATGCATGGTACCCAACTTGGGATGGTGGACATTGTAGGCTGGGGTGGAGAAAGCTTGACCCATGGGGTATATGTGACTTTAGGACACCCTTGAAAGCCTGAGGACTCAAGATTTTTTAAAACACAAATGAGGGCAAAATTTGGACAAAAACACCTGCAAACCCCTCGCTACCCCATCCTGAAAACATACCCATCAAAGGTAAAATAAACCTGGCTGTATATTGGCCTAATTCCACAACTAGAAAGGATGTGATGTTACTTGAGGTCATGCTGGGAGCTGTAGGGGATGATGGGACAGTGACACCTTTATCCCACACAGTTGTCCATTCCTGCTGTCACCTGACAAATCCAGAGAGCACCCAGACTGGGAACAGTAGGCCTAAAATTTCCTCCCTCCCATGTTTTACAATATGGGCTCTTTGTCATTTTCATGTCATTCCAATCATGAGCATTGCCTCTGAGCAAGGTTTGTTCATTTTCAAGGCAGCTCTGGCACTCTTACAAAATTTGGGGCTTTCTATAAGGCATTCTGATCATTAGGACATTAGGAAACAAATCTACAGGTAATTCCATCTCAGCAACAGGACAGCCCTGCGGCATTACCTGTGTTTGCTTCAGCAGTCCCTGCTTGAGACTGTTGGTTTAAGTGCTCCCTCACCATCTTCTGAAGAGACCGCATGAAGACTGAAATCAACCTGTCAATGTAGCTGGGGTTATTGCTGCATGCAGACTTCAAAATCATCAAGGTACCTGCAACACACATGAAAACAAAATAAAACAGAAACTGCATTACAGATGGCAATTTTAGGATCTGTCACTGTCTCATTTTGAACAAGCCAGTAATGTCTTCTTTTTACTGTAGTGGAAAAGCCCAACTGTCTTGCTTTAAAATTGAGGATGGGCATTGTGTAGGGCTGTCACCAAACACACAAAACCCCTTGTTTTCCACATTTCTCCTTCAAAATAAGAACAGATTGGGTCAAACATTGATCGGAGTGGAGACTGTAGTCAAGGCATCAGAAGAAGACTAGGACTGGGAAAGGCAGCTATGAAAGAACTGGACAAAATACAGAAGTGCAAAGATATAACCCCAAATACTAAAGTAGGGATCGTCCAAGCCATTGTATTCGCCATCATGCCAACATTTTCCACAGTGAGGTGGCAATACAGATGTTAGGGTTGCGAAACTGAAAACTGCAGAAAGGTCTTGTACCTTTAATGATTGTGTAGAAGAGGAGATTTCGGCAAGAGGGGTTAGATGACTAGCAACACTTTCCTTTTCTGCACAACCATTAAAGGTAGAGGAGCAGTCTCTAGTTTTCACTCTGGCAACCCAGACAGCTGTAGGTCTCAAACTTGACATATCATGGGGCTATACTGAATGTAAAACAACACACTGCAATTCACACCATAACTCCTGCCCCCCAGCCTGCATCAGGTCAAATATGACTGGAGTCCTTTAATCTCCAAAGATCTTTCTAAAAAACCATAATTCATTATTGCCCCAAATACTCCAAGTGATTTAGATGTTTGAGTAGCTCTGGGAATAAGGAACTTACTCCAATGACATTTTCGCAGGATTCCTGCTCTCTTCACCATCTTTATAAAGCATGGTTGGTATTTTGCATCTTTTAAAAACCAGTACTTGCTTACTTTGTGAATTTTGAGCGGGGGGGGGGGGGGAGGATCTTCAGTAACATTGTGTACTAGCTCCAGGAAAAACAACAACAACGGTAGGCTGTATAACCTTGGAGTGTTCTGGACAAATGATAAGAGGTATCTTTCTTGGTTAGTGTGTTCTACAGCACAACCTGACACCTGACAAATAGGCAATTCCCAAAGTGAAATTACATCTGTCTACACAGATCACAGGCTGGGATAGTGAAGGACATTTGCCATTTAAAGCAGCCAGCTCTCCAAGCCCTTGCAATTTCAAGCCTGCATTATTGACAGAAGCAATTCTGTGGCAAGCTTGAGATGGGCCTAACTTGCCAAACTGTTTAATCATTTCAGCACACGGCGCAACCATATCCGGCTTTACGACAACCTCCAAAGAGAACCTGCCCCCATCCCTTCCTAACACAAGGCAAGCTTATGGCAGATTTGAAGGATAAAGAGAATAAATTTTCAACTGTCTCCAAAACAAGTCAACTGTATTAGGGAAAGGAGCAGGAGATTATCTGTAATTCATGAGCAAAGCACACTTTCTGGTGTAGTAGTTTAAGTGTTGGACTAGGACTCTGGGAGATCAGGGTAGGAATCTCCATTTTGCCATGGAATACCTGGACAAGTCACACTTCCTCATGGCCTCAGAGGAAGGCAATGGCAAACCTCCTCCTCTTGCCAAGAAAACCCTAAGATAGAGTCAACTTGAAGGCACATATAACAAGAACAACTTGTTTAAATGAGAGAGAGAGAGAGTTACAAATGAGCCTACCCTTCATCTGACACCTTCAATAGGGGCTGAGTTGCATGCTCAATGCCCCAAAAAGTTAAGATTTGTGGATACATGACAAAAGACTTCTTTTACGGGAGCACTCTCGCTGTAGAAATCCCTTCTATCATTACTGAGTTTTGAAAGGCAGTGAAAACTACCTTGTTTTGTCAGAGCTTTTGGCTTGTAATATCAGTATCATGTACCCCTGTAAATTTCAAGGGGCAAAAATCTTCATTTTAAGTTCCATGATGCCCACATGTTTTCTGGACCTCAAACAACCTTTTCTTTTTCCATTGGTCCCTTCTGGTTTTGAAAAAATGGCTGCCTCCAGCCCGAGGGCATCTAAGAGGATGGAAAATAGGTTGGAGGTACTGCTAAACCCTACATAGTTGGCCATCCTTCTTTTAGACGTTTCCCAACCTATTTTTATTACCTGTTTTGTTTTTAAGCTGTGTAAAGTCTTTCTTACAGTTACACCATTGTTTACAGCAGTAATGTGTGTAAGGATCAAGCCTAATCAATATTATCTTCTTTGCTGGTTTTAACTTGTTCTTTGATTATTTATAGCTTTACTGTATTTATCTCCTGCTTTTCTTCCAATGGACTCAAGAGTGGTATCAGCAAAAACATTGGGACTGGTCAATTGATCAGACCCTTTGTGAATTATCAAAATGTCCCACCCTAATGATGTGATGACTTTGGAAACTTACCAAAAAGTTGCGAAGGGTTGGCATTAGTTGCCTTTTCATAATTAGTAAGTCCTTCGTAAATAACCTTCCCAACAGCTGCATAAAGACACTCCAGTTCTTCATACTTGGAGGCCACACTTGAGGTACCTACACCAGAATTAACAAACACCAAGTCAAGACAGAACAGTACACATGTATTTCTACTGTCCATCATTTATTCAGTCAGTGAACTTCTACAGGGGTTCTAACAACTGATAATGTAACATTTCACTGCAATCAATACATTAATTTTACCTTCATTATTCTGTTTCTCTAGCAGCTCAACAAATCCCATCTACACTTCCCATTTGACATATACATTATTTGCAGCTTCTCAATCAATGGGGACTTCTACTAGGTTTCAATATACAGATTACCTTCTAAATTTAGTTGTCCCGAATGTAGTCCTATACATTATCCTCTGAAGCAAGCCTCATGAAGGACAATAGGCTTACTCTCAAGTAATTGTGGCCCTTACCTTCTTGCTTGATCTTCCCACTTATTTCCTGTTTCCTAAAAGCCTACCTTTCCACCCAATTTCCCTCTCTTGTCTTATTAAAAGAGCCATGTTCAACAACTGAAAAACTGCACCTTCAAAGCAGAAAAATGGTAATTGCAAAAGACATTAAATTTACGACATGCATTTCTTCAGCCAAACTAATAACTGACACAGGTTATTAAGTTTTCATGCCACTGGATAATGATGTATTCCTCGTGATTACTTATTTCAACTTTTCTTTTAATTGGGGTTGAAAGTGCAAGTTGAAAAAATTGTTTCTGAATACCAACACAAATGACAAGATCACGGAGTTAGAGATATTCCACCCTCTTTCCTCCGTCAAGAGAAGGAGGGTAAAAACAGGAACCCCCCTACCCAAACATACTTGGTTCTGTAGGGAAGTTACTCATTAAGCGAGACAGCAGGGTATGGACAGCTCTTAAAACTTTGGTGTTTCCACATGTCATGCAAGATGCTATTCCACGCTGCAGAGGTTTGAAGCTACTCAGAATAGCTGGTGACTGGAGTACGGTCAGGAGAAAGCTGAGAACCTCCAGTCCAGTGCAGATGTTGGCAAAATTGGCCTGGTTTGGTTGCTCCTGAAATGAAATGTCAAGGAGAAAAAGAGAGCCTTGAAACTAAGTGGACAAGCACACTTTTCCCATCTTTCTCCCAACAGGCAGATACAAAAGAGATCCACAATGAAATGGGCTTCAATACATCCCAAGTTCCATCACCAACTGGAAAGGTGATGGGAAAAGACCTCTACATAAGACCCAGGAACATTTCTAAGGGTCAGAGTAAGCAACCTTCAACTGTTATCAGGGATTGCACCACGAATGGCCTACAAGCCACATATGCCTCCATGCATTATTGTGGCTCTCGGACAACACCTGGGTCACTACCACCATGGTGTGGGGCTTTGTTTTTGTGAAGGGGCACTTTTTAAAATGCTTTTTTTGTAACAAGAAGTGAACCACCTATGGAGGTAAGGAGAGCATCCAAGCATAGTGCCATCATGCCTGGGCCCCAGAAGTTGGTGAGACTCCCATGTTCCAATAGTCATTGGTGTGGTTCCTGAAGGAGAAGACCGGGAGCTGATGAAGTACCACCCCTTCATTCCTTTTTCCTTGCAGCAGTGAACTGCCAAACTAACTGGAAGCCCGTCTGAAAACCTTTGTGGCTGAAGGGTGGGATATAAATACTTTAAATTAATTAATAAATTAAGCCTCATTTGGGGCAAGGAGCAGCTACTCAAGCATGGCGATATCCTTGAGGTGTCCATCAACACGGGATGAGACTCAACATCCTAAGCAAGCTTGGACGTTTTGTCAATCATCCCTCACACCAACTGCCCAATGTATGCCAGACCTCTAGTAAAAAGAACCAAAAGGCCATTTTCTACGACTCCCAACGCAGGCTGCTTTTGCCAAGCAACTCAAGAGCCTCTGACAAGTGTTGGAATAATAGATTTGCACTCAATTACTCAGAATGCAGAAGGGAGGCCAAAGATAATTCTTACAGCACTATGTAATTCTGCTTCATTTGTAAAAAGGAAGACAACGTGAAGAGTAGCTGCTAAGTAATTCAGCTTGATCTTCCGCAGCTCTTCAACACTAAGTACTGAATTTTAACAAGAATACTCTGATTTTACAGGGGAAGTCAGAGGATGGTATGAAGAAAGCCATGATTTTCTTTTCAAAGAAACAGGCTCACTACAGCAAAGGCTGCATTGCTGTAAAAGGCTGCCATGCCTTGCCATGTGGGTGAAGGGCATCTTGTTGGCCTCAGGCAGCCACCAAGAACCCCTATGACCCCATAACAGCAGAAGAAAAATTGGCCCAAAATAGCAAATTGCACCCCCAGAAGTCTCAAGAGATGCACTTTGCTATTTAAAAGGTATTTCAGCAACCACCCAGACCTGTCTCAAAGTTAAAATATAATTTTGTTTAGAAACCAGATTTCCTGTTTCTAAAATAAGCTATTTTTTTCTACCCTAAAATATGCCCAGGGCAGCATCCCAGTCCCTTGAGTCTTCCTGTGATGATATTTGCCTTTTCTCTCCCTGGGGTAAAAGATGCTTTGAGGGGATGCAGCTTGTCATGGTACAGAGGGGTACAAAAATGACCCTCTACAACTTTAAACCCAAATGGTAAACATCGACACACAAACCTACACACATGCGCATACACAGAAACATAATATGCTGTAAATGGAATCATAGAATCATAGAATCGTAGAGTTGGAAGAGACTGCAAGGGCCCTGATCCAGTCCAACCCCCTGCCATGCAGGAAATCCAAATCAAAGCATCCCCAACAGATGGCCATCCAGCCTCTGCTTGAAGACCTCCAAGGAAGGAGACTCCACTACACTCCGGGGGAGTTTGTTCCACTGTCGAACAGCCCTTACTGTCAGGAAGTTCCTCCTAATGTTGAGGCGGAATCTCTTTTCCTGCAGTTTGCATCCATTGCTTCGGGTCCTAGTCTCTGGAGCAGCAGAAAACAAGCTTGCTGCCTCCTCAATATGACATCCCTTCAAATATTTAAACAGGGCTATCATATCACCTCTTAACCTTCTCTTCTCCAGGCTAAACATCCCCAGCTCCCTAAGTCGTTCCTCATAGGGCATGGTTTCCAGACCTTTCACCATTTTAGTTACTCTCCTTTGGACACGCTCCAGTTTCTCAATGTCCTTTTTTAATTGTGGTGCCCAGAACTGGACACAATATTCCTGGTGGGGCCTGACCAGAGCAGAATATAGTGGCACTATGAATAAGCAAGTCCAGAGGTAAAGAGGAAGAAGAACTGCATTCATGGTAGCAAGCTAAACCATTTCTCATGCTTTTTAAAAAAGCTTTTGGGGACTGCAGAGAACTCCAGTAACTGAACTGTTGGATCATGTTGATTTCTGAAGCTGATTAAACTACTCAAATTACTTAAACTGCTGAAATTACTTAAATTGCTTAAAATTGCCTAGATTGGTTAAAATCATTGTGCTGAATTTATTTTTTAATATTTCACGTTGGCCGGTTTTCTGCACCCTTCGCTATAACTATATCTCCTTCACTGTATTTCTTAATGCAAGTATATTGAAGTGTGAGACTTGTGCTGCTGGACCAAAGTCTTTGAGATCAATAATATTTTCCTGTGCCTGAGAAGCATTCTCTGCCAATAAACAAGAAAGGTACTGAAGAAATTGATTCTGTGTACCCACTGAATGGTTTCAGTGTAAAAAAGCACTTTTCTCCTCCACAACTTGCCGCAATTGCTTTGCTGAAATGCTTAAAGTGCCGATCATGATGTCCTTCCACTCACTTGATTCCATTGTCACCTTCCTAGGTCTTGCCCCATATCTCTGGCTGGAATCTGACTTTTCAAGATGGTGCCCATGAGTTGCGCCTGTGCTAATGATCTCCATAGATCCTTTACCGCCATGCCAATGATCAGTATCTTTCAAACATACTGCATTTGGTCACTGCTGTGAATGACAGCCTTCACCATCACTTTCACTTGAAGTTTTGAATACAGTATCTTCTTGAAGATGCCAGCCACAGATGCTGGCGAAATGAATAAACTCTTCTAGAACATGGCCGCATAGACCGAAACACCCACAAAAAACTACTTTCTCGATTATTAACTCAGAATCTGCCATAGGCATCTTTCTCACTAGTCAACTAACCTTTTAGCCTTCTTCAACCTGCAAACTTGCAGTGTAGGTTGAATTCACGCAAGCTATATTGTCCTCCGCTTGATGCCTCCTTTATGGCAAGCAGGGCTCCTCTTGATCTCTGTCTGAATAATTCTGCTTACACTTCTTTGCTAAATCAGAAGCCATAATCAAGCTCTCTATTTTAATTTTACCCTGCCTATTTAAGTATGATTTTTAAAGGTTAGATTTAAGCGGGATTAAAAAAAAGAGGAGACAAAATTTGAAAACTTGACCAGTTGAAAAGGCAGAAGAAATTAAACTAAGGAGGTAGAGTAAGGATCCAATGTATATACTCATTTAGACCTTTGAGGACTCCTTCCTCGACTAGGTTGGTGCAAAGGATTAACCCCACTAGTTGTGCATTAGTCCTACAGTTTATGTAAGAATAAATATTCCAGGCAGCATCTTATAACACAAAACATGACAATTAGCATCCATACACAGCAGGGAGCAAGGCCACTTTTCATATCAGACGCATTTGTCAAGCAGCTGTTAAGGGGTAATTTCGATGCAGAAAACGCTTAGCCAAATCCAATACTAGAAGGGATACATATTCAAAGAGACTAGCTTCCCCCACCATTGCAGTTGTCTTTTTTGCCTTCTTTTTAAACAGCTATACAACCCCCAAATCAGTTGGCCTAGTTCCTAAACCACTTCCAGTGCAGCCGCACCGGTGCTGGATGAGACCGTTCTCAAAGATATGGAAACGGGTAAAGCAACAAGGATGTCACGGAATTCCTACACAAGGTCCCCATTTCCTTATTAACATTAAATCGTGTCGCCATTAATAATCCACATTTCCTTTTCAAGCTACTTTTTAAAAAAATCTACACCAAACGTACTATCTATAGTAACAAAACTGGTAAAGTGCAATGACAGGCACAAGAAATAATGCACCAAGATTAAAAAAAACAACAGTATTAAAACAAACCAAGGGAGCCAGAGCTTTCATTTTGTTAATTATCAAATCAATAATGTATGTAACTGAGGAAAACAATGGATAGATTAAATAAAAATATCAGTCTAACCTCTCCCCAAATCCTGCTTTTCACTTGATGGCTACCAAATAGCTAAGCAGTGCTCTCTACTTTCTGGAGGAGTGGGGTGAGAAGATGGAGAGACAGATACAACCCTGTTGGGATTTTGCTATAGAGATGGGATTTAATTCACACATGGCTATACAAATACAGCACTATCTCTGCTGCAGCAATCTGGGGGGAGACCACAGTCACCTAAATCTGCTGCGAAGTCAGTGGTTATGAAGTGCAGTGGCTAGAGTAGCCTTCTCCAATCTGGTGCTTTCCAGATGTGTTGCCATGATGTCTTCCATTGTCCGGACTAGCTGGAGACAACTGGAGTTATCATTCAACACATCTAGAAGGCACCAGATTAGGACACACTGAGTTAAACTGTTGAGATTTAGAAGGGGAATACCCAAGTTCAAGTCCCTACTCAGACATTAACCTTACAGAGTAATGATGAGTAGTCCGAGACTTTGCTTTCAAAGTCATACTCAGAATAAAAAGAAGTGGGCCTGCTTTCACTGTATTGACCGTCTTGAAGGATGACTGGGATAAGCTAAGACAGATAAGTAATGCAGTAATTACTTGTAACAGTAATTCAAGACCAATCTTGGACAACTCTCTAGGAATATAAAAATTCCTACTTGCATAAAATACCAACATCTCATCAAGGTTCCAATGCAAAACCTGTCACTCATTTCCAATTCTCATCAGTTGCCTTTTTTCACCTAAACCCAGTGTCAAGAGACTGACAAGACTAATTATTTCGGACTCTAAATCAATTCCATTAGTCTGAACATTCTCCAAGTCATGGCACCAAATTAAACTGGAAATTAAATAGGCTAACATGACATTTCAGGTTCTCTAAGGCAAGCACCACACTGTTTCCTTCAACACATACAAACACTGTTTCATCACATTGTTAAAAAAAATGAATTGACACATGGCAGTGTGACATGACAACTCGTAAAGCACCCAAATAATTTTATTAAGCCTTTAATTATGTCGTATCATCTTGATGCCTAAGATTTTTGAAGGCTGTAACTGTTAACTTACCACAGTCATTAAGAGCTTATCAAACCACTGCAGTTTGAGCTCTGATTTTGGCCACATATCTGGTCGTAAAGCTGTCTTCAGAAGGTTAACACAACGCCGAGAAAGCAGTTCTCCTGGTGAGCCAGCAGTGTTTGAGTTGTCATTTACCTAGCAATTAACCAGAATAATTACCAAGTAGCAAACATTTATCATCATAATCTTTTAGAACTCATTAATATTTGAATGCCAATGTACCTCCTGTGAAAACAGTCACCTCATTTCACTTCGGGAAGAAGGCTTTGCTTGAAAGTAATTTAGGGCAACACAGTTAAGGGCAGGCTGCTGACAATGGTCCATTGAGCAAACTGGTCAACACCCCATGCGCACATTTTTTTTTGTTATGTGCCTTCAAGTCGATTCTGACTTATGGTGACCCTAAGGCAACAATGCAGTACAGTGCCACCCCCTAGTTTCCAACAGTTGCATACTGCTATATTGGAAGAACAAACCTAACCCATATGAATCTTGCTCCCTCAATCTCCCTCCTCCCCACCTGCATTAGGACCAGCTCAACCCTGCAGATCTCCTTCAATGGAGCAGTGAGGCTGACTTTTTGATACTAATCAAACCTTACCACTGTCATTTCGGAAGTGCACCGTACCTGGCAAGCAATTCTAATGAGGAAGTTGATGACCGTGTCCGTGTGTTGTTTGTCAATGGGCTTCGAAAGGAGGGCATCAGCTCCAGGCAACGACTGGCTGCGTCCAAATACCTGAGAGCACAATTGATGTCAAAATGGATAGCAAGTGGCTGACCAGCAAAGTCAATGTCATCAAAATGAGATATTAAAAAAAGGTATAGAAATGGAAAACAAGGTATGCAAGAAAGGAATGGTAATCTCTGGCTCTTACTGCACTTATCCCGCCAGTTGCTGTCCTGAACCGCTTCACTTCTTGTCCAGAGTCAACCGACAGCCCCCTCTTTACAGCCGATGAGGTGGAACCAGATCCTTCACCACTGGTACCTGCATCCATATCAGAATCTGGCTGGAGTGGGACAGAAATCAAAGAGTTGGAATTCAACACATCATTACCATTACCATTATTATATTCATTTCGATTTTGCCTTTTTCCCACGTTGGGACCAAAGGTGGCTTACAACGGATTAAAACAGCCATTTCCAGGCGCAATTCAAAGTGCTGGTTTTGACCTATAAAGCCCTATATGGCTATTTGAAGGACAGTATCCCCATGTAAAAAAGACAGTGGCGTGTATTAGTTTGAGCATTGGACTATTACTCTGGAGAATAGGGTTCGATTCCCCACTTGGGCATGAAACCCATTGGGTGACCCTGGGCAAATCACACTCTCTCAGCCTCAGTGCATGACAATGGCAAACCCTCTTGTAAGGAAAAACCCTCGATAGGTTTGGTTTTCTTTAAGGTTGTCGTAATCCAGAAATGACTTGAAAGCACACAACGACAACATCATCTCCCTATACATTAGGGTTTTAAGATCATCTGGAAAAGCTCTGTTCCACCACCTTCTCGGGCTCATTTGGTGGGAAAAGACCTAGGTGAAGCTGGCCTTGTTGTTGTTCTCCTCCACAGCAGGTTAAAATATTTTTGTGTCATCAGGCCTGTACAAATATTGAGGTTGGGCTCTTATTGCTGTGTGGTGCTGGCTTTCAAGTTTTTTTTTTTAAGGGTCTGTACATAGTTTTGTTTTTTATCGTCTAATGCTTTTTAATATTTTAATTATTTTAACAAATGATTGTTTAATTGTATATTTTACACTTTCTTTTAACTTTTGTGTTTTTCATCAGTATCATTTTAAAACGCTGTTAGCTACCTTGAGTCTCAGTATGGTGAGAAAGATGGGATATAAATGAATAAAGTAACAACAACAGTATTAAAAGTAACAGTATGAGTATGGTCCTTCAAATTATTTATTTAGGTAGGAAAGCTGATAATTTTGCTTTCCTACCTAAAGTCACGAACACTAGAGTACTCTTACCTGCTGATCTTTGATTCGTTGCAGTTCCCATTTGATAACCACTTCGGCAAGATCCACAGCAAGTTTTCTCTGCTCAATAGTAACGCTGGGGGTGAAGCCCAACCTCTGCATGGCGCTCACCATGTGCTGCACTAAATGGTGTCTCACTGGATAGTAAACCTAAGGGGGAAAATCCTCCATGGTTATTCTCCTACGTACAATGTGCTTACTTTCTCTACATATTAATCATTTACAGTTAGAGCAGGAGTGAAATATTTCTTTCCATCCCTTCAAAATCCTGCAGCTGTGGAACAAAGAAAGGTAAGTCTAGGGATTAAGAAGGAGATGTGATCTGGATCAAACAGACTATTCTAAACCCTGGCTTACCCGATACTTGGAAGTTCAAGCCATGGTTAGAAAACTAACATATGCTTAGAGCAAACCAGTTGAGGGGATGTCTGAACAAGCCTCTGCGTCTTGTACCTCACTGAACAGAATCAGTATTGTTATACACAGAGATGGCACATCATATATTCACGGGCAAAAGAAGCCCACATTACCTTAAGCGATGGAGCATAAGGATGGATTTTTCCTGTATTGATAAAATATACTTTGCAGATTATGAGGTTGGAGAGATTAGAAATTCACTAGCATTTCTGATTCAATTCAAGCTGTGCTAAGTATACCTACTGACACACTTATTCCCCCAATATTATTTGAAACCTAGCAGGGTCAGAGCATTACAATGCAGAGAAAAGGCAAGCTTTTTTTAGTTTAAGTACTGTATTGTATTCTAAGTGCCTCTGGCCAACTGATTATAGACTACTTTCATCTTCGTTTGCAATTCTCTCTCTCTCAGCCCACTAATAGTGTTAAACCTTTGGGGCATTATTCGACAATGACAAAACCAGCCAAGCTCTCTCATTCGTGCTGCAGTCCAAATAACTAGGTACAGGGAAGGAGGGAGTGTTCACTGGACCAAGACATATAGCAGTTTGCATCCTACACAAAAATTACTCCCCTGACCCTCAGGCAATTCCAGCCTAAAAAATCAACACAAACTACCATTTACGAAGCACTTTGTCCTGAAATAAGCCATTCCAAATTTGATTTGTGCTCTCTGTCATTTATGAAGGTCTCACAGGGTTCCTATGTGAGCTGTTTGATACCATGCAAATCCTCTTCAGGACGTTATTTGGGTCAAGATTAAGTTAACCCTTTGTACGAGTGAAGAATACCACTCAGAGGCATTCCTTTCTTTGAGAAAGAGAGATTTTGTGTGGTTTTGCAAAAAGGCCTAGCAAGATGCAAAGGCAGAATTAACAATCAAATGTACTATTTTTTAAAAAAAGAACATGACACAGCACAGTAAAATGGAACTGGATCTACATTTAATAGATTGAGATTGTCATTTCATAATACAAAGTTGAAGTCTGGCCAGCATGACCACTGACTAACTGCCAGAGGAGTAGGAATCATGCAGTCCTCAAAATGTTATTGAAGTGCAACTCCCAGCAATCCTAGCCATCAAAGCCAATTCTGAGCCAGACTGAGAGTTGTAGTCCAACTACATCAGGAGGGCTGTGTGATACCTAACCCCAAATGAGCAAAAACCTCACTCAACAGATTCCCAAAAAACATATTCAACTGCAATCAACTCAGTAAAACCATGTTGTTGTTTTTTAAAGGAGAACAAACATCCAGAGACACCCATAGTGATGGGAGAATTTTCTATCCTATGACACCTTAAGAATATCATCACGATGCAAATACCTTGAAGTGCTGGACTATTAAATGCAAAATGTGGACAAGCTGAGGAACTGTATGACCTTCTTCTACTATGATCTTCCTCGTCCAGTGAGTTAACATCTGGTGGCCATCCTCCATGCGAGCCGGCACAGCCGGTGTCAGGATAGCCATAGCTTGCCTAACAATAGCCCGAGCTTCCATCGCATGAGCCTTCAGGAGACTGTGAAAGACCTAAAAAGAAGGAAAGGATGAACAAAATTATTTAAAAAACATAGGCAAACATGTCAGAACCAATGTGCGGTACATTTGTAAGCCTACCATGAGAATAGCATAAAGTAGTAGCTAACATCTTGTTTCACACGATTAGGCCATACTTCCATATCTCCATGTCTAACATCTTCTACAAGATTTTTCTACCTGCTGCTCCCGGCTATCCTCTCTACTCACAAGAACCAGGCTTTGAAAAACAAACTTGCTCAGAGGATTCAGAGATCAAGAAAAACCAATTTGCTCACCGTATCATTGTATGCCTCTGGCTCTCTGCGCTCAACTGAAAGCTATACAAGATATATAACCTCCTTGCCATTCTCATCATCACATGTCTCAAAACTCACTTACCTTTGTTTTTGCAGCAAACACTCTCATCTCAGGCTCAGTGTCTATCAACACTGCTACCAAGTACATTTACTATCTTCCACCTACTTCTTTAGGTGGGTTTTTGAACTCATTCCTACAAACTTACTTCAGAGGTAAGTGACTGCCAGAGTTCGGGGAATGCATCAGCCCACCCAGTTGAACATCTTTTGCTTCTAAATGCCCTCCAGTGCTCTCTTTAGGGAATGGGGGATGATTTCACAGTGTTTGGGGGCATTTCAGGAGTCTTTTAGACATGTTTACTTGGTAGCTAGCCCACAAAAAAAACTCAGGGTAAGCTGCTTTCAACTTAATATTTAAGAAGAATTTCATGATGGTAAGAGATATTCCACAGTGGAACACACTCCCTTGGAGTGTGGTGGAGTCTTTGGATATTTCTAAACAGAGGCTGGATGGACATCTGCTGAGGGTGCTTTGTTGTGTCTTCCTGCATGGCAGAATGAGGTTGGGTTGGATGGCTCTTGGGGTCTCTTCCAACTCTAGGATTTTATAAAAGAAGCACCCATGAACACACTTTGCAATTGCTTCCTGGATGAAACCCTGCATTTGTGTTGGTGGATGCATAACAACAACCTGCCTATCTCTCCAGAATGTATCCAAGCCCAGCTCAAAGGGAAAACTCAGCATGGGAAGATTCAGAGCATCTTTTCAATATTCATTTGTACATGCATAATGGCATTACCTGTAAGACTATCTTCTTGTGAATGGCAAATTTGGCAATGATGTGTGCTAGGAGCAGGTGCCCACTGTATTTGCATGCTGGGTCCACACAGGCCTTTGAGAGCAGACAAGGCCAAGCAAAAGTCATGAGTCGCCGCAGTTTGCTATTCCGGTTCTTGTTGTTGTCATGAATGTGGTGTGGGGCGTGCTCAACAAGAAGGGTGGCAAACTGTAGGAGATAAATCCTGAGGGAATCTAGCATGTCGGCTTGCTTTTCAGGATCAAGTACCTGTGCCCCAAATGGGAAGGGAGAAGTAATATCAATCATACACTACCAAATAAACAAACAAACAAACAAATAAATCTATAATGGGCATGTTCCATCAAAATTGGCTGTTAGAAGTTATCAAAGCAAGAACCGGCAACCCATAGTTCTGTGTGGCAAGCCATTAAAACTGCAGGATAGAGGGTTTCTCTGATCAGCAAAAGGTTCTTAAGTACTGGCATGCTTCTGTCCACCCGGGCTGACCATCAGCTCTACACCCCAAGAAATTAGGGGTGAGGAATATGCGGTTTTCCAAATGTTGCTGGACTATAATCTCCCTCAGCTCTAACCAGTGTTGCCAACTGCCAAGAGTTTATGGGAGATGCAGTCCAGCTACCCATTTCTCATCTGCTTGAACTCTGCTTGGAAACAGAACCCTTCACTGACATCTGGTTTGACAAGCCAAATCCCACTTCTTGGTTAGGCTCCCAGACCTGAGAACTCTCTCCAGCACAGCTCTCCCAGTTCAGCTCTTTTAATTCTACTGATGTCAAAGGAAAAGTTAAGCAAGCACTTAATATCTCTTGCAATGAAACCAAGGGTTTTAAAAGTGTTAGGTTTTGGAGAGATCAGGCCCAAGGGCTGTTGTTCCCCACCCTTTACTGCTGTCCCTGCCCTAAAAATGAACTACCTTTGTTATGAACACACTAGTGATGCTTTCAGGGTTGTCTCCTTCTGGATTTGGAGGACCCAGCAACTGTTCTCCTTCACCTTTTTCAAAGCTATACAAGAAAGCTGGATTTAGAATGTGTTGCAGAACCTGCAGACAAAAAAAAGGCAAAAAAGAAGAAGAAAAGATAAAAGCATACTCTTTGTAAGTGTCATTTACCTCCAATGAATGTGCAATATGTCACAGGACACTACAAATCCCCATAGAAATTAAGTTTCTTTCTAATGGAATGGCTGCAAGCAAACAAGTCTGCCAATATTCAAGATGAGGCCCATTCAAAACGGAGTTTGATGAATTGCTGACTTCATCCATTACTGCTCTTCTTTAGGCATGGTATTTTCACAAAAGTGGCCTCGCCAATTATTGAGCTCCTGTTGACATTTAAGCAAGCAACTTTTGTTGCCCAAGGAAATGAAAACCTAAATATCAACCTGGTTTCATTTAATTTATTTTAGTTTACCTTGGCTTTCAGCTCATCTCCAAAGTTGGGATCAGCAAAGTCGACAAAACGGAAGAAGAGGGCCCGTTTTTGGGCAATGGTGTAGTTTTTGGGGATCTCTTCCTCCATGTATTCTTTCAGGAAAGTCATGTTGCAGAGGAAACGGCCTGTAAAGGCTCGCAGAAGTTGGAAGAGCAGTTCAATGTCACCGTAATTTCTCCTGAGAAAATGCAAAAGGGCAAAAACTAAGAACCAGCCAGCTGAGGAAATATAATAGCTGTTACAAGATGTGCTATTTTAGACCTTGGGGAATGCAAATATTGCACAATTCCCAAAATCTTGGTGGGAAAAATCTAGAAGTCCTATCTACAAAAAAAGGAACTTATCCCAAGCTCTGGCTATATTTAAAATACCCAAACTTCCAAAGGTCTATGCTTCCAAAGCTGGCTCACCAAAAATATTAGTGGCTTATGTAGACTAGTATTATCTGTTTTGACTGGGAGCACCTCTTTCATCACTTACTACTTCATCTTCTTTTTAAAAAACGAAACAAATCAGTTTGAGCAGTAGATGCCATCTATTTTAGTTTTAAATGGTTTCAGGACACCTCTTTCTGTCTTCTTTAGGTACAAGTTTGAAGAACAATGTACAATAGAAGCTGAAAATATTTGGGTGTCGCAAACAGTATGTGGCAATGCATCTTCAGCTCCTAACAAGGTATCCCTGCCTAAGGATCTATGCAGTCAGCCATGCCCTCCCTCCAACAAACCATTCCACCCCTGGATTTTCCTCCACCATTTTCAGGTTTTCATCTTCAACAGTAGGCTTTTTTTTTTTCTTTTAAGGGCTTGCCCTCCAATGTTTGGGGAGCTTTGGGGGAGTAGCTAATTCTACTGCTTATTGTCTCTTGGGGATCCTGTTTTGCAGATTCAATTGCAACCTGAGCTCACTTTCAGAGACAGCAATTCTACACACAGATCTACGTACTTGCAGTAATTCAATAAGCAATATGCCAGGAGTTTGGGCTCTTTCCAGTTGGTCGCAGCCATGTTTTCCTTCCGGTGCCTCTCCTGAAAAGCTTCACTGACCCACACTCGCCGGAGCTGGCTCACTAAGGAATGCTGGTTTGCCAGCCAACATTCATCGTTCTTAACTATAATGCTTATGATCTGTCAAAACAAAACAAGGACACTTGTGTGTATTCAATACCCACATAGCCTTAAGTGGGTGATTACTTATGTCCATTTAATGTTTTCTTTCCAGTAGTTCCAAAGAAAGATGTTAAGGACTTATTAACATAAGGCCAAGAAACAGAAAACCAAGGGAGGAAACACAAGCACACAAAAATGCCAAAAAATACCAATACCAAGCACACAAGAATTCCAAAAAAAAGTCCAGGTTGCGGGTGTGATGCAATGAGCATTCAACAACAACTCTGGAGACCAGGGTTCGAATACCCCTTGGCCATGGAAACCCACCAAGGTACCTTGAGCAAGTCAACCTCTTTCAGCCTCAGAGGAAGGCAAAAGCAAGCCCCCTCTGAACAAATCTTGCCAAGATAATTCCAAGAGGTCACCATGGGTGACCTTGGCTGAGTCACACATTCTCAGCCCCAGAAAATCCCGTGATAGAGTTTTTCCCTAGGTTTAGTATGGCCTGTTACAGACAGGCCAAAATAAAGGTGCTTCGAGTCACTTTGGAGGTATGGTATTTCAATGATGCATGCGTCCTAAGAGTCCAAAAGACTGGAGTGCAGCTTTGGTGTGGCTTTTGGACTCTTAGGACTCATGCATCATTGAAATACCATACCTCCAAAGTGTCTCGAAGCAGCTTTATTTTGGCCTGTCTGTAACAGGCCTATAAGTTAGAAATGACTTGACAGCACAGAACAGCAATACTGTTTAAAAGATAGTATTTTCCACATGCCAAACACTGTAGATAGTAAAAAAAAGGCAGATGCTGAACTCAATGGTTTCCCACATTTTTTACTATGCCTGGATCCCCCGCACATAGCAAGGGCACACTGTAATTCTGGATACAATTCCCCCCCATACACACACACAAATTGGTGATCAGTTCTGAGGGCCACAAAACTGGCCTTGGAAACTGCTTGTGGACTGCTTTCCTCCTACCCTCAGAACCCTTTGGAGAAGTAACTTGCTAGAAGGAATATCCTACCTTGATAGCCTGAAACTGGAGATCTAGCCGCATTGTGCTTGTGCTGGGAGAGCCAGGCCGGACAGCCGCTTGGGTACCGCCAGGTAACAATAATGTGATGAAGCGATTGGGATTGGCTGCCAGAACATCACGCAGAGGTTTTGCATCTTTATGTTTCAAAAAGCTCTGGTTTCAAATTAAAAAGAAAAACAACGCCAATTAGGGCAAAGGAAGGTGTCCGTAACTCCTGAAATACATCCTAGTAATTTTAAGCTTAAAATCTGTTGCAACAATCTAGTGTTTGAATGCACTGTATCTGGAACGCATTCTGGAGTCAAAATATTGATGGGACAATGGCAGAATTGTTTTGATTCTTCACTTAGGGCTGGGGCATGTGCAAGACCTGCTCGCACATCACGCAGAGATCTTCTTGTCATGGTTAAGATACTAGTGAAACTAATAATGTTGTTTAATGTTCATGGAACAATTTAAGTGCTGAAAGCATTTCCTGTACATTACCAAGTGTAATTCTCAGAAGCACATGGTAAAGTAACACAGTATTGCTATCTCTCATTTTTATATGTGTTTATTATCGGTGTTACAATCACTGTTATTATTGCAAACACACAATACACATATACCAAAACATTATTTCAGATATCTTGGTCTTGAAAGGACTGGGGCGTGGCTTTGGCGCAGCTTCCATACTCTTAGGACGCATGCATCACTTAAATAGCATACCTCCAAAGTGACCCGAAGCAGCTTTATTTTGGCCTGCCTGTTTGGGGCCTGAGTTAGCCACTAGGTTAGGAAACCAATGTGGTTACAACAGGGTATGAACTGGTACAATCAGGTCTGAATCTTTTTAAAACCCTACATTTGAAGTGAAATTTTTAACGCTGAGTAACAGGCATAGTTAGGCAGATACAAACATGATCTTCAATGTTTAGGGCTAAGGGAGGAAAGGATGGAGGAGAGGAACATATGCCCCAGAAGTGACAGAGAATACCATTTTGTGGTTCACACCAACTACTCTGATCACATTTCAGGAAATGGGCCTGTTTGCATTTGTACCACTCCTTCATGCCTGGAAAACACCTTGATATATAGATGTATACGTACCATAAACATTCTGCTCCATTGTGGATCATTTAAGGTTGCTTCCATCATAAACAACTCAACAGTCTGGGAGGGGTGGCGTGTCAGAAACTTTATTAATGGTTCTCTGAATGGACTGCCGGCCTGAGAAAACAAACCACAAAGAAAAATTCATCTTAATTTAGGTTGTGGGCAAGCTCAGAGTTGCACAGCTTTGCAGTTCTTTGTCTACGAATGTCTCTGGACTTATAAATAGGCCAGAAAATCCTGAAACTAGAATTTCAATTTCTTTAGTGCGTCTGGAGCTTTCCTGTTATTTTAAGGAAGGAACGTTTGAAACACCAGGACAGGCTGAAGGATAATATTTCTAAACTTTCTTTATTTAATGTATATTGACAATGCCACCCATTAACTTTGTTCTCTATTTGACTTACCACATAGTATGACAGAATACAATTAATAAATAATCACAAAAAAACCATGCAGATTTCTGGTTCCAGAATGACCACAAAGGTGGCATCAGGTAGGTCTCTCTGGAGAAACCATTTCCACACTTGGGCTACCATGATGTACATCCTAATAGCCATCTGCCTCACTTCAATTGGCATTGGCACTCACAGTAGGACATAAAAATGGCTGTCAAGGGTAAGTACACATAGCTGTGCTTGTAGTCCTGATCCAACTGCATGGTTCTTAAAATGCATATAAAGAGCAAGCCTCCATTTTGCAAGGGTTTTAGTCCCTCTGAAGCCTTTCTCCTTGGAAGGATGGTGAAGGAGGGCTAGAAATGCACTGACATTTAGAATTGTACTGCAGCAACATATCAGCAGTAAGTTCAATAAACAAAGATCTGAGTTGGGAAAGAGCAGGATTCTACTCCAGCCAATCCTGCTATAATCCTGTGTACCTGCCGACAACAGAAAAGGTAAAAAGCAGTTGTTGTGCCCTTAAAGAGCATGCATGAACAAACAAAACAGAGAAAAGGGGATAGCAGATAGGCCTATCTCACAAGCTATTCCCAGGATGCTAAAGAAGCGTAGCTCTATGAGATAGGCCACCACCACAATGGAAGTCATAAGAAAACTGGAGGCTGCTGGAAGAAAAAGTCCTCCCTGGATATATTCTGGAAGAGTTTTCAAGTGGTCTCTAGGTTCAAAATGTTTTTTCTTTACTTATGCAAGGCTTGCCTGACCTGACTGTTTTATTTCACATGTGTATATTGCTAATCTTGAATAAAATGTTTGATCAGATATGTTGACTGCTCTTGTGTGTATGTGTGTGTGGTGTGGGAACACATCTATACTTCTTCCATTTTATTTCTGCCTCTGGTACCTAATTTTCTGCTAAAGAGTAGTGTCCAGGAATTTCCTGTTAATGGAGTAATATCCGGGAATATACAGTCGGCCCTTGCTATTAATGAGGAATCCACTGCGGACACACACACACACACCATGGATAGCAAAAAAGGTGGATGCTGAAACCCACTGTTTTCAATGGGTGCACACACACCCATTTTAAAAGCCAGGGCTTGCCAAGTCTATGGTGGCGCGGGCACACTTTGTTAACAGAGGCATACCTGTATTACTATCTCACCTGAACCTTTGGAACCTGTAAGAACCATTTCCAAACTCTTAGGGGGAAAATGGAAGCGTGTGCAAACAGTAGCGTCCACAAATCAATGTTTGAAATCAAATGTATTACACAAGGGAGCTGGAACCATTCAAAAGACAATTAAAGCAAATATTACAAATGGAAGAATGGAAGCAATTAGGGAAATTAAGTGCCACTTTACCTCGATCAGCATCGCCCGTTCCGTTTTCATCACAACTTCGAGCAAGGGTTTAACGAGCGTCTGAGGAGCAGCCGGGATCAGATGAAATAGGTTTATAATTGCCGAGCAAATCTTCATTTCCTACAGATAAAATGGAAATGTTAGCAAGCATCCATCTGACTTGTATTTTTAAAAGCCTGCGTTTGAAGTCGACACGCCACAGACCCTAACTGGAACTAGATTTTCCTCTTCCTAGATGTTAGCATGGCTGGCAAACCAAAGCAAGGAGTTAAACCACTGCTACTTACCCCAGGGTATAAAGGAAACCTTTTTTCTTGCATAGTGGCATTGTATGACTTTTTTTTTAATGGAATGACAGCAATGTCCAATGTTGTGTGACTAAGCTGGGAGTGACTCTCAAAAGTAAAACCTGACTTGGACAAAACGATAACAGTTGTCTTGCCTTCAGTCTCCACCGTTAGGATTCGACGGCTCACCTGGGCTAGCTATTTCGACAAGACAACTCTGCCGCTTCTGGTTTTTCATCTAAAGATACTATGGTAACTCCTCTGCTGACCACTTGGATAGCTTTCAGTGTCAGGTTAGGACGAATGCCAGAGAGAAGAGGGAAGGAAAATGTGCATGCACAAACACTGTACACATCAGGTCCAATAAGGTGGTTACACTTCCAGATATGGAGCCCGACTTGAAGTGGGGATCTTGAGGTTGCTTTTAAATCTGTCCCTTTTGACATTAGCAACCTAAAACATTTTGACTCAAGAGGTGAAAAAAAAACTGCTACCCAGGCTTCCTATTTTCTTGTTTAAAAAAGAAAGAACATGCTTTAAAAGTCCTTCACAGATCACAGCAAGTGTTACTCAGACAACTCCGCCACAGACGAAAAATAAAAATACATAGGACAAGTCACAGCACTGCACTCAAAGGCACAATGCATTCTGCCCAATACATAACAAATACAGCTAAACAAACCATAGCAAAAGAAGGGGAGGAAAGAACCAAGAGATACAAAAGGGGGAGAAGAAAAGAACTGAAACGAGAAACGAACAACCTCCTGGTGCCTCCACTGAAAATTCTCACCTCTACCCCTTCCATGGCAGGCTGAACCAAAACAAGAACAAAAATTCACAGCATGAACAGCAATGGACAAAAAAGAAACCCACAAATGCAAAAAGAAAAAAATTATGTGTATATGCTGTGCTTTCAGGACTGGAGTCAGAAACTGACTTTTTAGTAGGGATATGTTCTCACCTCAAACTGAGAGAATGGAGACAAGGAACATCTCCCGCACTCGGAAATGCTCTCCTGAGGATGGGGAGGAAAAGCATCTTTTTTTTTCAGTTTGCTATTCATATACATGCCGAATAAACACAACTTCCCATAAATATTTTTTAAAAATGTAAACTTGCGCACAAGGGAGGAAAAATAAAGAAGATTAAAGATGAATGAGACAGTGAAAGCAGCTTTCAGATTATTTGGGGAGGCAGACAGGGCCCACATGAGACAACAACGAATGAAAAAGAAATTCCTTTCAAGACATAATAGGGCAAGAACTGTTTAAAAAAAAAACACAACAGACTAACAATCTTTAGTCCCACCATAAACACAGCAAACATGTCTGGGAATACCTTAATAAAGCTTGTGCATTAAAAATAGCAACATGGGCCCCATACAGACAGGCCAAAATAAAGCTGCTTCAGGTCACTTTGGAGCAGCTTTGGCGCAGCTTCTACTCTTAGGATCCATGCATCAATTAAACAGTATACCTCCAAAGTGACCCGAAGCAGCTTTATTTTGGCAGCCTGTATGGAGCCATAGTTTTGAATGCATGTGGCATCACGAATGGGCAGAGGACAGGGACAATTTATATATTTTTAAAATCATCACCTTGATCAAAGTCCTACACAGGGACTTACATTGCACAGAATGAAAGTAGTTTTCTGTGTTAAGCCCATTGTAGCATAAAATGGAGGAAAGGAGGCAAAAAGGAGTCTAGCAGCACCTGAAAGACCGATTTTGCAGCATGAGTTTTCATGGACACCAGCCCACTTCTTCCTTGTGATACAGAATGATATTAAAGCCTCAAGTTACCATTGTGGGAGTGGGAAAGAATGCAATAGGATCCAGAATGATCCCAATTATAATCCTTATGCTGAATTTTCAAAGGGTGACCAAGGGACACCTTGTAAGGTGACAGAGGCCTGTTACAGACAGCCAAAATAAAGCTGCTTCGAGTCACAGTGGAGATATGGTGTTTCAATGATGCGTTCTTCAAGCTTCACAGAGGTCTAGTGTTGATCTGTGATAGTGAAAATCTGCTTACCACAAAGCACTGCTTCCTTAGAATGGGAATGCAAACCCTTCTATGCAAATGCATATGAAGCCATAAAGATTATGGTTTTTCCCATCCGTTGGTAGGAATGGAGATCAGAGCATGATGTGCAAGCCGCCATACAGAAAAGGAGAAGGGTTACGGAGACAGAGAGACTTAGGCTGCATCCACGCTGCAGAAATAACCCCTTTGACATCACTGTAACTGCCCTGGCTCATGCTATGGAATTCTGGGAACTGGAATTGTTGTGACCCCCCGAGCAGAGCTCAAACTGGGTTGTTTCTGCAGTGTGTATGCAGCCATTGGATTCTTCAAAGTGACAGAGGAACGGATGATATTTTCCATTGCTCTACAATTTGTGGTTTGGCTTGTCCAAAGACACTTGTTCTAGCTTCGTAGAGAAGACAAGTCGCACAAGAGCAAATCCAACTGAAAACCACCCCTGGATACAAATGAAGGCTTATTTAGATACATGGTGAGGAAAGGACAGCTATTCTATTTATGATTCGCTCCATCTAAAAATGAGAGCTGCTTCTCCTGTAACGCAAGAGTTTTTCATGATCCAATTCACACAGAGAAACAGACAAAGTCTATTTCCAACAGCTTTTATGGCAGGGAGACAAACTCATATGGGATGCTGACCGTCCCCCCCCAAGGCAAGCAATAACTTTTGGAGCACTCTGTAACACAAAACTGTATCTTAACCCATTTAAAATGGCTATGTCTACTATAGTCTGTTATTATGTTCAGCAATGCCCACAATTATAGCAGTGAAACATCGACTGTGGAAGCATGTTAGAATCATACAGTACAATCTATATAGCTTGGCAGAAGAGCACTTGGAACCCACACAGCTGGTTTTGTGGCCTGGGCTTAATATGTGCTGGGTTTTTTATTTTAGAAAAAACACAAAATGGAGATATTTTGTCACGATTTTGCCCAATCTAGGTCAATTAAGGCCCTGGAGAGGGCTTTTTTCCCCCAATAAGAAATAACCCAAGGTTACCTCCATTCCTCACCCACATTATATAAAGTGTACATATTATGGCTGTCTTGACAAAAATGCTTCCCTCCAGGCAAGCATTTAATCCTCAAGAATTTGGCGATGTTAGAAATTCCAAACTGTAATAGCCCCTTTCAAAGTGCTTTGTAGTGGGCAAAGTGCATTTGCCCAGGCTGTAGGACTGCAATTCCCACCATTCCTCACTCCTGTTAGGAGTCTAGGGCTGATACAATTGTATACAAAAATCATATGGAGACTATATTTGCCCAGCCTGCCTCAGTATACTATTTGATCATAGATTGGGAGCTGGGAAATCTCCACTAGATGTGAACATCCAAATCACAACGGCCAAATTTAACAGATTATACCCTACCCACCCCTTTCACAGAGTGAGCATGGTGTTGTGCTTGAGTGAGGACTGGGACTCCAGGAATCAGTGTCAAATCCCTGTCAGCCATTGAAACCCACTGGTGACTTTAGCCAGTCACACTCTCTCAGTCTCAAAGGAAGGTAATGGCAACCCCATTGGAATAATTGCCAAAAAAGAACCTATAATTGGTTGGTTCAAATTAGAGTTAACTTGAAGGCCAAAACTGTGCTTCAAAAGAGATTTTAACCATATTAATTACTGGAACAGGTTCAGGAAAAGGCGTACTTCTAGATGCTATCACTCCTGTGCAAGAGTTGGAAAAGGTATAGCTTTCAGCCTTTTCTTCTGGCTGGCTTATATGAAAGAGATCCTGGAGAAAACAGGACTTCAGTTTTGCATCAACAAAGCTCCATAGACACTACGGGAGCAAACATGATGTTCCTATTCCCGCAGTCTCATTAATGTTGTTAAAGGGAAGAACACGTGGCCCTCTATACATTATTGGACTGCAGCTCTCATTAATGGCTATGCTGAATGGGTGGATGGACATTAGAGTCCAACATCTGGAGGCCAACCAGTCCCAACTCCTGGTTAAATCATGTGCCCTGCTTGTCAGAAATAAAAGATAGTGAATGGTGTCTCTCAAAGAACTGGCTAACTCCACCTTGCTTGTACTACAGTAAGGCTTCAAAGGCGGTGTAGACATCTCTACTCTACGACTTAACTAACTAGCAGTATATTCTCCTGTGTGCGAGTATGCTGCCATTGTAAATTGATCTTAACATATCCAAGTATTCAGCACTTCAGAGCAGAACATATCCTTGTAAGACTTTCACTCCTCTTTTTTAAAAGAAGAAACAATATAAGAGTTTGTGACAGGAAAGGCTAATTAAGCAGAGAGATCATCGGGAAAGAAGTTGTTGCTATTGTCAACTACTGTGAGACCAATGGTTTTCAATTTTGGCTCCAAGACACTGCAAAACCGTAGAAACATCTAATCATGGCGATGCACAACTAGTGCTTTACAAAGATTGATTTTTTCCTACATCCCGTTTGCCAAAGTATCGTGTTGTTTTTATTTCCTAATAACTCTGTAAACAAAATGTATGAACTAAATCAATAAAATATGTTTGTTACTTCAAAGAGAAATGAAGATACTCCAGCACATAATCTGTGCAAGAGACAGAAAATTCAGTGCATTAATTTAAGAGGTGTGCTCCTAAAGGATGGATGTTTTTCTTAAGGACCAAGATGTTTTTTTCTGGGATGTATCACTGTTAAAGACAGGGTCTTGGCTTCTAATTTAATTCAATGAACATGGGATGCGTTTCCAATGAAATTTACAGTCTCTTGCTACAGAGCACTCATGGCAAATACATCTTGAATTCAATTCACTCTGAAAAAGAGGGTATTCCTGAGATGTTCCTTCACACATTCAGAAGCAAGGGTCCTTCTAGACAGCATCAGTACTATGGTGATAAGTCAGTAATGATACTACAATATCATAAATGGTAAACACCAATTCTTAAATAACAGTGTTTCTTTATTCAACAGCACTCTCTGTTTCTCTCCTCACACACATACACAGCGCATGATACGAGTCATACACTGGTAATCAGAACCAAAGCAAAAATTATCAGTTGCACTTCCCCTAATTCGCTCAGTTTGTCAACCCAGAACAAAAAACTGTCAACTTACATTCCATCACTCCTCTGCTCCCCTTTATGTGTAATGACTACTACTTCCATCCATTTACGCAGGTGTTGCTGTAAAAAAAAATCCAAATTGAGTGAACATGAATAATTACAATAAAAATCTTATATGATATTAGGAGCACACTGTCATTTTGAGATTTCAGATGGTTGTGTGTTTTATGTTTGTTCCTTTTGTTTTAATGGGGGAGGTATCTTCCAGAACCAGGGTTGTTCCAAGGCTCTCCCAAGGGTTATTTTGGTGTGAACACTGAAACTCCCCTCTGAAATATTGGTAAGTCCTATCTGTAACATACTATTAGCAAAGTTTCCAAATTAAACACTGACAAGGCAGTCACCCATCTCTCTGACTTCTTTTGAAAAAGGGGCATGTTTTTATCCAACATAGCATTTCTCTTAAGCGAATGATTTTCACATTGGCTTCGAACTGGATCTGTTCACTCCCCCTTTCCCTCAATCAACTACCAGGCAACACAACTACTAAACTAACAAACTGCAGAGAAGAAAAATGCTTGCGCAAAACTATTCAATCGCTTTTAAGCCTTTTCTCAAGAAACATTGCTTTCAGGGTGCCTTGTCATAAATGGTAATTCAAGCAGACGGATTCCTTACCATCATTTGATCGCAGAACTTGTCATTAAAGGGTTAGGGAAGAGTCTTGTGTATACGAAGTCCAGGCGGTTCACAAACATTCAGTGTCAAGCTTCGGTAGTCCACCCAGCATCATAAGCAAAGGCCTCATGGTGCGTGTGAATCTGGTCGACCTCAATTGTAGCACCTTCCAAAAACTGCAAGGGAGTAAAACAATCTCCCTCAGTCCAGAAGTAGTTCTATTCAAGCATTTACCATATCCCTATTTTACAATGCATATTATGCCAAAAAACATATTGCTAAAACCTTTGCAATAAAAAGGTCTATCTTTGATAAGATAGCAGGGACTGGGTGGGTGTCATTGCAAAAGGTTTTTAGCACAAAGCTTTTAGACAGGGTTTAAGAGAGTGCTATTTTGTTATGTAGGCTAAAAGATTATAATGATATATTTATCATGATGGCCCTCTAAATGTTTTGTACTGCATGCCCACATCTCTTACGCTTTGGCCATGATGGCTGTACTTCCAGGTGTGGAAGCCCCAAACATCTGGAGGGCAAAAGGTTCTCCATCCTGAATGAATGCTCCACTTTCATGACTAGCCAATGTCATGAATAATTATAAGCGCATCTTGTTCACACAAACGCTACCATCAAGATGAAGGATGGTCAACAACACTACAACAACCCACCTTCCAGGTTCCTTGAACATTTCAGCCCTGCCAGCAGAAAAAACAATGATTATCTACAAAATGAGCCCAGGACCATTTTTTCTTTACCTTAATGCCCTTTTCAGCCCTGAAATTCCTTTCGGAATTTGATGCAAACTATAACAACAATCAATAGTTACATGAGCCATTTAGGCACTAATTAAATGCATTAAAGCACATTATACTACCAACATCAACAACCCACTCCCCAGATAATGGGGCCAGTGGCAGCATGACACCAGGAGAGCACCTTAGGGAAAAATGTTCTCTGCCTTGGAGGGGGGGATGCATCGAGATGTAGTGGAAAAGCTAATGCCCAACTGGCCATTTGCAAAAGAAAACAGAACAACAACCAATTACTACACGCACCACGCGAACACAGATATACAAGAGCAACCATTAATCCCAGTGGCAACACAGCACCTTGTTACTTTTCTACCTCCAGAAAAAGAAAACAAAATCAATACAAAGGTGCTTGTCTCATGCACCAACCTTTCTCATGCAAGCTTCGCCTGCCTCCTGAGTTCATTGTTTGTTGATTAATGCCTTAAAAGTGCAGCAATGATTTCTCTCTGGACTGCGGCAAGTAATTGCAAGCAGCTAAGCATCTGCAAAAAACAAAGAGAAAACGGGCTTCCTTATTAACTGGAAACTCAAAAAGGGTGAGAAACAATTCTTGTTTTTACTTCTATGTCACACTCCTTTGATTTCTCCCTAAATTAACGAGAGCTTAGCATGCTTTGCCAAGAGCACAGGCTGCAGAAGGAGGAGGTCAACAAAATATGATATGTGTAGCTTTATAAGCGGGCCATTTTCCAAAGACATTTGGAATTCCAGACCATCAGCGTGACTGAAGAGAGCGAAATGTTCCAAGAGAGATGAGGACAAAAGGTTGAAGTCAGAGTCAAGAGCAAATTTAAGAAATCTGCTTCCGAGCAAGTGGTTTTAGACATATGTTCTGAATAAAATACGCCAGAAGGACTAAGCCACCTTATGAATCTGTTTTAATACATCTAGATACAATATAGTCTCTCTCTACTCTCTCTCATTTTCACCTCTCTATAGACAGCTTATGTACTTGTCTTCAAGTCACCTGTCATTTTAGGGCAACCCCTAATTTCATAGCATTTTCATAGGCAAGAGACACTCAAGAGGGGTGTTTCTATTGTCTCCCTCTGAAATACAGCCTACAGCACTGGGTATTCTTTGTGGTCTCCCACCACAGTATTAACCAGGCCTGACCTACTAAGATGCCAAGATCAGACAGGATATGGTAATTGCAAGGTGTTTAGGCTCTCTACTATGCTTGAAATAAGCCATGTATTTGCTCCCATCTATAGTTTTATAAAGTCAATACTTTAATAATAGCCTTTTACAATCATGAACCACAAGCCCTAATTTATTTTAGTACTTTTTTAAGCAGACCACTGATCCATTAAATTTATTTATTATGTGCTGTCTCACAACTGAACACTAACTGAATGAGTCGATCTAGCTGGGATTAACCAACATATTCCAGCCATGCCTCCAGGTATTGGGATTGTATTCTTTGACCTACAATGAGATGCAACATGCTGACATTTAGGATCACAACTATGGTTACCATATGTTTAATGCAGTGGTCCGCTAACTGTAACCTTTTAAGAGATTTTGGAGTTATGCTCCCAGAAGCCTTAGCCATGTTTTGGTCAATAGTCTGGGATTCGGGAGCTGAAGTCCAAAATCCTTAAAGGCACAGTTTGGGACCACTGGTTTTAATGTTATTTCCCTACATTTGTCCTGCTTTCTGCCAAGATTTCCAATTTTCACCCAATTTCAATAGAGGAATTTCAATGTTCCCCAAGAGGAGTCAACTACTGGCAAACCAGAGCATGTATTGTTTCTTTATAGCATGGTTCCAACCTTCCTAATGCCGCGACCCTAATACAGTTCTCATGTTGTGGTGACCCAAACCCATGAAATTGTTTTCATTGCTATTCTAACTGTAATTAAATAGGGTTTTTCCATGGTCTTAGGCGACCCCATGAAAGGGTCATTCGACCCCCCAAAGGGGTCCCGACCCACAGGTTGGGAACCACTGCTTTATGGCATAATGGTTCATGAAAAATGACATGGACATTTTTGTTCCAAGGGTACAACCTGGCTTTAAAAATGCCCCAATGCAAAGTGCAGATCTGTGGGGATTTGGGGTTTTTTCCCCCAGCTTTTTTATATGTTAAAAAACATAGCAAGGGGTGAACTATTCAAGGTGAGAACATGCAGGAGGCCACAAATGGAGGTCTATTCTATATGGATTTCTCAACAAAAACATGACTCTGAAAGCCTAAGGCTACATGGGGCATGGACTGCATGATTCCCACCCTTGGTTTAATACATTTAAGTTCCACTCATCCAACATTACAGTAAATAAATAGCACTTTAAGCCTCTTAGAGGTCCACTGCTTTTTGTATTAGGGCACTCCTGTTGTCAGATCTGCTGCCATCCTGACAAAGCAGCCTATCAAGCTAAACCCAAGTGTTAATGAACTTACTCAGCGCAGCGATTCGAGAGGTACGAGTGAAAGGAAGACTCTGTAGCAGGCAATTCATCAAGGCACTATTTCAGCCTCCACAAATTCAAAAGCTGGAAGTTAAGACACAATGCTTAGCCTATGCACACACGCTTTGAACAGAGACAGACAACAGACAACCTGGGAAGAAACTCTTCAATACTGAACATTTGGCTCAACTTTCAATTACTTTGCTAATTGTTTTTTAAGAAGACCTTAAAGCAAGAAGACAAGCCAAAACATCAACTTTGACATTTCAGAAGGCTCCTTGTCACTGTTTTAATTTGACCAGGCAACACAGCCTGACTTGTAAGCAATTCCAGATGATTTAAAAAGTTTGCATCTCTCTACCCTAGACTTTGAACGATAAGGAAAGATAGCTCAGGCTGAATATCCAATTTCAATTCAAAAGTGAATCGGACAAGATAAAATGGTTTCCAAAACTCCTGGTTTTTATTAAAATTGAATTCTGTTTCACCTTACAGACATTTCACAGCAAAGCAGGACAGCAAAAGGGGAAAAATAGCTCCAACAGAAAAATGTCTTCAAAAAAAGAGCCTTAGCAAAGATGTGGCACAAACACAATCACTACGACACTGATTGGCAGACAAAGGAACAACAAGATAAATGCACTCCAGTTTGCTTCCCAAAACTGCAGTATTATTTAATAAAAAATAAAATTTTAAAATAAAAATAAAAATAATAAAAAAAATAAATAAAAAAATAAAATTAATAAAAAATAAAATATTTAAAAAAAAAAATTAAAAAAAATAAATAAAAAAATTTAAAAATATAAAAATATAAATTTAATAACAAAAAAAAAAAATAAAAAAAAGAATAAAAATATAAAAAGATAAAAAAAAAAAAAAATAAAATAAAAAATAATAAATAAAAAAAAAAATAAATTAAAAAAAAATAAAAAATAAAAATAAAAAAAAATAAAAAAAAATAAAAAAAAAAAAAAAAATAATAAAAAAAAAAAAATAAAAAAAAAAAAAAAAAAAATTTAAAAAAAATAAAATAATAATTAATAAAAAAAAAAATAAATTAATAAAAATAATTAAAAAAAAAAAAAATAAAAAAAAAAAAATAATTAATTAAATAAACAAAAAAAAAAAAAAAAAAAATAAAAAAAAAAAAATAAAATAAAAAATAAATAAAAAAAAATAATATAAAAAAAAAATAAAAAATAAATAAAAAAAAATAAAAAAAAAAAAATTAATAAAGTTTAATCTGAAGGTGTGATCAGTAAGCCAATGCAAGTACCTCGTAATAGAAATACTTGTGTTCGACAACGTTAGATCCATGTAAAAAGCTGGGTTTGAGAGGGTACAGAAGGTGTTCCCCATCCATCAAACCAACTGAGCATTTGCTGGTGATGTCTAAGCAGTGTTTTTTTTTGGAGGAACCATGTCTGGAGAAAAAAAATAGCAACAGGCAAAGAAGAAAGTGTGACATGGTGCTGTAACCACCACCCTGATTTTTTTCCCTCACAGAGACTTATATAAAGGTTGATGAACCAGCTTCAAATATTCATCCAATGAGGAGTAGAGGAACAAGAATGGAAATAAAAGCTTAGGCCAGTATGTTGAGCTACTTTTCTACTACCAAGCGGATGGATTGGACTGGTGGGGATTGAACCAGTACAACATTACAGTATTAAATTCAAAATCACTTTTCCTCTATTAAAAAAATCACAGTAAACAGACTAAAATATATTAAATACCATTTTAAAAAGTTAAAACAAAAAAACATTAAAAAGATTAGAAAACAAGTTTAAAAGTAATCTGAAGGCTGATGCTTTTAAAAACTTCGGACAAGATGTCACCTACGATGTTGAGTGTGATTTACAATCACAAAAGGTTACTTCATAATCGAACAATTTAGAGAACTTTAATGGAGGTCAATGGCGCTCTTGTGCAATGGGGGTTCCAACCAATAACGGATCCCCCAATTAGATGACCTTTACACAATGTGGACACCTACTGCACAAAGAGGCACCGCAAAATGAATCTTTCCGACATGCAAACACCATGACTCTGTTGCCACTTTAATCTGGGTTACAAGTGTCTGTAAGTTCTGGGGCACGTTGCCATGTCCTGCAAAGGTCACCTTCCCACAACATGCTACGCAAAACAATATGACCATGTGCATGCCAACACTGCTCACATCCAGTTATGAAATTATCATGAATTGTATGTAAAACAATGCCCCCCCTCCTCAGAATACAACCATGTGGAGCAACCACAATTCTAAACTGTACAAGTATGTAAATCAAAACAGGAGTCAACTTTTTTATTTCCACACCCCATCACAACCTCAGACTCCATGCTCGATGAACTTTTGCAACATGTAAACCAAATTTAAACAATTCCCTCAATCAACAGTCTCACTCATTTTGTGTGGTTCCATGATCACAGTGACACTTTTCCTTTTGTGACTTGAGCAAGCACATGCAAAGAATGATGGCTTGCTCCGCACAGTGGAGTTTGGAAGGTCACTCACGCACCAGTCATGGTCCGTGGTGGAAGGACTTCCTGGGTTGTGAGGATGTCTTCTTTTTCTCTTCATCCTTCAGAGGGTTCGCAACATTCTGATCAAGAGCTGCTCGAGGGTTGGTTTGGCCATTGCAACAGCTCCATTTGACACCTAACGGGTTTTAAAGATGCATTAAGCCCAAACTCAAGCTTCAAGTGACTCCAACTCAGCAATGAAATGACCATTTTGCAATGAAAATTCTAGTTTGTGACATTAGAAGGCTTGCAATTCAATAAGAGAGATAAAATATACCAGATCATTTAAAAGCTAGAATAAATTCACTATGAATACTTCCAAAGCAAGGCATCAAGAATACTTGAATGTAAAACAAGATTCCTGCAAAACGAGTAGAGCACTAAGCTGTATCATAAACATTTTCAGTTAGCTGTAAAAACTCTAGTTTTATTCCTCCTACTGTACTTTCCTAACATGTTAAGGACAGAAAAAACTAAATAAAGAACTACCAACGCAAACTCTCTCTGATTTGCTTCTGCAACCAATGTTAGTCTTTCAGATTTGTAGTTCTTACCTTTTAGGGTCACTGATCTGTTAAGTACCTATGAACCCAACCCCATCCTCTGGGGGAAAAAAGTAATTAAACATAATTGTCAAAACTAATAGGAATGAAAGGAAAAAAAAAAGGGGGGGATTGCCACTAGTGGCCCCATCACTGAGGGGGACACAATGGACCTCCCCACGGTCCATACATTACAGGTTAAAACCCTCTTAGATACAAGACTACTCAAAGGGAAAAAAGCAGTTTCTTGCACCATGTATTCATTTCAAGTCTCAGTTCATGCACATTGTTGTCCCCTTTTCAGCAGAACAATCAACTCTTAGTGTTTCACTGTGATGAAGGAAGGATGACACAGATGTTAGGCTGATCAGGGTTCCCCCCTTCTAGCCAGGACTTGGACCATGGTTTTAATGGTTTTTGGTTAAGGTCCTGGTTAACGTAACCATGGGTTAAATTGCACTGCCTATAGGAACAAGGGGGAGAAAAATTAGACGCCAGGATCTCTCTGGTATGGTTAAAGAGGCAAACACATTATATCTACACTGCCTCTACATAACTTAAGGTAAGTAACATAGGCATAACAACTCATACCTGTAAAACTATTACCAGCTACACGCACTCTGTGATCGTCTAAGATAGAGAAAGACAATGCAACCATTAAAAAATGTACACGAATCCAGTCTGTTCCTTAAAAATGACACCAGTATCTTTCCTTTCGCTGAAGGTTCATACAGGATTCAGACTACAAGAGGTTGTGGGGGGGAAAACAGAAAGCAATAAGTTTACAGCAGCCGACAATCAGGACACTAACAATAAGCAAGGTATAACTGTGTCAAAATACCAGCTCCTGTTAGGGTCCATCATGACAATAGCAAGTGCCTTGAGAATGGTCTGCCTGTTCTGAAGAACCCAAATGAGGGGTAACCTCTCAATGAGAAAGTTGATTGACACAACACCTCCTAGCTGGCATAACCAGGCTTGCGCATAACAGCAGGCACAGAGACTTCCACGATGTATGAGAACAAGGGAAGCTGGCGACCTAGAGATGTGAAGAAAAAGAATAAATTCGGTCAGCCAAGCACAGAAAAGCCCAGCCTCTGTTTCAGAAAGTAAAGATCACATTAATAAAATAGACTATTTTATGAAGTATGTACATAATAGCAATTGGCACAAACCTGTGTTAGTCATGACAGAATACATGCAGGTGAGGCAAATTCCGATTGTCAAAATAATAATAACAAATAATTAAAATATGCAAAGAACAGAGTGATTTAGGCTCACCAGAAACCAACACCACAGGACATGAGAACGTCTTTCATACCCGTTCCTCCTTGCCTTCGATTCCCAGAATCGAATCGGGCAACGTCAATAGCACAGGCAAGTGCCACCATCTCCTATTTTGCAGAGCTCCTCGCTTCTCTTCATAAGGCCATGCAGATAGCAATGGCAATCATAAGGACCAAGGGTCCCATGCCTTTTAGATCCATGTTCCGTCAACTGTGAACATGCTGTGCGGGGCTGGCTTCCAAACCGGATAACACTGAACAAGAAAGACCTGGAAGTGGCAATAAAGTAAAAAAGAACAAAGAAGAAAAGAAAGAAAGACCAGGAATATTGATTAGAAAGGTACACAAAAGCTCAGAGAGGATCTACGCAAGTTTCAGCAACCTGTAATCTGCCTTCCTGCAAAGGCCAAATCTAATGATTCCAAGAACCCATAAGCAAGATATGAAGGCATTACCCCGACTGTCTATTGCCTCCCACTCCCATCACTACAGTTTTAGAGGCTCTGTCTTCTGAACATGTGAGGCTCATCGTATTTCCTTATTTATCTTCATGAGATTTTGCTCACCTCATACGATCGTGGCTAGCAGCTGTCAACACATATTTTCTCCGACAAAACTGGCAGTCCCCTTTTCATACATGAGGCCAAAGACATCAGCAACCACTTGTGGGCATGAAATTCATTAAACAGGTTGTCTTTAACTGGAACGTGGCTTCTTGTTGCTTCTTGCAGATCTCTTGCCTTCACTTCTTTATTAGGTGACACTGCCATCCTTGTGTTTTTCTCCATATACCATAGAAACTAGAACACTATCCACGGTCTTCCATACATAGTATTAGGACTCTTTTTTTTTTTCAGAGGGGTGGGCAGCATGAAACCCCGAAAGCCCTGCATGGCCCTCAGCAAATATCCAATCGTCCTTGGCTTTATTTGAGACAAATCCTTCAACAAGAATTTGAGACAATCCTTCAAAAGACTTGTTTTCATCATTTCATTTTCAAGATTCAACTAGAGGAAGCGTGCACAGACAGATGAGGAAGAAGGGAAAACGGGTGGCATGGAGAAGGACACAGAGAGAGTGAGAGACACACACAGAAGGAGTGATCGAAAGAGAAATAAAGAAGGGC
>NC_056529.1:29773955-29798509 GCF_019175285.1 Sceloporus undulatus
CACCAAAGCCATGCTCCAGCCCTAAGGACTGGAGCATGGCTTTGGTGAGGCTTCTGGACTCTTAGGACGCATGCATCATTGAAACACCATATCTCCACTGTGACTCGAAGCAGCTTTATTTTGGCTGTCTGTAACAGGCCAGAGTTCTTTCAGAGCTTCACAGAGGTCTAGTGTTGATCTGTGATAGTGATAAATCTGCTTACCACAAAGCACTGCTTCCTTAGAATGGGAAATGCAAACCTCTTCTATGCAAATGCATATGAAGCCATAAAGATTCTGGTTTTTCCCATCCGTTGGTATGAATGGAGATCAGAGCATTGATGTGCAAGCCGCCATACAGAAAAGGGAGAAGGGGTACGGAGACAGAGAGACTTAGGCTGCATCCATGCTGCAGAAATAACCCCCTTTGACATCACTGTAACTGCCCTGGCTCAATGCTATGGAATTCTGGGAACTGGAATTTGTTGTGACCCCCGAGCAGAGGTCAAACTGGGTTGTTTCTGCAGTGTGTATGCAGCCATTTGATTCTTCAAAGTGACAGAGGAACGGATGATATTTTCCATTGCTCTACAATTTTGGTTTGGCTTGTCCAAAGACACTTTGTTCATAGCTTCGTAGATGAAGAACAAGTCTGCACAAGAGCAAATCCAACTGGAACACCACCCCTGGATACATCATGAAGGCTTATTTAGATACATGGTGAGGAAATGACAGCTATTCTATTTATGATTCGCTCCATCTAAAAATGAGGAGCTGCTTCTCCTGTAACGCAAGAGTTTTCATGATCCAATTCACACAGAGATAACAGACAAAGTCGTGATTTCCAACAGCTTTTATGGCAGGGAGACAAACTCATAATGGGATGCTGACCGTCACCCCCAAGGCAAGCAATAACTTTTGGAGCAGCTCTGTAACACAAAACTGTATCTTAACCCATTTAAAATGGCTATGTCTACTATTAGTCTGTTATTATGTTCAGCAATGCCCCACATTATTAGCAGTGAAACATCTACTGTGGAAGCATGTTAGAATCATACAGTACAATCTATATAGCTTGGCAAAGAGAGCACTTGGAACCCACACAGCTGGTTTTGTGGCCCTGGGCTTAATATGTGCTGGGTTTTTTATTTTTAGAAAAACACAAAATGGAGATAATTTTGTCACGATTTTGCCCCATCTAGGTCAATTAAGGCCCTGGAGAAGGCTTTTTTTCCCCCAATAAGAAATAACCCATATGTTACCTCCATTCCTTCACCCCACATTATATAAAGTGTACATATTATGGCTGTCTTGACAAAAATGCTTCCCTCCAGGCAAGCATTTAGATCCTCAAGAATTTGGCGATGTTAGAAATTCCAAACTGTAATAGCCCCTTTCAAAGTGCTTTGTAAGTGGGCAAAGTGCATTTGCCCAGATGCTGTAGGACTGCAATTCCCACCATTCCTCACTCCTGGTTAGGATGTCTAGGGCTGATACAAATTGTACACCAACATCATATGGAGGACTATATTTTGCCCAGTCCTGCCTCAGTATACTATTTGATCATAGATTGGGAGCTGGGAAAATCTCCACTGATGTGAACATCCAAATCACAACAGGCCAAATTTAACAGATTATTACCCTACCCACCCCTTTCAACAGAGTGAGCATGGTGTTGTGGCTTGAGTGATGGACTGGGACTCCAGGAAATCAGGTTCAAATCCCTGTTCAGCCATTGAAACTCCACTGGTGACTTTAGCCAAGTCACACTCTCTCAGTCTCAAAGGAAGGTAATGGCAACCCTCATTGGAATAATTGCCAAAAAAGAACTCTATAATTGGTTGGTTCAAAGTTAGAGTTAACTTGAAGGTCCAAAACTGTGCTTCAAAAGAGATTTTAACCATATTAATTACTGGAACGCAAGGTTCAGAGAAGGCGTACTTCTAGATGCTATTCACTCCTGTGCAAGAGTTGGGAAAAGGTGATAGCTTTCATGTCCTTCTTCTGGCTGGCTTATATGAAAGAGATCCTGGAGAAAACAGGACTTCAGTTTGCATCAACAAAGCTCCATAGACACCTACTGGGAGCAAACATGATGTTCCTATTTCCCTGCAGTCTCATTAATGTTGTTAAAGGGAAGAACACGTGGCCCTCTATACATTATTGGACTGCAGCTCTCATTAATGGCTATGCTGATATGGGGTGATGGACATTAGAGTCCAACATCTGGAGGGCCAACCAGTCCCAACTCCTGGTTTAAATCACTGTGCCTCTGCTTGTCAGAAATAAAAGATGAGTGAATGGTGTCTCTCAAAGAACTGGCTAACTCCAAGCCTTGGTTGTACTACAGTAAGGCTTCAAAGGTGGTGTAGCACATGCTCTACGACTTTACTAACTAGCAGTATATTCTCCTGTGTGCGAGTATGCTGCCATTGTAAATTGATCTTAACACATACCAAGTATTCACGCTTCAGGACAGAACTATATCCCCTTGTAAGACTTTCACTCCTCTTTTTTAAAAGAACGAATCATATATAAGAGTTTGTGACAGGAAAGGCTAATTAAGCAGAGAGATCATCGGTACAAAGAAGTTGTTGCTATTGTCAACTACTGTGAGAACAATGGTTTTCAATTTTGGGCTCTCAAGACACTGCAAAACCTGTAGAACATCTAATCATTGGCGATGACAACTAGTGCTTTTCTACTTATGATTCTAATTTGAGAAAAACTAGTGTTTTCCACAAAAACCCTGAAAAATCTTTACAAGATTTGAATTTTCACACAATCCCGTTTTCAAAGTAGTCTTGTTTTTATTTCCTATAACTCTGTAAATACAAAATGTATGTACTAAATCTAATACAATATGTTTGTACTTCAAAGAGAAATGAGAGAATACTCCATGCAGCATAAGTTCTGTGCAAGAGACAGAAAATTCAGTGCATTAATTTAAGAGGTGTGCTCCTGAAGGATGGATGTTTTTCTTAAGGACCAAGATGTTTTTTTCTTGGGGATGTATCACTGTTAAAGACAGGGTCTTGGCTTCTAATTTAATTCAATGAACATGGGATGCGTTTCCAATGAAATTTACAGTTCTCTTGCTACAGAGCACTCATGGCAAATACATCTTGAATTCAATTCACTCTGAAAAAGAGGGTATTCCTGAGATGTTCCTTCACACATTCAGAAGCAAGGGTCCTTCTAGACAGCACATCAGTACTATGGTGATAAGTCAGTAATGATACTACAATATCATAAATGGTAAACACCAATTCTTAAATAACAGTGTTTCTTTATTCTACAGCACCTCTCTGTTTCTCTCTCACACACATACACAGCGCATGATACGGAGTCAATACACTGGTAATTCAGAACCAAAGCAAACAATTATCAGTTGCACTTCCCTAATATTCTGCTCAGTTTGTCATACCCAAGAACAAAAAACTGTCAACTTACATTTCCATCACTCCTCTGTCCTCCTTTATGTGTAATGACTACTACTTCCATCCATTTACGCAGGTGTTGCTGTAAAAAAAATCCAACATTGAGTGAACATGATAATTATTTACAATAAGAAAATCTTATATGATAAATTAGGAGCACACTGTCATTTTTGAGATTTCAGATTGTTGTGTTTTATGTTTGTTCCTTTTGTTTTTAAATGGGGGATGTATCGTTCCAGAACCAAGTGTTGTTCCAAGTCTCTCCAAGGGTTATTTTGGTGCTGAACACTGAAACTCCCCTCTGAAATATTTGGTAAGTCCTATCTGTAACACTACTATTAGCAAAGTTTCCAAATGTACAACCACTGATCAAGGCAGTCACCCATCTCTCTGACTTCTTTGAAAAAGGGGCATGTTTTTATTCCAACATAGCATTTCTCTTAAGCGAATGATTTCACATTGGCTTCGAACTGGATCTGTTCACTCCCCCTTTCCCTCAATCTACCCCAAAGTGCCAACGACAACTACTATAACTACAAACTGCAGAGAAAGAAAGAAATTCCTTGCGCAAAATCTATTCAATCGCTTTTAAGCCTTTTCTCAGAAACATTTGCTTTCAGGGTGCCTTGTCATAAATGGTAATTCAAGCAGACTGATGTCCTTACCATCATTTGATCGCAGAACTTGTCATTAAAGGAGTTAGGGAAGAGTCTTGTTACTGAAGTCAGGCGGTTCACAACATTCAGTGTCAAGCTTCGGTAGTCACCCAGCATCATAAGCAAAGGCCTCATGTGCGTGTGAATCTGGTCGACCTCAATTGTAGCACCTTCCAAAAACTGCAAGGGAGTAAAACAATCTCCCTCAGTCCAGAAGTAGTTCTATTCAAGCATTTACCATATCCCTATTTTACAATGCATATGTATGCCAAAAACATATGTGCTAAAAACCCGTTGCAATAAAAAGGTCTATCTTTGATCGAAGGATAGCAAGGGACTGGGTGGGGTGTCATTTGATAGACCTTTTCATTGCAACAGGTTTTTAGCACATAAGCTTTTAGACAGGGTTTTAAGAGAGTGCTATTTTGTTATGTAGGCTATAAAGATGATGATAATGATGATATTATTATCATGATGGCCCTCTAAATGTTTTGTACTGCAGTTCCCACATCTCTTACGCTTTGGCCATGATGGCTTGTACTTCCAGGTGTTGGAAGCCCCAAACATCTGGAGGGCAAAAGGTTCTCCATCCTGAATGAATGCTCCACTTTCATGACTAGCCAATGTCATGAATAATTATAGCGTCATCTTGTTCACACAAACGCTACCATCAAGATGAAGGATGGTCAACAACACCTACAGCAAACCCACCTTCCCAGGTTCCTTGAGAGCATTTCAGCCCTGCCAGCAGGAAAAACAATGATTATCTACAAAATGAGCCCAGGACCTATTTTTCTTTACCTTAATGCCCTTTTCAGCCCTGCCATTCCTTCGGAATTTGATGCAAACTATAAGCAACAATCAATAGTTACATGAGCCATTTAGGCACTATAATTAAATGCATTAAAGTCACATTATAGCTACCACATCAACAACCCACTCCCCAGATTATGGGGCCAGTGGCAGCATGACACCAGGAGAGCACCTTAGGGAAAAATGTTCTCTGCCTTGGAGGGGGGGATGCATCTGAGATGTAGTGGAAAAGCTAATGCCCCAAACTGAGCCATTTGCAAAAGAAAACAGAACAACACCCAATTACACCGGCACCACGCGAACACAGATATAAACAGAGCAACCATTAATCCCAGTGGCAACACAGCAGCCTTGTTACTTCTACTCTCCAGAAAAAGAAAACCAAAGTCAATACAAAGGTGCTTTGTCTCAGTGCCACAAACCTTTCTCATGCAAGCCTCGCCTGCCTCCTGGAGTTCATTGTTTGTTGAGTTAAGTGCCTTGAAAAGTGCAGCAATGATTTTCTCTCTGGACTGCGGCAAGTAATTGCAAGCAGCTAAGGCATCTGCAAAAATCAAAGAGAAAACGGGCTTCCTTATTAACTGGAAACTCAAAAAGGGTGAGAAACAATTCTTTGTTTTTACTTCTATGTCACACTCCTTTGATTTCTCCCTAAATTACTGAGAGCTTAGCATGCTTTGCCAAGAGCAGCAGGCTGCAGAAGGAGGAGGTCAAAACAAAATATGATTATGTGTAGCTTTATAAGCTGGCCATTTCCAAAGAACATTTGGAATTCCAGACCATCAGCGTGACTGAAGAGAGCGGAAATGTTCTCAAGAGAGATGAGGACAATAGGTTGAAGTCAGAGTCAAGAGCAAATTTATTGAAATCTGCTTCCCGAGCAAGTGGTTTTCATAGACATATTGTTCTGAATATAATACAGCCAGAAGGACTATAGCCACCTTAGTGAATCTGTTTAATACATCTAGATACAAATATAGTCTCTCTCTCTCTCTCATTTTCACTCTCTCTATAGCCATAGCTTATGTACTTGTCTTCAAGTCACCTGTCAGTTTAGGGCAACCCCATAAATTTCATAGCATTTTCATAGGCAAGAGACACTCAAGAGGTGGTTTGCTATTGTCTCCCTCTGAAATACAGCCTACAGCACTGGGTATTCTTTTGTGGTCTCCCACCCAAGTATTAACCAGGCCTGACCCTACTTAGATGCCAAAATCAGACAGGATCTGGTAATTGCAAGGTGTTTAGGCTCTCTCTATAGCTTGAAATAAGCCATGTATTTGCTCCCATCTATAGTTTATTAAAGTCAATACTTTAATATAGCCCTTTTAACACTCATGAACCACAGCCCTAAATTTATTTTAGTACTTTTTAGAGCAGACCCACTGCATCCATTAAATTTATTTATTTATGTGCTGTCTCACAACTGAACAACTAACTGAATGAGTCTAGTCTAGTTGGGATTAACCAACAGTATTCCAGCCATGCCTCCTATGTATTGGGAGTGTATTCTTTGATCTACAATGAGAATGCAACATGCTGACATTTAGGATCACAACTATGGTTACCATTATGGTTTAATGCAGTGGTCCGCTAACTGTACCCTTTAAGAGATTTTGGAGTTATGCTCCCAGAAGCCTTAGCCATGTTGGTCAATAGTCTGGGATTCTGGGAGCTGAAGTCCAAAATCCCTTAAAGAGCACAGTTTGGGGACCACTGGTTTAATGTATATTTCCTACATTTTCCTGCTTCTGCCAAAGATTTCCAATTTTCACCCAATTTCAATAGGAGGAATTTCAATGTCCCTCAAGAGGAGTCAAACTACTGGCAACCAGAGCATGTTATTGTTGCTTTATAGCAGTGGTTCCCAACCTTCCTAATGCCGCGACCCCTTAATACAGTTCCTCATGTTGTGGTGACCCAAACCCATGAAATTGTTTTCATTGCTACTTCATAACTGTAATTAAATAGGTGTTTTCCAATGGTCTTAGGCGACCCCCATGAAAGGGTCATTCGACCCCCAAAGGGGTCCCGACCCACAGGTTGAGAACCACTGCTTTATGGCATAATGGTTCATTGAAAAAATGGCATGGACTATTTTTTGTTCCAATGGGTTACACTGGCTGTTAAAAATTGCCCCAATGGCAAAGTGCAGATCTGTGGGGATTTGGGTTTTTTTCCCCCAGCTCTTTTTTATATGTTTTAAAAAACATAGCAAGTGGGTGAACTATTCGGAGGTGAGAACATTGCAGGAGGCCTACAATGGAGGTCTATTTCTATATGGATTTCTCAACAAAACATGACTCTGAAAGCCTAAGGCTACATGTGGGGCATGGACTGCATGATTCCCACCCTTGGTTTATACAGTTAAGTTGCCACTCAGCCAACATTACAGTAAATAATATAGCACTTTACAGCCTTCTTAGAGGTGCCCACTGCTTTTGTATTAGGGCACTCCTTGTGTCAGATCTGCTGCCATCCTGACAAAGCAGCCTATCACAGCTAAACTCCAAGTGTTATGAACTTACTCAGCGCAGCGATTCGAAGAGGTACGAGTGAAGGAAGACTCTTGTAGCAGGGCAATTTCATCAAGGCACTATCTTCAGCCTCACACAAATTCAAAAGCTGGAAGTTAAGACACAATGCTTAGCCTATGCACACACTGCTTTGAACAGAGACAGACAACAGACAACCTGGGAAGAAACTCTTCAATACTGACATTTGGCTCTAACTTTCAATTACTTTGCTAATTGTTTTAATAAGGCACCTTAAAGCAGAATACAAGCCAAAACATCAACTTTGACATTTCAGAAGGCTCCCTTGTCACTGTTTTAATTTGACCAGGCGAACACAGCCTGACTTGTAAGCAATTCCAGATGATTTAAAGTTTGCATTCTCTCTTACCCTAGACTTTGAACGATAAGGAAAGATAGCTCAGGCTGAATAATCCAATTTCAATTCACAAGTGAATCTGAACAAGATAAAATGGTTTCCAAAACTCCTGGTCTTTTATTAAAATTGAATTCTGTTTCACCTTACAGACAATTTCACAGCAAAGCAGGACAGCAAAAGGGGAAAAATGAGCTCCTAACAGAAAAATGTCTTCAAAAATAAAGGAGCCTTAGCAAAGATGTGGCACAAACACAATCACTACACCTGATTGGCAGACAAAGGATACAACAAGATAAATGCACTCCATTTTGCTTCCCAAAACTGCAGTATGAATAAGCTTTAAGCTGAAGGTGTATGATCATGTAAGCCAATGCCAAGTACCTCCGTATAGAATACTTTGTGTTCGACAACGTTTAGATCCATGGTAAAAAGTCTGGGTTGCAGAGTGGTACAGAAGGTGTTCCCCTCCATCAAACCAATCTGAGCATTTGCTGGTTGATGTCTAAGCAGGTGTTTTTTTGGAGGAACCATGTCTTGGAGAACCTAAAAAATAGCACAGTGCATAAGAAGTGTGGCCATGGTGGCATGTAACCACCACCCTGATTTTTGCCCTCACAGAGACTTATATAAAGGTTGATGAAACCCAGCTTCTAAATATTCATCCACATGAGGAGTAGCAGAGAACCAAGAATGCTGAACATAAAAGCTCTAGGCCAGTATGTTGAGCTACTTTTCTACTACCAAGCAGGATTGGATTGGACTGGTGGGGGCTTGAACCCAGTAAAACATTTACCAGTATTAATTAATTCAAAAATCTACTTTTCCCTCTATTAAAAAAAATCACAGTAAACAGACTAAAATATATTAAATACCATTTTAAAAGTTAAAACAGCTTTAAAAGATTAGAACAAGTTTAAAAGTAATCTTGAAGGCTGAATGCTTTAAAAACTTCGGACAAGATGTCACACTACAGGATGTGATGTGTGACTTTACAATCACAAAGATAGGTTACTTTCATAATACAGAACAATGTTAGAGAACTTTAATGGATGTGCAATGGCGTCTCTTTGTGCAATGGGGGTTCCAACCACATAACTGGATCCCCCAATTAGATGACCTGTTACACAATGGGGACTCCTACTGCACAACAGAGGCACCGCAAAATGAATCTTTCCGGACATGCAAGACACCCATGACTCTGTTGCTGCCCTTTAATCTGGGTTACAAGTGCTCTGTGACTATGCTGGGGCACTGTTGCCATGTCACTGCACAAGGTCAGCCTGTCCCACAACATGCTACGCCATAACACATCATGACCACTGTCCCATGACCACACTGCTCACTCCAGTTATGAAATTATCATGATTGTATGTCAATAACAATGCTCCCCCCTCCACAGAATACAACCATTGTGGAGCACCACAATTCTAAACTGTACAAGTATGGTAAATTCAAAACAGGAGGTCAACTTTTATTTCCACCCCCTCACAACCTGCAGACTCCAATGCTCTAGTGCACTTTGTTGCAAACATGTCAACCAGATTTCAAACAATTCACCTTCAATCAACAGTCTCACCTCTTTGTGTGGTTCCATGATCACAGTGACACTTTTCCCTGTGACTTGAGCAAGCACTTGCAAAGAATGCATGGCTTGCTTCCGCACAGTGGAGTTTGGAGAGGTCACTTCACGCACCAGATCATGGGTCACGTGGTGGAAGGACTTCTCCTGGGCTGTGAGGATGTCTTCTGTTTTCTCTTCATCCTTCAGAGGGGTCGCACATCTGATCAAGAGCTGCTCGAGGGTGGTTTTGGCCATTGCAACAGCTCCATTTGACACCTATGCAGGTTACAGATGCATTAATGCACCAATAATGCAAGCTTCAGAGTGACTCCAACTCAGCAATGGAAATGACCATTTTGCAATGAAAATTCTAGTTTGTGGACAGATTAGAAGGCTTTGCAATTCAATAAGAGAGATAAAATACTACCCAGATCAATTTTAAAAGCTAGAATAATTTCACTATTGAATACTTCCAAAGCAAGGCGATTCCAAGAATACCTTGAATGTAAAACCAAGATTCCTGGAAACTGAGTATATCACTAAGCTGTATCAAAAACATTTCAGTTATCTTTAAAACTCTAGTTTATCCTGCCTAGCTGTACTTTCCTGAACATGTTAAGTGACAGAAAAAAGCTACTAAATACCAACTCAAACTCTCTCTGATTTGCTCTGCAACCAATGTTAGTCTTCAGATTTGTAGTTCTTAACCTTTTAGGGGTCACTGATCTGTTAAGACCTATGAACCCAACCCCAATCTCTGGGAAAAAAAGTAATTAAACATAATTTCAAAACTAACAGGAATGAAAGCAAAACAAGGGGGGGATTGCCACTAGTGCCTCACTGAGGGTGACACATGGACCTCCCCACAGGTCCATACATTACAGGTTAAAACCCTCTTAGATACAGACTACTCAAAGGGAAAAAAAGCAGTTTCTTGCACCATGTCTTCATTTCAGTCTCAGTTCATGCACATTGTTTTGTCCCTTTCAGCAGAACAAATCAACTCTTCTTGTTTTCACTGTGATTAAGGAAGTATGACACAGATGTTAAGGCTGATCAGGGTTCCCTTCTAGCCAGGACTTGGAGCCATGGTTTATGGTTTGGTTCAAGTCCTGGTTAACTTTAACCATGGTTAATGTCACTGCCTATAGGACAAGGGGGAGAAAATTAGACCCAGGATCTCTCTGGTATGGTTAAAGAGCAAACACATTATATCTACACTGCTCTACATAACTTCAGGTAAGTAAGCATAGGCATACACTCATACCTGTAAAACTATTACCAGCTACACTCACTGTGATCGTCTAAGACTGAGAAAGACAATGCAACCATTAAACAAATGTACACAGAATCAAGTCTGTTCCTTAAAAATGACACCAGTATCTCCATTCGCTGAAGGTTTCATACAGGATTCAGACTACAAGAGGGTTGTGTGGGGAAACAAGAAAGCAATAAGTTACAGACAGCCGACATCAGGACACTAACAATAAGCAATTTATAACTGTGTCAAAATACCTCTCCTGTTAGGTCCATCATGACAAATAGCAGTGCCTTGAGGAATGTCTGCTGGTTCTGAAGAACCCAAATGAGGGGTAACCTCTCCATGAGAAATTTGATTGACACAACACCTCCTAGCTTGGCATACCAGGCTTGCTCATAACAGCAGGCACAGAGACGTTCCACGATGTATGAGAACAAGGGAAGCTGGCAAGCCTAGAAGATGTGAAGAAAACAGAATAGAATTCGGTCAGCCAAGCACAGAAAAGCCCAGCCTCTGTTCAGAAAGTAAGATCACATTAATAAAATAGACTATTTTATGAAGGAATGTACATAATAGCATGGCACAAACCTGTGTTAGTCTATGACAGAATACATGCAGGTGATGCACATTCCATTTGCAAAATAAATATATAAACAAATAATTAAAATATGCAAAGAACAGAGTGATTTAGGCTCACCATAAACCACACACAGACATGAGAACTCTTTTCATTACCCTTTCCTTCGATCCCAGAATGATGCTGGCAACGTCAAATATCACAGCAAGTGCCACCTCTCCTATTTTGCAGAGCTCCTTCTCTTCATAGGCCATGCAGATAGCAATGGCATCAATAAGGACCAAGGGATCCATGCCTTTAGATCCATTTTCTTCACTGTGAAACATGGCTGTGCTGGGCTGGCTTCCAACCTGATAACACTGAAGCAAGAAAGGACCTGGAATTGGCAATAAAGTAAAAAAGACAAAGAAGAAAAGAAAGAAAGACCAGGAATATTTGATTAGAAAGGTACACAAAAGCATCAGAGAGGATCTACCAAGTTCAGCAACCTGTAATCTGCCTTCCCTGCAAAGGCCAAATCTAATGATTCCAAGAAACCCATAAGCAAGATATGAAGGCATTAGCCCCTCCTGTCTTATTGCCTCCCACTCCCATCAACTACTATTTTAGAGGCATCCTGCTTCTGAACATGTGAGGTTCATCCTATCAATCTTATTTATCTTTATGAGATTTACAGTACAGTATATCTCACCTCATAGCTATCGTGGCTAGCAGCTGTCAACAGATCTTTTCTCTACAAACCTAAGCAGTCCCCTTTTTAAGGCAGGGAGGCCAAAGATCATCAGCACCACTTGTGGACATGAACACCATTAAACAGTTCTGCACTTCTTCTGCTTCTTACAGATCTCTTGCCTATCAGTTCTATTAGGTGACACTGCCATTCCTTGTGCTTTCTACCAGTATACATACAAACATATCACACTATCCACTTTCTTCACATACGTAAGTATTAGGACCTTTTTTCAGAGGGGTGGGCAGCATGAACCCCAAAAGCCCTGCATGGCCCTCAGCATGATCCCATGCAGTCCTTGGCCTAATTTGAGACATCCTTCAACAAGCATTTGAGATATCCTTCAACAAGAACTTGTTTCAAGATTCAACTAGAGGAATCTGTGGCACAGACAGATGGGGAGGAGAAGTGAAAACGGGTGGCATGGAGATGACACAGAGAGAGTGAGGGACACACACAGAAGGAGTGAGGCAGAAAGAGAAATAAAGAAAGGGCTGCTCCAAAAGAGAAAGGAAGGAGTGGAAAAGTGAAAGAAGGGATGGGTTCATCTATTTTTTTTTTTTTTGTCTGCCCTCACCCTCTGCTTGCTTTAGTCTCATCTACTACTATTAAAAAGCCTTCAACAACTGCTGAAAGGCAGGTAGACAACTGTGAGCGGCTTTGGGTCCCACTGTCCCATCCAGGGACCTTAAAAGTCAGCACCCTCTCACACACACATTTATCCCCCTCCCTAAAAAATCTGTCTGTCTCCCCATGTCCCATAGGGAACATGGGGAGTGTACATTTTGCTACATTTTAGGCTCAGAAGAGGTCTTTCTTCCAGCATGGAGTGTTCCAGCAGCCAAGCCTAGGTGGCTTATTCCTATTCTACTGTGTCCTCCCCACTTAGCCAGAGCCTCCCCACGATCCCCAAAACTAAAATGACATACAGTTTTATTTAAATGTATAAAAAGGTATCTTCTTCCTGACTACATAAGCTAACATTTACTCACCACACTGCTGGGCTACTGCCACCATGGTGTAATGCCGAATCAAGCTGGCCACGAAAGGAAGAGCACTGGGGCGCAGATCTTTGATCACTGCGGACATGAACGCCCCTGTCAATGCTTGCTCAAAGGTTTTTCGGGCAGGTGTGTCCTGGGCTTTATACCGATGAGAAATGATCACATTGGGAATAGACTTCTCTGTAAAACTGCAAAGACCAAGGTGACATCTGGAGACGCAATGCATACTTTTTGTGCATACTTTCCCCCCCATAAAGAATTACGTGATAGAATAAGATTATAGTGGTGTGGTTTTTTTAATCCTATTTAGTTTAAATGTTTTTACAATATACATTTTATCCAACTTTTTATTTTAAATTCTGGACCCCTTAGTAGGAGAAAGCTGGGGTATAAACTGAATGAATAAATAAACAATATCTTGCTCTAATCCAATTCAGTGGTCATTTGTCTAGATCAAAGAAAATAAGTGTAACCTAGGACACATCAGCAAAGAGGAAACCTAGCCTCAAGGTTCATATTAGGCCACAACCCACATCCACCATTTAAATTGGATTGTTGTAACCATGCCAGACATGTCAAAGCTTGCAACCAAAAAGGAAATATTGCAGGCCATAGGGAGTGTGTATTCCCTTGACCACAGCTATTAGATGTCACTGAGGATGCATCCCAAGCCTTATGTGATAGCTTAATTTCATCTTGAGAATTTTCAATCAAAATGTTCACAGCATTACAAAAAAATGTACTGGTTTTAGATGGGTGAGTCATTCTCAAGAATCTATCAAATTTCACAACACAGAACTTCAATCTGTTTCACACTAACACAAGCTCTGAGGCAGATAGAATGAGTTAGGAACTAGGCACTGGCTCAAGTCTTGTCTCTGAGACAAACCATTATATCTCTGCATCAATAACACTGGGATGATGGGGATGTGTCCCAGGTTACATTTAGTTTAAAGAAAGAAAGAAAGAAAGAAAGAAAGAAAGAAAGAAAGAAAGAAAGAGCAATGCAACCAGCACCTCTTCATTTGGCAAAGATTAACAAAGCAATGAAAGAATTTAATTGAATATTCCCAAGTGAATCAGAAGTACTAAGTCACTGCCAGTCCAATCTTTAGGCATACTGAGCAGCCACCTCTGGGCGAAAAATTTGGGCATCATAAAAAGGTAGCAACTAGCTAGTCATTTAAGTTATTGTTGTATTTTACTGCAGGGCAGAAGGAACAGGCATACGTATATGGGATTTCTGCCTCAGGTGCCCAAATTAGCTGTCTGGCATTGGCTACTGTGAAACCTCACTCAGGTTACAGGTGACACTTGCTGATCAGCTTGAAGTACCAAATCTGGCTTGCTGTGACAGTCTTTGTTATTGACACCATCCTCTATTCTTGGTTACCATAAACATTTCTGAAGGACAATATCAAACATCCCAAAAGATTAGAGTGGGAGACAGAGGATTAGTGCTTCAATTTTTCTGAAGTACAATCAATCCTCCAAATCCACAAATTCAACGATACACAGCTTCAAAATATTCCAATTTTTTAAAAAAAAGATATAAACCTTGAATTTGCTATTTTATATGACGGACACCATTTCGCTACGCCATTGTATTTAATGGATTTTGGTATCCATGGGAGATCCTGGAAGCAACCCCAAATGGATACCAAGGGCCCACTGTACTAACAAATCTGGAGCTATTAAGCCTGAAGACCAGGGGCCCATTGTTTGTCACAGTAAATGACAACTCTTTAGTAAGTGACAACTGCCCGAGAGAGCTAATATAATGAAACCCTTGAAGCTAGGAGAGGGAAGAGAGTATCACTCCCCAGAAACACAGGAAACTCTTATTTATTTATTTCATTACACTTGTGGCAAGCCTGCTCCTTGCTTTATATCCACAAAAACTGAGAGATATGATGCACATGGTCACCCAGTGAACTTTATGGCTGAATGTGGACCAGAACTTCCCAAGTCCCAATCCATCACCCTAACCACTGCACCACACTGTTTCTTGAGGTGTTCTAAACACCTTCAGAAGTGCAAGGAAAGACAAACAAATCTGATCCCTTCTTGCAGCAATGAAGATGAGGTAAGAGGCGTGCACCAGCCAGCCACCTTCTCATTGCAAAGCAGCAATGGCAGTGGTTAAATAAAGCACCATGCCAGTTTGTTTGGTCATCTGCTGGGCAAATAATGGTATAAGCAATAAAACCCAGCTACTACAGACCATTGCTTATCATGTCATATGGACAAGCACAGTATGTCTGCCTAGTTTCCCGTATCCACATTTCTCAACCTTTTCACTCACCAATTATTTCCTTGCTTCCTACACTATCCAATTGAACTACAGATTATCCAGCACACCCCAGAATTTGATCTCATGGGCTAACCTCAAGACTTTTTTGAAAAACAAGAACTAAGCTTACTTGGGGTGTGCAAGAAGCTGATACAAAGCATGCTTGTTGTCGTCCAGGCTCATCATGGCCACCAAAAAGCACTTGATCACCTCCCAAGCCTGTCTCCGATAGTATGGCTCTGTGTTTGCACTCTTCAAGCAGTCCAAGGCAGTCTCAATGGCCTATAAAAAGCAGAAAGCATTTGCTTCAATAAAACCAGAAAAACAGCAGAGTTTCTTGACTGTTGGGCTATTACACAGCCTAAAACATGCCCAAGCAGCGCCTGCTAACTTACTTTGTTTTAAAGAGACAGAGGTAGTGTCCAGAGTATAATTAAGGATGGCCTGCACAGTTAAATGAAATGTGTAATACCTGTACATGCATTATTAAAAAGTCACAACAGCTTTGCTTTATTAAAAAATAAAGATCTCACAATAGGAAATAAATAATGCACACTGGCTAAGCCTGTGTAGCCTCTCTTTTTGGGACTACAATTTTCACAATTCCTGATCAGCATGGGCATTATGGGATCTGCTGTCGCAAAACTAGATTTTCCAAAGCTCTGTCCTTCTGTTTCCTCCCCATTCTGTAAGACAAATGTATCAGGAATGGCATCTTAGACCCTGAGACCAACATAATGACAATTTATGTGAATCCTTTAATGGCAATCACTTTGTGAAGCTCCAGAGATCACAATTTTGCCAACTGAAGGTGGCTCAATAAAAGTTATCCTCTCTTCTCACCAGCGACCTACACAGCCCTTTTCTTTGTAGGCACACACTGATACAGTTTGGCTTTAAAATGGAAAAAATAACAATAAGCAACAAAAAACCCAGTTCTCTCTCCTCCAAATAGGGCACTGATCAGATGCTGCCCAACTGCAAAATTCAGCTGAGAGCCATGAAATAAGAAATTTTGTTGCCTAACCGATTGCGAAAGGAAAATTCAATCATCCATACTTCAACGCTTGATTTAAAATTATGTAGATAAAGTGACCTTTGAATACTTTGGATGCTTATCTTCCTCCACCCCTTCTCAGCTTTGTACCGAAATATCTTTCCAGCCATGAATTAAGCTAGCCATTTGTACCTCGCACACCACCTTTATCAAGTTCTCAGTGGAAGAAAACCCAGCACAATGAGTTTGCCACAGACCACTGGGGTGGAACTTCTCTCACTACAGGATTAAACACAATAGATGGATTTCTTCTGTCGGCACTCCATTCCAATTGTGCCGAGTTCAACGGCCTTTACTTCTGGCTCCACGGATGCATGGTGTAAAGTGAGATTGCTTCCCAGTCAACCCCAAGAACCTGATACTCATTTTATTTATTTTGTGCAAGCATAGCTAAAAACACTTCTCATTTGCTGACCAACTGGGCAAAGCAAGAATCCTAGTCAATAGGAAAAATGTTATGCATAAAAATATCATAGCTGTTGAATCCAGAACTAGGTGGGAGTGAAAAGGAAGGGAGGGGAAGAGATTCAGCCAGAGGTTTCACCGACTTTGAGGCAAGGATAAAAAATATCCTGCCTGAGTATCACATGTCAGAAAGGTCTATTTGTACAGCGTTAAAGGGAAGGAAAGGTAAAGGCCAACACTTAAACACAGTAACTTGTCAAATGCTGGCCAACAATTCAGGGGCTCACAGCTGGGATGGGGGCACAATGCCAAGATTAAACTAGTTGCCCAAGACTGCCCATCGTACAAATGGAAATACTCTGCAAAGAAAGCACACACAGCTGAGTCAAGATTATAATATCCTGGAGAGCAACGTAGGGAGATTTAGGTTCAAGACTGATACTTTGGTATCCAATGCTAGTGGGATTGGTGCCTCAATCCCTCCCTGGTGCTAAGTTAGAGGGTTTCCCTCTCCACAGCACATTTTCAGCATGCACAGGACAAGAGGGCTAAAAAACAGAAAGGGACATTACCAATTTTAAAAGAAGAAGAAAATCCAGTAGAGGTACACCACTGAAAGCTGGTCACAACCCAAAGTATAAATACAACCTTAGACTGTGATTCTAAACACACTCAATAGTGAGTAAACCTCCCACTTTAACACAAGAGGATTTGCTTCTGAGTAAACACGTACAATTGCACTGAATGGTCCTAATGACTTCATTGTAATCTCATATAGCTTTACAAAATAGAAAAGGGAATTCAGTAATCCCTGTTATATCAGAGAAGGGGAACCTGAAGCCCTCCAGCTGCTGGTCTCAACTTGGGATAGAGGATTGAGAATGGGGCTATGCTCTTGAATGGAGTAAATATGCTCTTTCCTTCCCCCAGCAACTCAATGGAGCTGTATCTTCATGGCCTGAATTGCCTCCCCACCACCAAGAACCACAGCAGCAACCAAGTGGAGTGTAACAAATGCTGGGAGTAAGGGAGCACAAGGGCAAATTAAGAACCTTCTGTGGTGCATCGAAACTGGGACATATGTGCATATCAACTGCACTTTTGTAGATGTAAATCAGTAACAGGATGCTGGGCAATGAGTAGCACTGAGACGCCCTTCCATAATTCATGATTCAAAGGACATTAATTTACTACAAGCAGAAAAAAATCTGCTTTACCTTCTCCATTGGGAGCTGGATTGAGGCTTTACAATCAGAGAACTCCGCTGTAATACTGGGCCCATGAACCTCTGTCACGACATACTGCAACTTCTGTGATTCTTTCAGCATCTTCCGGTTACTTCCACCAAACTTGCCCAGCACACGATAGGCAACATGGGAGATGGTTTCGGCAGGATTACGCAGGGTCCGCCACAAAGCCTTAGGAGAAAGGTTTAAAATGGCCACATTTGGTTTAGAATGTGTCCATGTCCTGTACTGTTCTCTACTGCAGTTTTTTAAATGTTCTAAACTGTCCTGGAATCAAATCTGATGGAGGGCAGTAGGATAAGATCTTCCACCAAAATAATACATTCCCAAATAATGTATCCTAACATACATTCTTTCAAATATTAAGATTATGGTAGCAGAGATAAGAACAAACCCACAAGGGGGGAAAGCTAGGCTCTTAGCTAAATCAATCAAACAAAAACAAATCCAGTTCTCTCTCTTTTCCAACCCTGGAAAAATGGTAAGTATTTCGACCTTTGTATTTATGTGAGATTACTTTCCAAGAGAGCTCTGGCTTCTGAAAATCTCCAGATCAATCTGAACAAGTGCTTTCTCTATTGTAGCACAGAGGTAGGGTATAGTCCAGAACCTAAAGAATCACATCATCCAATTCTTCCAACACTACAGCGGGCAGCAGGAGGTGACAGGGAGTGACATTTTGCCTCCAGTCACCTCTCAAAGTTTTGATGAAGCTGTTTCAGAGTGGTGAGCTCTCCCAAAAACAGCTGGTTATAGGATCACAAAAGGATTTTTCTTTATGTAAAGGTATTCTTCAGGCCAGTCAGGGTCCCAAGGGCCAAACTGGATCCATCATAGGACCACAGGTAGCCTACACAATTCCTACTGTGTAGCACAAAACAGAGAGAAGACTATCATGCAAGCTGAACTGAAGCAGCATCTGAGTGAACACTGTCCTCTGGTGACCATTTCTGAGAACGGCATATTTACCTGCATGAGTTCAGCACGCACAGGTTGAATGTGATCGTACAGAAAATCCGGCTGTAAATTATCCACACACAACTCAAGAGTCCGCAAGCCTTGGCTGACCAGCGTCTGAGATCCATTTAAGGCTGACACCAAAGGATCCATCAACATTGGCAAATAAGGAAGGAGGGAACTCAATCGAACCGGGACAGTCAGGCAAAGCTCTACGAACAAATCCTTCATGTGCTGCTTGTGCAGGCCACTCTGCAGCATATTAAGACCTGAAAGGCAACCGGCGGCATCAATCAAATCATAGACTTCCCACCAGCGACTATTCATTTACAATTTTCTATGCCTGCCAAGTAGTAAATGTCCTCGGGGCAGTTTACCACATACATAAAAAGGGCAGATCAATAAAATCACAACCCAAACAAATAGATCAGCCCCAAACAATATCAAGAGTGCTAAAGGCCAGTAATAAAACTTACATTGTAAAATCTAAAATAAAATAAAATCAAGGCCTATATGCCTGCTGGAAAAAAACACATGAGCTCTGTGGCTAAATGTTACTAATGAGAAGGCCAGGCAGACTCTCTTGGGAAGATATGCCACAGATGAGAGGAGCATTACTAAGCAAGTTCTTTCCAAGGCAACACTGTGGGTAGGGCACCCAGGGAAGATGCTTCAAAGATCATCATAACACAACAAGAATTTATTGCAGAAGTCATTCCTCCAGACAAAATGGTCATGAGCTATCCATGTGTGTGTGTGTGTGTGTGTCTTCAAATTACCTATCGACTTATGGCACTCCATGAATTCCATGGGGTTTTCTTAGGAAAGGTATACTCAGAGGTAGTTTTGCCAGGTCTGTTCTCTGAAATATCACCTACAGCACTCGGTCTCCCAATCCAAGTAGTAACCAGGGCCGACCCAGCTTAACGTTTAGGTGACTTAGGCCCTATTAAGTCACCTGCAGTTGTTGTGTGCTTTCAAATCATTTCTGACTTACAAATACCCTAAGGCCAACCTATTATAGGGCATTCTTGGCAAGTTTCTTCAGAAGGGTTTGCCATTGCTATTCTCTGAGGCTGGGAGAGTGTGACTTGCCCAAGGTCTCCCAGTGGGTTCTCATGGCTGAGCTGGGATTTGAGCCCTGGTCTCCCAGTGTCCTAGTCCAATGTTCAAACCATTAGCCCACACTAGCTTTCTCCTAAGTCACCTACTGACATTTAAAAAAATGCTTTGGTGGTGAACTTTTTCTTTGGGAGTCCAGAGCTTGGATGGGCATCTTTCAAGATTGCTTTAGTTGTACATTTCTGCATGTCAGGGAGTGAGAACAGATGGCCTTTGTGCTCCCTTCCTTCTCTATAATTCTATCTTTATTCTGACCTTGGAGTAAGTTTGGTAGCAGAGGCAAGAATTCCTGATACAGGAGATCGTGGCTCCCTCCTCCAATAGATCGGAAGAGCGCTCGAAGCAGTAAGAAGTAATTGTAGGGTTCCTTGGCAGTCTGGGCAAGTTCCATGGAGCTGTTCACTATCTTGTGCAGATGTGGCTGTTTAAATAAAAAATGAAAGAGTCTTAATTGAGTTTCAACAATTCATTCTGTCAGGTTGACTAAATCAGTGATTTCCCAGCTGCAAGGTTTCTTCTGGGAGTCGATGGTGATGCAATGGGCCTACTACAGGAAAGATGGAGGGAAATGTACAAGCATAACATCTTAGGCCAGTGATGGCGAACCTATGGCACGCGTGCCAGAGGTGGCACTCAGAGCCCTCTCTGTGGGCACTTGTGCCGTCACCCCAGCACAGAGTTTGCCAGAGTTTGTTACTAGAAAGCCAGAGGGACATGGCACTTTGCAATTAATAAATGGGTTTTGGGTTGCAGTTTGGGCACTCGGCCTCTAAAAGGTTCACCATCACTGTCTTAGGCTCTTTCCATCCATCCCTTTATTTCTGTCCTGCCTCTTTTCCACACTGGGACTCAAGGCAGTTCAGAAAAGACAAAATAATTGCAATAAAAACACAATAGTTAAAACATACAAAATCAAGATTAAAACAGTATTAACCACAGAATTAAAACCACATCCATCCAGCTACTGAGACAAAAAGCACACTCACCCGGCTATTGCGACGAAAAGCCACCCCATAGATGTGTAACCCATGTCTGGCACTTGGCATAATGGCTACAGATTGAATTGCCCTTATCCAAAATGCTTGGGACCAGAATTGTTTTGGATTTTTTAGGATTTTGAAATACTTGCAGATACATAATGAGATATCTTGGAGATGAGACCAAGTCTAAGCATGAAATTCATGCATGTTTCATACACACATTATACACACAGCCTAAAAGGAATTTTATATACAGTATTTTAAATAATTTTGTGCATAAAACAAAGAAATATCAGAAAGCAAAAGGGTCACTGTCTCTGCAACCTATGTGGACAATTTTGAACTAATTCAGATTTTGGAATTCCAGCTAAGGGAGACTCAACCTGTAGCAAGAAAAACATGCTACAGCAAACATGTTTTGACCCAGGCACACACAAACCATGTTATTTCTTTTAACTTAACCTCCAAACTGAGTAAGAGTGTCAATGACAGCAAAACTGTTCGTTTAATATTTATTCTATACATTTATAGCAACTTTTTGGGTTCTTATCAATTTAATTGAATACTGGAATCTTTCCTTCTGTAAAAAGAAGTCTGAAAACCAGTTATAATAAAAACCTTTACAAAGCAAACTTTAAAAGTGTAGGTCTTTTGATGCAAATATTTTTCTGTTCTGATCCCTCAAGCAATCATAGTGTCAGTCTTTGTTTTTCCTTATATCCTCTGGCAGTTGAGCCTCACCAGATGAACACATAACACTCAAATAGATCACTGTCATTAAAACGCTGACATTTGGATTAAAGTGTCCTCCCAAATACGAGGGGGGGGGTATTAAAAGCCTTGCGCAGGCTATTTCAAAGAGAGTGGGTGGGAGAAGACAGGGAGACTCATCCCAGGTAGGAACTCTGAAATAATTATGGGTTTTATTAACATCTAAAGGCCCTAGACCTTGCTCCGCAATTGCTGTGAATAGCTTTCATCGCTCAAATTAAATTGTCTACTCAAGGCCACCCCATCAATTCCTGAGAATCAAATAATTTAACAGGCAAGGAGCGGTGATGGCAGTATATCACACCATTTAAATTGGATTTGCCGTTTATGAAATGAAAGTGACCTTGATTCAGGATGGAGGGGGAGGAAGCTGAAGAAAGGGACACAATGCGCCACGTGGTGGATGCCTTACACTCCTTAGAATCCTCTCCAAGACAGGCAGAATCGGAGTGAAATGAATAGCCCACCAACAATGAGGACTTCCCAGAAGATGAACAAACACTGCTGTCAATAGTCGGAGTCCAATGGAGGGTATCTAGTGATGCAACTATCTGTGTTCATGGAAATGGGAGAGGGGAAATCTCACCACACACACACACACACACACACACACACACACACACACACACACACTATTGCTCCCCATACACTCCCCAAAACCAGTTCCAGGGAGCCGGAAGCCCTCCCAGAGCTGATTTTTTGGGTATTTGCAAGCTCTGCAGAGATGGTAATGTATGTATGTATGTATGTATGTACTGTATATGGTTGTGTTGGTAGTACAGCACTAGTGCAATATAGGCCAAGACTTATATGTTTTTCATAATGCATCCATCCAAAAGCTACAGTCCTATAAAGAGGTCCAACCACAGGAAAAAGATACCGTGCCAAGAAACACTACTGAAAATAAAGCTGCCAAATACTGGCTAGGATTCCAAGAAGAACTCCAGGTGCCTCTTTGGAATGAATGCAGTGAATTGATTGGAATTTCTTTTTTCCTTTTCCATCAGCTTGAATAGTGAATGACCCATGGCCTACCAAAAAAACTGAGTCTGATTGTCCTTGCTATTAATGTGCCTTCAAGTCAACTCCCAACTTAAGGGGCTCCATCAAATGGTTTCCTTGGCAAGGAGGTTTGCCACTGTCTTCCTCTAAGGCTGAGGGAGTGTGACTTGCCCAACGTCTCCCAGTGGGTTTCCACTGCTGAACAGGGGTTCGAACGCTGCTCACCCAGAGTCCTAGTCTAAAAGAGAATTTCCTTTCTTGGTAATTCGAGGAAATTATAGGTTTGAAGAATCAAGGATCCAGCTTTATGGAAACAAATGCATTTCTGTCCCACACCCAGATAGACTTGAATCTGAACAGAATGTTGCTATGAGTTTACAGCCCTTACATTCTGACCCTGAACATCTGCAGTCCTATTCCAACACTATGGCACATGTACTCTGCTAATAACTCTATGATCAAAGTAATTGGTCTTACTTGTTCTGGCTTTAGCACAATCTTGTGTTAAATTTCTTCAATGACTATCCCTTTTTATTTTTGGCCTAGTTGCTAGCTGGAGTGACTGGATCAACACTTTTAGCTATACTACATGTTACAGGCAATGCTTAAAACAGTAAAACTAAACTGCCTTCCAGAGTTGGTGCCTTCAAGGGGTTGAGACAGAAGAATAATATGGGCATTCCAGAACATCACACCTGGATACAATAAAGAGGAAATCACTAATACTGCCCATTTCCCAGCTTTACCTTTAGCATCTGTTCATTTTCTGCTGCAAAGAGTGAGACGGAGCCAAAGACCAGCTTGAACAGTTTAAGATACAGGTTGGACAGCTCCACATTGGAGCCCATTTCGGGCAACCGGTCCAGAAGATACTCCACCAAGATTGTGGCAAATAGAGCTGAGGTAGTTGGGTTGGCCAAGAAGGAATTGGCAACAATCTGTCAAAAGAAAGGCATGCAGACATTAAGAGCAGCCACCAATGGTAGTACAGTACAGCTGCTTTTTTAACTTGGTGGTTTCAGTCCCAAAATCACTACCTGGAGGGCATAGTTCTTAGAGATCCTTTCAACCATGTAAGGAACTGTCGTCTGAAAAATTTCTTTAAAAGTCAAAGGATTCATCATTGTGAAGACACCAGCAAAATGCTCCAAGACTTCCTTCTCTTCTTTCATCCGGACCGTCTGACAATTTGCAACCCGAATGTACGTCTGCCCATTCCCGGCAATTTGAACCTTTTGTCATGGAGAAATATAACAGGACCTAGTCAATTTTTGATAATTATATTACACTTGCTGTTATATATTTATTTATTTATTTATTTGATTAATTGATATCCCACCTTTCTCCCAATAATGGGACTCAAGGTAGCTAACAACATAGTTAAAACAATACAAATTAAGAATACAAAAACATTCATAGGAGTATAACTATAACATTTAAAAAACAATTAAATAATTCATAAAGTTAAAACATTACACATTAAAATATTAATATTCATTAAAAGACTCTATACAAGCCTTAATAACAACATCATATAGCATTAAAAGCCCAACTTTAGACAGATTATACAGATACCTGATAAATATCCAACGCCTGCATTGCATATTTAACCAGTTTTATATAGATCTGTGTCTCTTTCGGTTGCAGCTGCTTATTGGGAATGAACTGTGCTTCTAAAAGAAATCCAAAGTGGAATTACTTTTCACAATCCAAGAGCAGACTCAAGAAATCAAATTGCAACTGTTAAGACTGCCATAATTATGTACTATGTACACCGCTTTGATCACTGCGGAAAAGCGGTATAGAA